>NW_028245615.1:600000-1085120 GCF_964263255.1 Lissotriton vulgaris | reverse complement strand
TTACTTTATCAATTGGTTTGTGTCAGTGAATATATATATATATTACCTACTGGCGGTCGCCAGTGGGTAGTTACAGTTAGGACCTATTATCCATAGGAAAACTGCAACATTCTATTGCCAATACCTTTCGCGTAGATTGCTGAATCTTCTTGAAATTTTCTAAACTTTTGGCCAGCTCAGTTCCGCTCCTTCCCTGAAAGTTTGGGGGTGAATGGTCAAGCGGGGGCCGAGAAAAAAGGGGGGTCCCAAAACATGTTTTCCCTATGCATTTCCCATAGGACCTTTAGACACGGCTACAGCCCGAACGGCTGAACTGAATTACATCAAATTTGGCGAGAGGTAGTTCTGAGTTCCGACTTGTGGCTTTTGCTTATATGGTGTCAATCTGTACAGTAGTTTCTGAGACAATTAGGGTTAAAGTCATTTATATATCTATGGGCACGGTGAATACGCGGATTGTGCGACGATTGGCATCGAAGCATAAGCGCACTGTCCCGATCACGCGCTCAATGCTAATTGGCTGTCAATCGGTTGTAAACATTCGAAACCAGGAACTGTTGGCAGCCATTCTGTGCCTCTGTAGAAGCGAGGCGGAGGAAGTCATTGGAATATGTGTTCAAACCGCAAAAAGGGGGCAGGGTACACAAACCTTGGGCCTGCTCAGGGGGTTGCACAAGGACCTCTAGGGCAAAAAAATATATATTTATATTTTTTAAATCGCGGGATGCATGTAGGATCCATACATTTTGCCGCCAACATTTTTTTTAAAATTAAGCGCAGACTCCCGCGGTTTAAAGGTTATTAGTTCCCTGGGCGATCAAACTTCGTTAAAAAAAAAAATTGTATGGGGGTCCCAATCTCCCACACACTGCCCCAGGAACTGCCACCCCCGGGGCTTGTTAAAAAGAGTTGTGGGGTCCTAGGACCCCCCCAGCCCGGGGCTTCTTTAATGTGTGGGGGGAAGCCACCTGGCCCCCCTCCTGGAGCCGACAATGGTCCTGGGGACCGCTACCCCCAAGGGTCAGCTTTTGCAGTGTCCCAGGGTGCCTACCCCCCCCCCCCCAGGACACTGCTGTTTGCAATCGCAGGGTGGAAGCCTGGCGGCTCCCACCCTGTCTTTGCAAACTGCTTTCCTATTTGGAAGAGAGAGCAGGAAACCTGCTCTCTCTTCCAAATAGGAAAGCAGATTGCTTTTCTTCAGGGGGAGCAGCTCTCCCTGAGGAAAAGTAATGCTGGCCCCCGAAGGACGCGGGGAGCCGGCTGGGATCGTGGGGGCATTGGGGCCCCCTCACAGTCTCCAATGTATTATATAAGCCCTGGGGATGGGGTCCCCGGAGAAAATAAAAATTACTGATAGGGGCACATTTTTTTTTTACGGTAAAATTAGGAGTTGCGCACCCAGCGCGGTGCTCAGTGTGGCACCTGGTGTGCACGCGTTGAATGCACGGCGTCTAACCCTTAGGGTCCGCGACTCCAGCAAAAGTGGTGTATGACTTGTACGTGTTGGCTGCATGACTCCAAGCCAAAAATAAATCATATTTTTCAGATGTACATGAAACTTATTTATTTAGTTGTTAGGTGGCTGAAAAGAGTCCTTGTGTTTATTGCGAGATTTTAGTACATACAAGTACGATGCAGAGTCTAAAGTTCAAGAGGAAGACTCTGTTCCCTTCATCTGTAAAATGTACACTATCTTTCCTATAGTTGTGTTCCATATTGAAACAGAGATTGTTGTGGTATATGGACCCCATTCTATAGTCTCAGAGAAAAGCAGAAACAGATTTATTCACATGTTTCCTAGCTTTCTCAATCTGTGGACAAAGTTGATTGGACAGTTCCATTTCTGCCTTTGGCATATGTTAGAATAGACAAAGGCAGTTTGGGGGAAAGTGACATACATTCTCCAAAGGTGTCCTTCATAAGCATTTTTGTTTTATTTTGACCAAGGGGGGGCCAAATCCTGGGGGCATTATTAAAAGTGTTGGATAATAGTGTTACCCTAGCATCTTTGTCATCACGTATGACATCTTTTTGAACTTTTCTTTATTTGAACTCTGTTTATTTTTACAGTATCTTTCTACATCTTATCGCAATCTGTTCCTCAGCGTCCGTTTGTTCCAGTGTTCTTAAGTATTGTTCACTTGTTGTTCTTTTGCAGACTTACCTGTTTGTGTACAAGATCTGCCTTCCTTCTTGTTCAGCCTTCCTTTGTGTAACTTCTTCTTTTATATGTGACCTTTGTTCTTCGGTTCTTTATCTAGTGTTCTGAACATACCAGTACATTTGTAGACATGTAGTTTACTCCTTTCCATTTCCTCCCTCTACCCTAATTGACAAAATAATGGGGGGACACAAAGTAAGGGGCTCTGGTTGTTACTGTGTCTTAAGATTGCAACACAGTAGATAGGACACAGATTTATAAACCCAGTCTCCACCACCCATGGACCTTACTCCCCGTTGTTGCCACCTCATTTGCTAGGCCTTATCATTCAAATCTCTTCACGTGACCTGGTCCTCTTCCAGTATATTCTCCTCATAGTCCAAGCCCATACAATTCATTAATTCATGTGCCCTTGCCCACTCGGCGCGTGGTGGTACTGCTACTAGATATTGCACATTATACACCACCTTGGGCGTACCCTCTCTCAAAATTCTTCCACTTTCTATTATACATGCAGACTTTGGTCCGTCCTTTTTATCCATTTTTGCACTTTGAGATATAATGTCCTACCTCTGTTCTTCATCTTCTACTTTCTCCTTTCAAATTCTCTTGGAAAGACCTTATCAACACTTCAAGAGAAAAACTAAGAAGGCTTGGAAAGCAGTTTATATGTGAGCTCTGTATGCCATCCTAATATCCAATCATGAAATTGCATGCTTGCTTCCTTTCTGTAATGCAGTTCAGTTGCACTGTCCATTCTTGTCTGGCTGTGTGCGTCACGACAATTAAAGGGACCATTTTTCTGCATATTTTTCATAAAGCAGTTGATACAATGCATAGTGACACAGTATTTATTTTTTGTAAATATTTATTGAATGTTTTCACATTAATTTCGACAAGTAAAAACTTTGTTCCTTCATTTGCAAAATAAATATTAAATACATTTTATAGTAAGCACCACAAACGCCGATATTACAATACATAAGTTGTAAAAATATTTTCAATATATCTTAATTCTTTTTTTCTGATCACGTCAAACACTGATATTACAGTAAAGAAGTTTTTCAAATACTGTCAATGTATCACAAAATAGTGAATGTTTTCAAAATAGTTTCCACAAGTACAAACTTTGTTCCATCATTTCCAAAATAAATATTGAATAGATTTTATAGTGAGCACCACAAACGCTGATATTATAGTAAAGAGGTTGTAAACATATTTTCAATGTATTTTAATTATTTTTCCTAAGCATCTCAAACACTGAACATAAAATAGTTTCATTGTATCACAAAATATTTTAAGTGAGTAGTACAAATGTGGATATTACAGTAAAGAAGTTGTAAAAACAGTTTCAGTGTAGCTCAAATTATTAAACTTGAGGACCACAAACACTGCTAGAACAGTAAACAAGTTGTGAAAATAGTTTTAATGTATCTGAATAACTCATTTCACTTCACTGAGAACATCTTTCTTTAATTCTGATAGATCTGACATCTTACAGATGGAGAATGTCAGTTACTCAGTAATCATTTGTTCTTGGCATGTAGTGCTGTATATTGAAATGTTTTCCATAGTCCTGTCTTCTTGTGTTGTGTTGGGATGTTTGCGAGTTGTTTTTCTTTGAAGAAGTCTATCTTGTCACGTGGTTAGGCTGTCTCCTCCATTCGATGAGATTGCGCATGGGAATCAACTCTATTGTTAGTATATTTGTACGCAGATGGTGAGAATGAAGTATTTAAGAGTATAATATAGGTGTACCTATGTTTGTGTATATATATATATATATAACCTTTTTTTGAGTGAAACCATGTGTCTCTACAAATGATAAATGAGGGTTCATGAAATTATATGTGTTATATATACTGACTAAATTTTGTGTATATATATGGAGTTTAATCAATGAATTTGATTACTATGGTTTAATAATTTTTAACCATGTGTATATATATGAAATGAAATTTATTTATGGTTTGATACAAATAGAATTTTTCTAACCATGTTTGTATATATATGAAATGAAATTTTTCTATCCATTTGTATAAATTTTAAAATAATAATGGTTATACTCTACCATTGCGTTTTTGCACATTGGAACCCTTCGGGCACTATGCCCTTTATTCATGTTTGATTGAACACAGTATGTTTTCACTGTTTATGACTTGAAAAAAATGCAATTTGCACATCTGAAATGAATTACGCATTTGCACTTTAAAAACCCTCGTTTGTGTTCATGACACGCTATGTGAACAAGCCTCTCTCGAGGTGAAACGCGTCATGGCGGAATTGCAGGCTGTAATTTTGGCACGAAATAAATTGCACTGAGAAACTGCACTTATCTGGTGGTCTCACTTTCTTCGTTGTTCTGCGCGGAGGCAGACTAACTACGACGACCTTTTGGACGTATTGGTGACTGCAAGCTTCCTGGTTACATGCGAGATCCCTCTCCAATTGGGCGGTAACACGGCAGGAAGCAGTGGTTCTGTGACCCGGAACCGTTTTTCGACACTCCGGTAGGAGGAAGCTGTATATGCCCCTGCGAGTTAAGCATACGTCTGCCGAGGAAGAGTGGAGCCATCGACACCGGAGGAAAATCGTGGTGTTTGGCAGCCCGTTTCCGGGTAAGACAGCAGCAACAATCGCAGTGGAGAGTGTGCCGTGTGGGGTGCGCGTTGATTTGTAACAGCGCTCCCCGCTGGTTTAGTTTCTCAGTTAAAAGTGCCTGACATCGACTAGCCACACAACGCAATGTCCGCCGCTGTGTTGCGGAACAGGGAGCAGGCTGCGGAGTCAGTCTTTGAGAGCCCGGCAGGGGGAGATTCTTCAACACCCGTCCAACAGCCGGATGGGACAAATATTAATCCAACTATTAGAGACACTTTCCGCAAACTAGAAAAACTTTCAAAGAAGGAGCAGGCTAAGTGGTGGGAGAACAAATCCCTCACGAGATACCTGGAGGTTGGGCGGGTCCCTAGGGGTCTTCGAATTACATTAGCCCCGAGTTATGATAACCCGGACCCACATATGCTCGAGGAATGGGCCACTGCCAACTTGGAATCATCGGCAAGGTTAATGAGAATCCTTGTCAAGTACGCGGAAAGTGATAGATTAAAACTTCAAACCGAAATTGAACAAATAGAGGCGGAGCTGGCTAAAACTGAAGTCAATGAGGAAATGAAAAAAATGAGGGAAGATATGGTAAATCGATTAGCCAAGAAGGAGGATATCATTAAGAAGCGCAAGGCTTTTAAATTCGAAAGGGACAGGCTTGATTATGTGAATGGACATATTTTCACATTTGCACGCAAATTCGATGGGATTAAGGCTAAATTTGGTAACACAGGACGAAAGGCAAGAGAAACAACGTCCATATCTGTCTCCTCCACGGACCTGAGTTCAGCTGCAGAAAGTGAGGCAGAGGAAGGTACCTCCAAAAAACAGGGACAGGGGTTGGGGTTTACAAAACTTACCCCAGCACAGGAGGTGAGTTGCCTGTGCGAGAACAGAAGGGATACTCTGCGCTCAAGTTCACAGTCAAAGGCCCCACCAGGAAACAGAGGGCAAACAGGAAACGGGCAGAACGCAGGAAATGTAACAAAATCAGGAGGAGAAAAGAAATCAAACAGGGGGAGATGGAACAAGAAAAGAGGACAAACAACGGTGCCCCCTCAGTAATCAACCTTACTGATATAGTCTTGACTACAAGGGAAACTTCCATCCTGTCTCTGGGACTGTCATATTGTCCCCCAAGGGACTTCAATTATGCCGACACTCGGATGGACGTTTTCAGATATGTAAGAAAGTTGAAGCTCAATAAATTCCATCGTCAACACCCATACAAAAAACCAAAAACGACATTGCCAACCAGTCCCTCGCTGCTAACTGCTGGTGAGGGTATGGAGATGCAAGAAATATGGGAACTGCAGTGTGAGAGTACAGAAGTACCAGTAGTTACTGACGAGACCGTTGGCAGAGGCGTCAGTACAACCCCATTCAAGCCAAAATCCACCTTCCTTCCAGTATCTGTCCATGACAATCTGGATGTATACCACGAGCTCGTCATTGGTGATTTAAAAAAACTTTATACTGCCTCAAACAACAAAGAAAGAGTCATCAACAGAAAGAATCAATGCTATTATAACTTGGTCAAAAAATTGAAGAATGATGACAAAGTCATAATTAAGCCGGCCGACAAGGGTGGAAATATTGTCCTTTGGAAGCGTGAGGAGTACATCAAGGAGGCAGAACTCCAATTGGGCGATATGGACTGCTATAAAAAGAGCAACCTGTCCACTGTTAAAGCTGCCTGGGCTGACCAAAACTCAAAGCTAATGGCATGGCGAAGCAGTGGTTTAATTTCATTTGATGAATTTAAATATCTAAAGAAGGATTATCCAGTCATCCCCAGTTTCTACCTTCTACCTAAGGTGCACAAGGATGCCCTTGTTTGTGCCCCCTGGCAGGCCAATAATATCGGCCATAGACAGCTCCACGGAATGTATTTCCCGCTATATAGACTACTTCCTACAGGAATGGGTGAAGAGCTTGGGTTCATATGTTAAGGACACAACTGACTTTTTGTGTAAACTGTCCTCAATTACCTGGGATGATGAACTGTTGCTTATTACCATGGATGTAACTTCACTGTACACATCAATTCGACACCGTGATGGTATTAAGGCAGTAGAGTATTACCTTGGCAAACGTCCCATTGAATGCTTACAACATAACAAGATGATTGTTGGTATGTTGAAAATCTGTTTGGAGCAAAACTTCTTTATTTTCAATAACCAAATATACCAACAAATGAGGGGAGTGGCCATGGGGCCTGCTTCTCCCCAAGTTTCGCTTGCCTACATATGGGGCTATGGGAGGAGCAGGTCCTGATGGGTGACCACATAGAAACCATGCAAAATAAGGTTATGCTCTACCTGAGGTACATTGATGATCTGTTTTTTATTTGGAGAGGGACGCAGGAAGAGGCTATTGATTTTGTGGACCAATTAAATGTGAACAATTTGAACCTTGAATTCACATCACACATTGACAAGGAAAAGGTTACTTTCCTTGATGTGGAGGTATATATCAGGGAAGGAACTCTGCAAACTAGGCTACACAGAAAAATAACTGCTGGCAATACAGTCCTACATGCCAGCAGTCAGCATCCCAAACACCTGATCCGCAGCATCCCCTACGGGGAGATGCTAAGATTGCGGAGAATTTGCAGCTCCGACTTGGAGTGTGATCTGGCACAACAAGCCAGCAAAGCGAGATTTCTGCAAAGAGGTTATAGCAGTACTCTAATAGAAGGAGCCATTAGACGTACTAGGAAAATCACGAGGGAGGATGCACTTATGCCTAAAACCAAACTTAGTGCAGAAGGTAATAACAATGAGCAAATCCAATCCAGAGCCATTGTAACCTACAGTAACCAACA
Source organism: Lissotriton vulgaris (assembly GCF_964263255.1). Lineage (NCBI taxonomy): Eukaryota > Metazoa > Chordata > Amphibia > Caudata > Salamandridae > Lissotriton > Lissotriton vulgaris. The sequence continues at coordinate 1,077,525 of NW_028245615.1, read as the reverse complement.
TTCCCAGATTAGGAAAATCTTAAATAAGAACTGGAATCTGGTCAAAGGTGACCCTATTATAGGTGACCTGGTACCAGATAAACATAGCATAACTTTTCGCAAATCTCCTAGCGTTGCCAGTGCCCTAGTCAGTAACATGATAGAACCCACAAAATCCTGGATGGATCACATCACTGGTTTCAAAAAGTGTCTTACATGTAAGGCTTGCCGCCACGGGATTAATAAAACTCAAGTCCCACGCCCCTTCTCAGATAAACCCTTCATTATCAACAAAAGACTAACATGCAAGACAGAATACGTTGTCTATGTCCTGCAATGCCCTTGTGGATTGCAATATGTTGGGAGCACGCGCCCACCCGCACACAAGCGCATTCTACAACATCTGAGGGCGATCTCTGGGAAGGATCAGGCCTACCCAGTGGCCAGACACTTTGAGACCACACATAATAGTGACCCCAGTAGCTTACAGTATTTCCTGGTGGATTCAGTTTTGCCTCTAAAGAGAGGGGGTAACCGGGACGCAAAACTGCGCCTTCTGGAAACCAGATTCATTCTTGAATTCAATAAAAAGAGCCCGGGAGGTCTTAATAATAGCGAGGATCTTTACACCTGCCTCTAGCTGTAGAATATATTCTCTGAGAATTTCTCTTGATGTAAATAGTAATTTTCCCTAGCTGACTCTCAATCTGTTTTTATCTGACTCTGCTTCCTGCGGTTAGCTGTAGCATGTTTTTAATCCTAGTATTAGCACTTATTCACTTTATAAACACTTTCTGCTCTGCAGTAACTATAAGAGGTTGACTTAACAAGTGCATGTCTTTATTTTTCGTTAGTTAGTTTGTGCAGTTGCTCTATGTGTGCCCACTGGGGCATAATAACCTTTTTTTGAGTGAAACCATGTGTCTCTACAAATGATAAATGAGGGTTCATGAAATTATATGTGTTATATATACTGACTAAGTTTTGTGTATATATATGGAGTTTAATCAATGAATTTGATTACTATGGTTTAATAATTTTTAACCATGTGTATATATATGAAATGAAATTTATTTATGGTTTGATACAAATAGAATTTTTCTAACCATGTTTGTATATATAGGAAATGAAATTTTTCTATCCATTTGTATAAATTTTAAAATAATAATGGTTATACTCTACCATTGCGTTTTTGCACATTGGAACCCTTCGGGCACTATGCCCTTTATTCATGTTTTATTGAACACAGTATGTTTTCACTGTTTATGACTTGAAAAAAATGCAATTTGCACATCTGAAATGAATTACGCATTTGCACTTTAAAAACCCTCGTTTGTGTTCATGACACGCTATGTGAACAAGCCTCTCTCGAGGTGAAACGCGTCATGGCGGAATTGCAGGCTGTAATTTTGGCACGAAATAAATTGCACTGAGAAACTGCACTTATCTGGTGGTCTCGCTTTCTTCGTTGTTCTGCGCGGAGGCAGAGTAACTACGACGACCTTTTGGACATATATATATATATATATATATATATATACATATTTTTTAACTCCCCAAATGCCGGTAAACAAGTTAGGCTGTCGAAGGGCGGTCCCGCCAGGCCACCGGCAGGCATGAAATGTATCTCCAAAGTTTTTCTCCGTGATTCAGGAAGAAATGCAGGACACCCAGAGCTTTAGTGAAGGTATTTTATTCCAAGCAGACGGATAGTTTCCGTCTGCTTGGAATAAAATACCTTCACTAAAGCTCTGGGTGTCCTGCATTTCTTCCTGAATCACGGAGAAAAACTTTGGAGATATATATATACATATATATACATATATATATATATATATATAAATATATATATATATATATATATATATATATATATATATATATATATATATATATATATATATATATATATATATATATATATATATATATATATATATATATATCCAAACCACGTTCCCTTTCCGACGGAAAGAAACAAGCCACACCAGTTCAGCAGGTCAGAAGCGCGCTTTATTAGCATTTCCAGGCATGACGCGTTTCGTCGTAAGACTTTTTCAAATGCCCTAATGTTAGGGAAGTGCTTTCCAAGTCCACCTTTTAACCCAGCTGGCCTCACTACGATTGGTTGACGCCTACTGGCAAGCGTCAGGGAGCATAGCAAAACTCAGTGCTCTGAGTTTCACAGAAAGCAGTCACAATGTCAGTACTCCCCCAAGTGGGCGGTGACTGCCTCCTCTCACCTGGCGCTCGAATCCCGGTGGAAAAAAGCGGCTGACCAGGAACCATCACCCACCCGCAGGGCACACTCAGTTTCCCAGGAGCGACATCCAAGTGAGAGGCGCTCCCTCGTGTGATCACGATCCAAGCAGTGGGCAGGTCACAGACGCACAATGCGGTGGTTCGGCAGCATCCCCAGTCTGTGAGGTAATACCAAAGTTTGTTTGCCACTATCGCCGCCGAACAGTCTTTGTTGGGTGGGGGGCCCTCTGTGTGCTATGGCCGCACACAAACATCTCCAAACCACGTTCCCTTTCCGACAGAAAGAAACTAGCCACACCAGTTCAGCAGGTCAGAAGCGCGCTTTATTAGCATTTCCAGGCATGACGCGTTTCGTCGTAAGACTTTTTCAAATGCCCTAATGTTAGGGAAGTGCTTTCCAAGTCCACCTTTTAACCCAGCTGGCCTCACTACGATTGGTTGACGCCTACTGGCAAGCGTCAGGGAGCATAGCAAAACTCAGTGCTCTGAGTTTCACAGAAAGCAGTCACAATGTCAGTACTCCCCCAAGTGGGCGGTGACTGCCTCCTCTCACCTGGCGCTCGAATCCCGGTGGAAAAAAGCGGCTGACCAGGAACCATCACCCACCCGCAGGGCACACTCTGTTTCCCAGGAGCGACATCCAAGTGAGAGGCGCTCCCTCGTGTGATCACGATCCAAGCAGTGGGCAGGTCACAGACGCACAATGCGGTGGTTCGGCAGCATCCCCAGTCTGTGAGGTAATACCAAAGTTTGTTTGCCACTATCGCCGCCGAACAGTCTTTGTTGGGTGGGGGGACCTCTGTGTGCTGTGGCCGCACACAAACATCTCCAAACCATGTTCCCTTTCCGACGGAAAGAAACAAGCCACACCAGTTCAACAGGTCAGAAGCGCGCTTTATTAGCATTTCCAGGCAATGAGCGTTTCGTCGTAAGACTTTTTCAAATGCCCTAATGTTAGGGAAGTGCTTTCCAAGTCCACCTTTTAACCCAGCTGGCCTCACTACGATTGGTTGACGCCTACTGGCAAGCGTCAGGGAGCATAGCAAAACTCAGTGCTCTGAGTTTCACAGAAAGCAGTCACAATGTCAGTACTCCCCCAAGTGGGCGGTGACTGCCTCCTCTCACCTGGCGCTCGAATCCCGGTGGAAAAAAGCGGCTGACCAGGAACCATCACCCACCCGCAGGGCACACTCTGTTTCCCAGGAGCGACATCCAAGTGAGAGGCGCTCCCTCGTGTGATCACGATCCAAGCAGTGGGCAGGTCACGGACGCACAATGCGGTGGTTCGGCAGCATCCCCAGTCTGTGAGGTAATACCAAAGTTTGTTTGCCACTATCGCCGCCGAACAGTCTTTGTTGGGTGGGGGGCCCTCTGTGTGCTGTGGCCGCACACAAACATCTCCAAACCACGTTCCCTTTCCGACGGAAAGAAACAAGCCACACCAGTTCAGCAGGTCAGAAGCGCGCTTTATTAGCATTTCCAGGCATGACGCGTTTCGTCGTAAGACTTTTTCAAATGCCCTAATGTTAGGGAAGTGCTTTCCAAGTCCACCTTTTAACCCAGCTGGCCTCACTACGATTGGTTGACGCCTACTGGCAAGCGTCAGGGAGCATAGCAAAACTCAGTGCTCTGAGTTTCACAGAAAGCAGTCACAATGTCAGTACTCCCCCAAGTGGGCGGTGACTGCCTCCTCTCACCTGGTGCTCGAATCCCGGTGGAAAAAAGCGGCTGACCAGGAACCATCACCCACCCGCAGGGCACACTCTGTTTCCCAGGAGCGACATCCAAGTGAGAGGCGCTCCCTCGTGTGATCACGATCCAAGCAGTGGGCAGGTCACAGACGCACAATGCGGTGGTTCGGCAGCATCCCCAGTCTGTGAGGTAATACCAAAGTTTGTTTGCCACTATCGACGCCGAACAGTCTTTGTTGGGTGGGGGGCCCTCTGTGTGCTGTGGCCGCACACAAACATCTCCAAACCACGTTCCCTTTCCGACGGAAAGAAACAAGCCACACCAGTTCAGCAGGTCAGAAGCGCGCTTTATTAGCATTTCCAGGCATGACGCGTTTCGTCGTAAGACTTTTTCAAATGCCCTAATGTTAGGGAAGTGCTTTCCAAGTCCACCTTTTAACCCAGCTGGCCTCACTACGATTGGTTGACGCCTACTGGCAAGCGTCAGGGAGCATAGCAAAACTCAGTGCTCTGAGTTTCACAGAAAGCAGTCACAATGTCAGTACTCCCCCAAGTGGGCGGTGACTGCCTCCTCTCACCTGGCGCTCGAATCCCGGTGGAAAAAAGCGGCTGACCAGGAACCATCACCCACCCGCAGGGCACACTCTGTTTCCCAGGAGCGACATCCAAGTGAGAGGCGCTCCCTCGTGTGATCACGATCCAAGCAGTGGGCAGGTCACAGACGCACAATGTGGTGGTTCGGCAGCATCCCCAGTCTGTGAGGTAATACCAAAGTTTGTTTGCCACTATCGCCGCCGAACAGTCTTTGTTGGGTGGGGGGCCCTCTGTGTGCTGTGGCCGCACACAAACATCTCCAAACCACGTTCCCTTTCCGACGGAAAGAAACAAGCCACACCAGTTCAGCAGGTCAGAAGCGCGCTTTATTAGCATTTCCAGGCATGACGCGTTTCGTCGTAAGACTTTTTCAAATGCCCTAATGTTAGGGAAGTGCTTTCCAAGTCCACCTTTTAACCCAGCTGGCCTCACTACGATTGGTTGACGCCTACTGGCAAGCGTCAGGGAGCATAGCAAAACTCAGTGCTCTGAGTTTCACAGAAAGCAGTCACAATGTCAGTACTCCCCCAAGTGGGCGGTGACTGCCTCCTCTCACCTGGCGCTCGAATCCCGGTGGAAAAAAGCGGCTGACCAGGAACCATCACCCACCCGCAGGGCACACTCAGTTTCCCAGGAGCGACATCCAAGTGAGAGGCGCTCCCTCGTGTGATCACGATCCAAGCAGTGGGCAGGTCACAGACGCACAATGCGGTGGTTCGGCAGCATCCCCAGTCTGTGAGGTAATACCAAAGTTTGTTTGCCACTATCGCCGCCGAACAGTCTTTGTTGGGTGGGGGGCCCTCTGTGTGCTGTGGCCGCACACAAACATCTCCAAACCACGTTCCCTTTCCGACGGAAAGAAACAAGCAACACCAGTTCAGCAGGTCAGAAGCGCGCTTTATTAGCATTTCCAGGCATGACGCGTTTCGTCGTAAGACTTTTTCAAATGCCCTAATGTTAGGGAAGTGCTTTCCAAGTCCACCTTTTAACCCAGCTGGCCTCACTACGATTGGTTGACGCCTACTGGCAAGCGTCAGGGAGCATAGCAAAACTCAGTGCTCTGAGTTTCACAGAAAGCAGTCACAATGTCAGTACTCCCCCAAGTGGGCGGTGACTGCCTCCTCTCACCTGGCGCTCGAATCCCGGTGGAAAAAAGCGGCTGACCAGGAACCATCACCCACCCGCAGGGCACACTCTGTTTCCCAGGAGCGACATCCAAGTGAGAGGCGCTCCCTCGTGTGATCACGATCCAAGCAGTGGGCAGGTCACAGACGCACAATGCGGTGGTTCGGCAGCATCCCCAGTCTGTGAGGTAATACCAAAGTTTGTTTGCCACTATCGCCGCCGAACAGTCTTTGTTGGGTGGGGGGCCCTCTGTGTGCTGTGGCCGCACACAAACATCTCCAAACCACGTTCCCTTTCCGACGGAAAGAAACAAGCCACACCAGTTCAGCAGGTCAGAAGCGCGCTTTATTAGCATTTCCAGGCATGACGCGTTTCGTCGTAAGACTTTTTCAAATGCCCTAATGTTAGGGAAGTGCTTTCCAAGTCCACCTTTTAACCCAGCTGGCCTCACTACGATTGGTTGACGCCTACTGGCAAGCGTCAGGGAGCATAGCAAAACTCAGTGCTCTGAGTTTCACAGAAAGCAGTCACAATGTCAGTACTCCCCCAAGTGGGCGGTGACTGCCTCCTCTCACCTGGCGCTCGAATCCCAGTGGAAAAAAGCGGCTGACCAGGAACCATCACCTACCCGCAGGGCACACTCTGTTTCCCAGGAGCGACATCCAAGTGAGAGGCGCTCCCTCGTGTGATCACGATCCAAGCAGTGGGCAGGTCACAGACGCACAATGCGGTGGTTCGGCAGCATCCCCAGTCTGTGAGGTAATACCAAAGTTTGTTTGCCACTATCGCCGCCGAACAGTCTTTGTTGGGTGGGGGGCCCTCTGTGTGCTGTGGCCGCACACAAACATCTCCAAACCACGTTCCCTTTCCGACGGAAAGAAACAAGCCACACCAGTTCAGCAGGTCAGAAGCGCGCTTTATTAGCATTTCCAGGCATGACGCGTTTCGTCGTAAGACTTTTTCAAATGCCCTAATGTTAGGGAAGTGCTTTCCAAGTCCACCTTTTAACCCAGCTGGCCTCACTACGATTGGTTGACGCCTACTGGCAAGCGTCAGGGAGCATAGCAAAACTCAGTGCTCTGAGTTTCACAGAAAGCAGTCACAATGTCAGTACTCCCCCAAGTGGGCGGTGACTGCCTCCTCTCACCTGGCGCTCGAATCCCGGTGGAAAAAAGCGGCTGACCAGGAACCATCACCCACCCGCAGGGCACACTCTGTTTCCCAGGAGCGACATCCAAGTGAGAGGCGCTCCCTCGTGTGATCACGATCCAAGCAGTGGGCAGGTCACAGACGCACAATGCGGTGGTTCGGCAGCATCCCCAGTCTGTGAGGTAATACCAAAGTTTGTTTGCCACTATCGCCGCCGAACAGTCTTTGTTGGGTGGGGGGCCCTCTGTGTGCTGTGGCCGCACACAAACATCTCCAAACCACGTTCCCTTTCCGACGGAAAGAAACAAGCCACACCAGTTCAGCAGGTCAGAAGCGCGCTTTATTAGCATTTCCAGGCATGACGCGTTTCGTCGTAAGACTTTTTCAAATGCCCTAATGTTAGGGAAGTGCTTTCCAAGTCCACCTTTTAACCCAGCTGGCCTCACTACGATTGGTTGACGCCTACTGGCAAGCGTCAGGGAGCATAGCAAAACTCAGTGCTCTGAGTTTCACAGAAAGCAGTCACAATGTCAGTACTCCCCCAAGTGGGCGGTGACTGCCTCCTCTCACCTGGCGCTCGAATCCCGGTGGAAAAAAGCGGCTGACCAGGAACCATCACCCACCCGCAGGGCACACTCTGTTTCCCAGGAGCGACATCCAAGTGAGAGGCGCTCCCTCGTGTGATCACGATCCAAGCAGTGGGCAGGTCACAGACGCACAATGCGGTGGTTCGGCAGCATCCCCAGTCTGTGAGGTAATACCAAAGTTTGTTTGCCACTATCGCCGCTGAACAGTCTTTGTTGGGTGGGGGGCCCTCTGTGTGCTGTGGCCGCACACAAACATCTCCAAACCACGTTCCCTTTCCGACGGAAAGAAACAAGCCACACCAGTTCAGCAGGTCAGAAGCGCGCTTTATTAGCATTTCCAGGCATGACGCGTTTCGTCGTAAGACTTTTTCAAATGCCCTAATGTTAGGGAAGTGCTTTCCAAGTCCACCTTTTAACCCAGCTGGCCTCACTACGATTGGTTGACGCCTACTGGCAAGCGTCAGGGAGCATAGCAAAACTCAGTGCTCTGAGTTTCACAGAAAGCAGTCACAATGTCAGTACTCCCCCAAGTGGGCGGTGACTGCCTCCTCTCACCTGGCGCTCGAATCCCGGTGGAAAAAAGCGGCTGACCAGGAACCATCACCCACCCGCAGGGCACACTCTGTTTCCCAGGAGCGACATCCAAGTGAGAGGCGCTCCCTCGTGTGATCACGATCCAAGCAGTGGGCAGGTCACAGACGCACAATGCGGTGGTTCGGCAGCATCCCCAGTCTGTGAGGTAATACCAAAGTTTGTTTGCCACTATCGCCGCCGAACAGTCTTTGTTGGGTGGGGGGCCCTCTGTGTGCTGTGGCCGCACACAAACATCTCCAAACCACGTTCCCTTTCCGACGGAAAGAAACAAGCCACACCAGTTCAGCAGGTCAGAAGCGCGCTTTATTAGCATTTCCAGGCATGACGCGTTTCGTCGTAAGACTTTTTCAAATGCCCTAATGTTAGGGAAGTGCTTTCCAAGTCCACCTTTTAACCCAGCTGGCCTCACTACGATTGGTTGACGCCTACTGGCAAGCGTCAGGGAGCATAGCAAAACTCAGTGCTCTGAGTTTCACAGAAAGCAGTCACAATGTCAGTACTCCCCCAAGTGGGCGGTGACTGCCTCCTCTCACCTGGCGCTCGAATCCCGGTGGAAAAAAGCGGCTGACCAGGAACCATCACCCACCTGCAGGGCACACTCTGTTTCCCAGGAGCGACATCCAAGTGAGAGGCGCTCCCTCGTGTGATCACGATCCAAGCAGTGGGCAGGTCACAGACGCACAATGCGGTGGTTCGGCAGCATCCCCAGTCTGTGAGGTAATACCAAAGTTTGTTTGCCACTATCGCCGCCGAACAGTCTTTGTTGGGTGGGGGGCCCTCTGTGTGCTGTGGCCGCACACAAACATCTCCAAACCACGTTCCCTTTCCGACGGAAAGAAACAAGCCACACCAGTTCAGCAGGTCAGAAGCGCGCTTTATTAGCATTTCCAGGCATGACGCGTTTCGTCGTAAGACTTTTTCAAATGCCCTAATGTTAGGGAAGTGCTTTCCAAGTCCACCTTTTAACCCAGCTGGCCTCACTACGATTGGTTGACGCCTACTGGCAAGCGTCAGGGAGCATAGCAAAACTCAGTGCTCTGAGTTTCACAGAAAGCAGTCACAATGTCAGTACTCCCCCAAGTGGGCGGTGACTGCCTCCTCTCACCTGGCGCTCGAATCCCGGTGGAAAAAAGCGGCTGACCAGGAACCATCACCCACCCGCAGGGCACACTCTGTTTCCCAGGAGCGACATCCAAGTGAGAGGCGCTCCCTCGTGTGATCACGATCCAAGCAGTGGGCAGGTCACAGACGCACAATGCGGTGGTTCGGCAGCATCCCCAGTCTGTGAGGTAATACCAAAGTTTGTTTGCCACTATCGCCGCCGAACAGTCTTTGTTGGGTGGGGGGGCCTCTGTGTGCTGTGGCCGCACACAAACATCTCCAAACCACGTTCCCTTTCCGACGGAAAGAAACAAGCCACACCAGTTCAGCAGGTCAGAAGCGCGCTTTATTAGCATTTCCAGGCATGACGCGTTTCGTCGTAAGACTTTTTCAAATGCCCTAATGTTAGGGAAGTGCTTTCCAAGTCCACCTTTTAACCCAGCTGGCCTCACTACGATTGGTTGACGCCTACTGGCAAGCGTCAGGGAGCATAGCAAAACTCAGTGCTCTGAGTTTCACAGAAAGCAGTCACATTGTCAGTACTCCCCCAAGTGGGCGGTGACTGCCTCCTCTCACCTGGCGCTCGAATCCCGGTGGATTATATATATATATATATATATATATGTTAGTAAATTCTACAGGGGAACTTGCTTACTATACAGTGCAGGCCTTGTGCATTGGTGAGTTGGGCCGAGGAAGGGTTTCAATATTGCAAGGGGGGTAGCACGGAGCTGTCTGACTGAATGTCATACAAACAGGAACTTACCCATCCCACTTGCTCTCAATGGGGTTCCATTATAGACATTGTATTCATTCCTTAATGTACCTCAGCGTAATTGTTACCACCCCATCAACTTCTTGCCTTTCTCACATCTTCCTCACAACTCCTTCTGTCACACCATAATGACCATTCCGCCCCCTCAAAAGATCCAATAAGACCGCCATGAGTGCAACCCCTCAAGTACTTGCAAACATTTAAAGAAGAAGAATTAGCACTACCTTTAAATGGTAGCATTATTTTGCTCATCGAAACCATGTCTGTGGATGATAAGCTGCACTTACATCACATTCTATTTCTAAGAGGTTCGATAAGTTTGAATTAAACTGAAAAAACATATATATATATATTTGGCAAAGAAAATAGAAAATATCATCTTTGCATTATCAAAATGATAGACCGAGATTGGTCACTGACTTCTTTTACAAACTCCTGGCCTTCATCTGATGGAACTATTTTTGGGCTTCCATGGCATAAGTACAGATGCAACAGTGTTGAAGCAACTAAGGCAACAGTCTTGGATTTCAGAGGAAATGCCTCAACCCATTTTGAAAAATAATCTGTTGCAGAGTAGAGCAGGAAATGGGTATTTCGGTACTAGGCTAAGTCACAAAGCTGGTGGTGACTTGCTTTCTGGCAGGAACATTGCCTTTATGAGGTGGACCAACAAAAACGTGATAGGTTTAAAAGTGATATAGACTGTCCAGATAGCTTGTGGTATTCCAATTTGTTTTCATGCTGTACTGGTAGCATTAGTAAACGATGTAAAGTAACTCCTTTAATGTTGTGTGCTGCCAACCCAGTTGGAGGAGTGACAATACAAGACAAATGCGACTCAGTTGTTTTCTGTAGATAACTTGAAATTACTTTAATTAAAAAACTTTTTCCTGTTCCAGCTTGTCCACTCACGTACATTCGGATAGGTTAAAATTACGTGCATGAGTACTCTTTCTTTTCATGAAGTAATCCATGGTCAATCTTTTGTCTCACTTGCTCATATATTTGTTTTTGCTCAACATTTAGTTGTTCTTCCAAGTTGCCTGAGTTTGTTACATCTTCTTGAGCTTGATACATTGCTGTTTCCACCTCATTCATGGCGATTGCTGCTTCGTTTTCAACAATTGGTTCTCCTAGTGAATCTTGACTCAGCGCAGCAGAACTTTGACTGTCTTGAGAACTGCCTCTAGCAATCTCACTTGCAATTGTAGCTTCTTGATCAATTTCTTCAGTCAAAATTTTCACATAATTTGCAAAAGCACTGCATTGTATGCTATCTTTACAAGCATTAAAGGAATCTTCATAGCACTGGAAATCTCCAAGTAATTCCAGTTCTGAACGCCATGGTTTAAATAGTTGTAAAAGGGCTAAATAGTAAAATTTCCTTTTATCAGCAGTGTTGCAACTCAGCTTCCTGTGATTAATCAAATTTCCTTTCGTTTGTTTCACCAAACATCCTTCGGAACCAATGACACCATATTTTCCATCATTGATGTTCTTTGTAGTATTCCGTTTAAAAGTGTAGTTTTGCAGCACTTCATAGAGACACATGTTCTCAAGATGATGACTTCTGTTTGGGTAATATGTGTCCAACATAGTTGTTTTCAAAATATCTGTACTTTCTGCCTCAACTATGGAATGTACTAGTCGTCACAAGCAGATACAGGAGCAGCAGCAGCAGACAGGCAGAACCTGTCTATATCAGCTCCCCTGTGACATAGGGGGTACACAGATACATAGGGGTCCACAGATGGATAGAACACCAGCCCTGGAGGGAGGCAAGTATATCTCTACTTCCCAGTTCATTACACAGATGTCTCAACTATGGAATGTACTGGTCATCACAATCAGATACAGGAGCAGCAGCAGACAGACAGAACCTGTTTATAGCAGCTCCCCCGTGAAATAGGGGGGACACAGATACATAGGGGTCCACAGATGGATAGAACACCAGCCCTGGCGGGTGGCAAGTATATCTCTGCTTTGCAGTTCATTACACACATGTCTCAACAATGGAATGTACTAGTCGTCACAAACAGATACGGGAGCAGCATCAAACAGAGAGAACCTGTCTATATCAGCTCCCCCTTGACATAAGGGGGTACAAAGATACATAGGGGTCCACAGATGGATAGAACACCAGGCCTGGGGGGTGGCAAGCATATCTCTGCTTCCCAGTTCATTACACAGACATCTCAACTATAGAATGTACTAGTCGTCACAAACAGATACAGGAGCAGCAGCAGACAGATAGAACCTGTCTATATCAGCTCCCCCGTGACATAGGTAGGGACAAAGATACATAGGGGTCCACAAATGGATAGAACACCAGCACTGGGGGACCGCAAGTATATCTCTGCTTCCCAGTTCATTACACAGATGTCTCAATTATGGAATGTACTAGTCATCATAGGCAGATACGGGAGCAGCAGCAGAGAGACAGGACCTGTCTATATCAGCTCCCCCGTAAAATAGGGGGGTACACAGATACATAGGGTCCACAGATGGATAGAACACCGGCCCTGGAGGTGGCAAGTATATTGCTGCTTCCCAGTTCATTACACAGATGTCTCAACTATGGAATGTACTAGTCGTCACAAGCAGATACGGGAGCAGCAGCAGACAGACAGAACCTGTCTATATCACCTCCCCCATGACATAGGGGGGTACACAGATACATAGGGGTCCACAGATGGATAGAACACCAGCCCTGGGGGTGGCAAGTATATCTCTGCTTCCCAGTTCATTACACAGATGTCTCAACTATGGAATGTGCTAGTCGTCACAAGCAGATACAGGAGCAGCAGCAGACAGACAGAACCTGTCTATATCAGCTCCCCCGTGACATGGGGGGGAACACAGATACATAGGGGTCCACAGATGGATAGAACACCAGCCCTAGGGGGTGGCAAGTATATCCCTGCTTCCCAGTTCATTACACAGACGTCTCAACTATGAAATGTACTAGTTGTCACAAGCAGAAACGGAAGCAGCAGCAGACAGACAGAACCTGCCTATATCAGCTCCCCTGTGACATAAGGGGGTACACAGATACATAGGGGTCCACAGATGGATAGAACACTAGCCCTGGGGGTGGCAAGTATATCTGTGCTTCCCATTTCATTACACAGATGTGTCAACTATTGAATGTATTAGTCGTCACAAGCAGATACGGAAGCAGCATCAAACAGACATAACCTGTCTATATTAGCTCTCCCGTGACATAGGGGGGTACACAGATACATAGGGATCCACAGATGGATAGAATACCAGCCCTTTTTTAAGCCTGGTGTAAAGATCCACTGACTGCTCTCCATATGCTATCAGCCGTCCATATTTCATACAGGTCATTCTAAGTTTTCCAAATTGGGAACGAATATTAGGTTGACGGTGTTGCTCCACTGGTTCTTAGGCCTTCTGATGACGCAGGAGGAGTCTCTCTCAATCTTCTTAACTCTTCCCTTGCAAAGTTGACGGTTGCTTGGTCTGCAAGTGTATGTTATGGACAGGTCAGTACTTGTGAGGTAAAAAAGTAAAAAAGTAAATTTAAACTATGCTGCATTTTTTAATAATGTTAGATCGTTTTAAATGTACTAGGGAGAAGAATTAAAGTTTCTTCTCCTGTATGTATGTATGTATGTATGTATGTATGTATGTATGTATTTATGTATGAGAGTGTAATGAGACATAACTTTGTCTCTGGAATTTACTCATCCTGAAATGTCATTTGTAACTAAACAAACCAGGACTTGTAGTTGTTGGTCCTCCCCCAAGCTTCTTTGCATACGTGGCAAGTAACTTTTGTTGCATTCACCTTTTTTAAGCCTAGTGGAAAGATCCACTGACTGCTCTCCATATGCTATCAGCCGTCCATATTTTATACAGGTCATTCTAAGTTTTCCAAATTGGGAACGAATATTAGGTTGTGTGGTAGAGGTTGACGGTGTTGCTCCAATGATACTTTGGCCTTCTGATGAAGCAGGAGGAATCTCTCTCAATCTCCTTAACTCTTCCCTTGCATAAGCGGCAAGTAACTTTTATTGCATTCAAATTTCTAGACAATGCTGGTATATTTTTCCTTTGGTGGAGGTTCAGGAACAAATGCTTGCTCTGATTAGTTCTCTGAATCAGAGAATGATGTTGGATTAGCAGCTATGGTATCTTTAAGTACATTTGTTATCCAAAAAAGAAAGAGCAGCAGATCTTCTCAGGAGGTCTTTCCCTAAGATTCTAAAAAGGGTGATTGAAATGGGTGGAGTCCTTCAATAGGAAGTGTAATGAACCAATCAAATCTCTTTTTTGAGGTCACATGGGGTGCGCGTAGGATGCACCCAGCTCAACTTTGCGAAATTGCATTAAAAAGTGATGTACTTTTTAATATTGTTAAAAAATACTCAGATAATCTCTTGTCTTAATATTTATATTAAATATATATTAAATACGTTTTTAATAGCATTTTAAGAGTATACATGGTGTGGCTACATCACAGTACACCATGAGAGAATAGATTCTGAAAGCTAATGAGGGCTCTTGCTCATGCATAGGCACCCTCTCATCCTCTGAATCCCAAATGCAAAAATCTCTCTCGCAAAGGGCCAGATTCTCAGAATCTGGCCCTTTGCGAGCCGAATTCAGCTTCATGAATTAGGCTGTAAGTGATTTGCCCAAAAACAGCAGCTACCAAGGCAAGTTATTCGACATACACGAGCTGGAAACCGTGCTAAAATACACTATTGCAGAAAACATTTCTTTTGCAATGCATGGGGCACGTGACGCACTACTCACACGAGAAAAACTACATTGCATTAACTTGAACAGCACGTAGCACACTGCTGCGGGAACGGCCACGTACCACTTGGCAAATTAAAGTAACGCAGCAGGAGTAAGTGATTTGCCCAGGAACAAAGGTTACAAAGTCAACTTTAATGAAGTAAAAAAGCAGGAAAGCGTGCTTAAAAACAGCATTGCCAAATCGAACAAAAATTTGCATTTACGCGGTACTTAGAGTTCGTTCAGATTAATTGACTTCATAACCCTCAAAAAAAGTGCTGGGGGCGTGGCTGGCGGCCGAACATGGCGGCAGCATAGAGGACTAGCTCCGGCGGGGAAGCGACCTCTCCATCTATCCGCACGATAATCCGTGACTATTTGTTACCTCCAACGGTAGCACCGAACGCCCGAGACCGGGCGGGACTGGCAGCAGGTTCCCGGACGAAAATCGTGCATTGGACGGCGGAGTTATCGTCGAATGCTGAACCAGCCGGAGCACAGGCCCACCTCCGGGCCCTCGAGTGAGAACTGAGACCGACCGGAAGTGCAGCCTGCTCGGCTACTACAGACAGGAAGTGGTCGGTGCAGGAGGACCACACCCAGAGACGGCCCTGCTCAGTGTCACTCGGCTCGCTGTATCCAGCAGAGGTTCATTGGAAGGGTGGCCGTACTTTATCAAGACTACCATCCGAACTTTGCCCAGCAGTCTGCCCTGCGGGGACCATCAAGGCGTCTCTCTCTTTGTAACGGAAGCCCCCTCCATCTTGAACTGAGGTCCGCATCGTTACTGCGCATTCTCCCGATACCCCACCGGACCGACGAACTGTATTCCCTCCGCGACCGAACGATGGCCGGTAAAGGTGTGAAAGGCGGCACAACCCAGACTCGTATCGACCGCTTCACAAACGATAGAACCGCTTCCCCTCCAGCGGATGGAAGGAATCCCCCCGTAAAACCAGGAGAGCCTGGGGGAACGAAGAAGGCGACGCTGGATGATGTTATGAAGGCTCTTACGCAGGTCCAGACGACGGTGGGCTCTATCTCGACCGAAATCACCCTTATCCGTGCGGACTTTCACAAGATGGCCGAAAAGGTAGGCTCTCTAGAGCTTGTCACGAAATCGCTGGTGGAGGATGTTTCGGAACTGCAGACGGCCATGGAAGCGGTCATGGCGGAAAACAAGCTCCTTAAAGACAAGCTCGACGACCAGGAGGGCCGTTCCAGGCGGAACAATGTGCGCATTCTTGGCGTTCCGGAGACTGAAGGTGTAAGGGCTACGGATTTATACGTGGAGGAGCTCATCAAAACTCATCTTCAACCTAAAGGCCTGTCGACCTTCTTTTCCGTGGAGCGAGCCCACAGGGTCCCGGGAGGTCAACCGAAACCAGTGGCCGCGCCGCTACCAATCCTAGCAAGACTGTTTAACTACCGCGACCGGGACGTTATCCTACAGGCGGCACGTGTCTCGCCACCGGTGAAAATCCTCAACTCAACGGTGGCATTTTTCCCGGACTACACGGCGGAGGTGGCCAGGAGGCGAAAAACATTCTTGGACGTTAAAAAGGAACTTAGGAAACGTGAAATCCCTTATTCCATGATCTTCCCAGCCAGGCTTCGGGTGGTGGCGGAGAACAGGACATGGTTTTTTGATGACCCTGGCACTGCACGAGAATGGCTGGACGGCTGGCGTCCTGCCTCTCACTCCCGCCGCCCTGGACGGACTAAGAACGGCTCGCCTCACTCTGACCGCAACGCTGCCGGGGCCGAAGGTTCGAACAGTGGCAGAAGCTCACCGGTGCGAGATGAGGCTAATCTAAGTCTGGAGGTGGACCCTTGAACACATGTACGTGACATTGATGTTTGGGACTGTGGTTGGAACCGCCAAGGACACTGGGCCGAGGGCCTCCGTGGAGGGTACGAGGGGTCGCTAATTCCGAGTGCTCCTCACCCCCAACGAGCAAGTAACTGTGTGTTTTCTTTGGGGTGGGTTTAAGCACTCTGCTAAATTGGGGTGGCGGGCAGTTTGGAGTCCGTGTAGCAGGGAAGCAGGGTGGGTGGGGATGTTGGGTACGGGGGGGTTGTGTTGGTTGGTTAGTTTGAACTGTTCGGCTCTATTCCTCATTTTGAACATGCTAGTAGTCACGTATGACCGTATTCCTGACACCGGGCATATTGCCTCTGATCCTCGAACACTGAAATGGCGCAAACACATGCTTAGTTGCACAGGGATGGGGAATGCTCTACTTGAAATGGCTCCGTCCCACCCTCTGGGACACCCAACTGCACACTCGATCACAAAATGGCGGATCTCTCACAACCTACTGTAGCAACGCATGACACTGGGGTAGGGGCTGTACCACCACTACAGGTGTTGTCCTGGAATGTTCGGGGGTTAGGAGATAAAGTAAAGAGAGGGCTGGTCCTATAATGTATTAAACGGCTGAATTGTGATATCGCCCTCCTTCAGGAAACACATTTGGTGGGGGTAGCCACCAAAGCCCTGGATAGGAGAGGATACCGCATGGTAATACACTCAGACTTAACTTCGGGGTCCCGGGGGACGGGTATCTGGGTGAAGAGGACGTCACGCTTCATACATCACTCCACGAAAGCGGACAAACATGGCCGCTTCGCGGCGGTGTGTGGGCAATGGGAGGGCGTGCCCATTAACGTGGTGTCTGCGTACATCCCACCAGCGCTACATTCATCGGCACTTCCGGACCTGGGTAAATTTCTCTTGGAACTCCCGGAAGGGGATCTGTTGGTGGGCGGAGACTTCAATGCATTGGCTGATACTGACATGGACAGGTTCCCGGCTCGCTCCCTCCCCACTGGCCCAACGAAATTCAGGGACTTCTTGGAGGCACAGGGTTTGGTAGACATTTGGAGACAACTTCACCCTACTGATCGCCACTATTCATACTACTCTTCCACCCATGATTGCCTGTCACGAATTGACTATTTTCTCACACTGGGGGGTGGCAAACTCACTTTTGACAAGGTGCAGATTGCGCCGCGGGGTATATCAGACCATTCTCCCTTGATTGCTACACTGTCCTGTTCGGCTACGGCTCGCAAACGACTCTATCCCATTTACCCTGGTTATCTTAAAATTCCGGTATAAAGGAAAGAGAGGGGCTCTTAATAACCCAGAGGGAAATGGAGCGCCAATATACTGTAAAGTAAAACAAAAGAGTTTTCCCACTGGGGAGTATTGTAACCTGCTCCTAGATCAGGACTTAAACTCACAAACATTCATCACACCATTCATTTTGTGGAATAAAAAAACACTTACCAAGAAGGAACATATACAAAACAAGTTATAAAAAAGTGTACAATTTATTAAAACATTTTTTTAGTTACAACAAATATTATCAATAAATCATCAGTTAAAAACATATATTTCACAAAAATACACGAAAATATAAAAACACAGTTGGGGCCACCTAACGTGGACGTGGAGAAATTAATCTAGGGAGACATTCATATCTGTCTTTGTCATTTCATTTCGGACTTTGGTTTGTCAACAATGGGAGGAATATTGTTCCTTTAGACCAGGATCGTTGTTGGCAACGCCGAATATGAATTAAGAATTAGCGTCGACGCGTTTCGGAAGCTTCAACTGGATAAAGGCTTCCTTCCTCAGGACAATTTATATTTCTATTCTCCACACGTAAAAGTGTTAAACCTAATGCACAAAAATACAATGCAATGCACCTGTTATACTGGCATGTAGTATTATATGGATCACATACAGTTCTCTTCGCGTTTCTTTGTTTACCCCCTTAGTCCTTATGTTCTCCTTTCTAAGATTTATTCAAGAGTATTCATACTAATGCAAAACAACCCTCGTGGAGATTAGTCCAACCATGGACCGTTTGTTGGTATTCCTCACTTATTAGTGTTATCAAAAAACACCACCGGTGTCTATTTTATTTCAAGGAGATCAAACTCTTTTCTGGGTGTCAATAGATGTTTCAACATTTTCTACCACCAAGTCATTGGGAGAGGTTTTTCAAAAAAACAGTGCACATTTTTCATGAGTGTATCCAACATAAACCTTACAGTATCTAAAGAAACCTATACATTGCAAGGTATTCTCAGAATTACATTCCAATTAAAAAAACATTGTACTCAAATGTAACCTTCTGGTTAGTGTTGTCCACATTCTCTTGTCACATACATAGCCACACACGAATGTCATTCATACCAATAAATTTATATGAGCACTAACCGGGATGGATTATGTTGCTAGTGGAAAACTACCAAGTGTGTAGAATTCCCCTCCTTGTCGCCTGTGATGTCATCAAGCCTTTGTCCTCCTGTCTGTAATTTGGAGGAGTAAAATCTTAAGTAAAACATGCCCATATAATGATGTTTTTATTATTATGCTTCTAGCGCGCATTTTTTGTATACCTTTTATTTATTTTCAGGCGCTTCAGTTTAACAACTTGTCTGTTCGGAGAATGATCCAAAACAGAATTGGCACAAACCTGCATGAATTACAGAGATTAAATTGATTGATAGCCAATTGTATTATTACTGCTATACTGTTAATACATGGCAGCAGGGGTCTCCTAGATGTATTGTTAAATTTGCATCATAAGGAAAGTACTTTGTTGTCTGCTCAAACCGACGTGCTATGATTTAATGTTTCCCTTCTGTTTTTAGTCCTTTAGTACTGCAAAAAGATATATTACAGAATGGCGTTTAGCTAAGTTAGATAAACACCTAATTTAACAGTTGTTCCTCAACCTTAATTTTATACTTCATTCTTACCTAAAAAACGGGCTTGCGCTCCGCGAAGGGGGTTCTGTTTTGCAGCCGGGTAATTTTACACACGTGGCTGCATGAAGAAAATACGAAAAGCACAGGGGCTTAGGTTTTGTATGTTTATACAATCCTGGGTTTGCTTACTATATTAACTACATAAAAAAAGCTTGGTTAAAAGGCACCAAGTCTAAAATAGTTACACTAGGTCTATTTCCCGTGGTCGATTTCTTACCTATTATCTGCACACGGCTGGTTTCCCCGGGACTGCTTTCTGTGGCGTCTACTCGATCACCGCTTCTCTTGTGAATGTATCGACTGCTCTCATTGCGGTGGTCGCTTTTAAAACTCGTCATAGAGTCACGTGGTTGTTAAAGAAATGTATCATGTGACTCGTGGAAGTATCCTGACGATGAGCACGGGTTTTTAGTTTTTTTTCCCTTTTTTTTAGTTTCATTTTAATTGACAGCAGCAAAGCTTTATTGTTGTCTTTGCTGCGCCGGCGAGACCGGTGTCATTTCTTCAGGGTTCATGACATAGAATAGAATAAAAGCATCCTCGCAAACGCTACGAGTTCGCAAACGCCACGGGTTGCTCGGTCTTTTTCGTTATTTTTTTAAAGAGAAAAGCCGGTGCGCTTTATTGTGACTGGCAATGCTGGTGTTTATCTATTCCGGGTTCCGTTGCCCTATTTGTTCGTAAATTGCCGAAGTTTGTAGAGAACTTTGTGCCTAAAGTGATTCAGAGAACTTTATTGTTCCCTTGGTTAATAGGACTTTCGATGTTTCCTGAATATATGTTTATTTTAAGTGAAACCCAACCGAGGTTGTGGGATTATTCATCTGTATAGAAACGGGAATTATTACAGTACTTCGATGAGCATACAGATTGGATTCAGAGTCACAGCTGTGATATTTCTCTGGGGTAGATATATGTCTTATGTATCCTGGTCGGATGATAGTGATTTTAGTAATGATATACCGGTTTCTACTTTGCTGGGCTAGTGTTCAGAATTTCCTTATTTGCAAGCCTAGTGTTTTGTTTCTAACGGGTGGGCGGGGTATTTTTTATGTAATTGCAGAGATGGTATCACCCTAAGGGTATAAATGTAGGTCTATGGCACTATTCTCATCCAATCTTCTTTAGTGTTAAGTCCACGGTTAACCGTGTCTAGCGTGGAGATGTACCACTGCTCCCTGTTTTTACGTTTTGTCTCCAAATTGCCTCCTCTTTTTGAGACAGTTATTTTCTCAATGACAAACCATGAAAACTCTGTGTGTTTATGTTGCAATTGTTTGAAATGATCCACCATAGGAGCATTCTCTTTATTAGTTTTCAAGGCGGATCTGTGTTCCAACAAACGTAGTCTTATCTCCCTTCCAGTCTCTCCTACGTAAGCTAGATTGCAGGGGCACAAGATTATATAAACAAGGTTGCTGCTTCTACAGTTATTTAAGGTTTTTGAAGTGATAGTATAATTATTGTAAGTCAAGGATTTCCCTATGATACAATTTTCACATATTGAACAATTACTGCACTTGTGGTTTCCCACAGCTTTATTGCCATTTAATGTCAATTGGTTGTTTTGGTTCTGCTCCCTGTAGGTGTGAACCAGGTTTTGGCGAATATTTTCATTGCGTCTAAATGCGAAAATGGGTTTGGCCAGTTTGACTTCTTTACCGTCATTTAAAATGTGCCAACTCGAGTGAATCGCATTTTTCAGCTTGTTGCTGATGTTTGAGAATTGGCTGACAAAGACTAATTTTGAGTCATTCAACGTTTTTTTTACCTGAGTGGGGTCTGGATGTATCATCGTGTCACGATCATAAAATCGCGCCCTTTTGCAAGAGTTCCTGATGAGTTTTTTGGGGTACCCCCTCTCTTGTAGTTTCTCACTTAGTTTGTTGGCATGTTTTGCATAGTCTTCTAAAGTGGAACAATTTCTTCGAAGGCGAAGAAATTGTCCGAATGGGACATTGTCTCTTTGGGAGCGGGGATGGTAACTGCTGTAATGTAATAGGGTGTTTTTGTCTGTGGGTTTAGAGTACAGTTCCACTTCTAGTTTGCCCTCCTTGTTTTTTATAGTAATATCTAAAAAGTTTACGGCCTCTCGGTCATACACTGCTGAGAAGCGAAGGTTTTCGTCTCCCAAGTTCAACCACTCGAGAAATTCTGCCAGGGTGTCAATCTCTCCTTCCCAAATGAAGAAGATGTCATCAATGAAGCGTCGCCATAGCAAGATGTTTTCAAAAAATGGCGACGCTTCATTGAACACATGTTTCTCTTCGAACTTGGCAACGTATAAACATGCCAAGCTCGGCGCACAGGTGGCCCCCATGCTGGTGCCTTTGCGTTGCAGGAACAACTCATCCAGAAATAAAAAAATGTTACTTTTCAAGACCAGAGTTATGCATTGCATTATGAACTCCAGGTTAGCACCTCTAAGGTCTGCACTGCCTAGTGTTTCTTCTACCACATTGATAGTGTCATTTTGCGGTATATTTGTGTACAATGCCTCTATGTCGAGGGTCACCATGATCTGGGTTTTGGGATTGTACACTTGGCCCTCCACTATGGAGATCATGTGTGCTGAGTCCCGCACATAAGAATCCTGATTTAGTACAAGTGGTTTTAAAAAAGTGTCAGCGTATTGACTGAGGGGTTCAAGGCGTGAGCCTATGCAACTCACAATAGGTCTCATAGGGTTTTTTTTTTCGCTTTTATGAATTTTAGGGAGGCCATATATCGCTGGTATTCTGGCCTCTTTGCTATATAAAAATTCAAATTCCGCTTTACAAATCCAGTTGTTATCAAAAGCATTTTTTACTGTTTCCCAAACCTTTTTATTCAATGACTCCAAGGTGGCGAAAATTCCTCCAATCCGAAAATCCCTCAAAACTGCCACTAAACATTACTTCCAGGAGAACTCCGGGTCGGTGTCCTCACCGACGATTCTCTGGGAAGCATACAAGACAGTACTGAGGGGCCAGGCCATTGCGACCATAACCGATCATAAACGTAAACAAAAACAAGAATTGGTAGAACTGGAACTGCAGTTGGAACAGGCTAATGTGACTCATATGACTACACCGTCAGAGACCACTCGACACGCGCTGACTCTCTGCCAGCAAAAACATGACGACCTTCTCCGCCGAAGGGTGTTGGAGCGTATAGAATCGACAGCGTGCAGAGTGTATGATGTGGGCGACAAAGCCAACAAATTGCTGGCTTGGTTGGACAAGAAACGGGACGGAGGCAGGCACATTCTGCAATTGCGGGACCAAGTAGGGACGTATCACACACACCCTCCCAAGATCGTCGACCTCCTGGCGGACCACTTCCAAGGGGTGTACACCCCAGAGGTGGTGGTCACGGCAGAAACGGCAGAACTGGCGCTTCAAGATGTGGAAGTGGAGGTGTTAACGCCGGAAGCACAGACTGAGTTGGAAGCGGACCTTACGGTGGAGGAACTCCGTATGGCGATGGGTGCACTGCACACGGGCAGAGCACTGGGCCCCAATGGGATACCAATCGAATGGTTCCAAACGATGTCAGACACACTAGGCCCACCATTGTTGGCCATGTTTGAGAACTGCCGTGAGACCGGAACGCTGCCCTTAGACCAGCGCTTGGCGACGATAGTTGCTATCCCAAAACCTGATAAACCTCCAGAATGCTGTACATCCTATCGCCCGATCTCGCTCATCAATGCAGAGGCAAAGATCCTAGCGAAGGTGATTGCGAATAGACTGACTCCGCACCTCTCCCAGCTGATCCACCCAGATCAGTCCGGCTTTATGCCGCACAGGAGTACAGCGTTAAATCTCCGTAGAGTGCACGGCGCGTTGGCACGGGCACATTCCCTGACGGAGCCGGCGGCCATCTTGTCGCTGGACGCCAGGATGGCCTTTGACATGGTAGAGTGGCAGTGCCTGTTCGCAGTTCTGCATCGGATGGGCTTCGGACCGAAGTTTTTATCATGGGTCCGACTACTTTACACAGGCCCAATGGCCCACGTGGCGGCCAATGGCCATATCTCACGAGCGATCTCTTTAGCGCGTGGGACTCGCCAAGGCTGCCCCTTATCCCCGTTATTGTTCGCACTGGTCCTTGAACCCCTCGCGATAGTTCTCAGAAAGTCACCACTGCTGAAGGGCATCAGATGGACGGAGACCTGGGAAGATAGAGTATCATTGTATGCTGATGATATGTTGGTCTACGTGTCAGCCCCCGAATCGAGTGTTCCGCTTCTATTGGCACTATGCGACAAACACGGTGCGGCCTCTGGCTACACGATCAACTGGATGAAATCGGTCCTTTATGTTCTGAAGGGCCCCTGGCCAGTCCTCCCCGAACACTGTCCCTTAGTGTTGACCGATATCTCCTTCAAGTATTTGGGCATCCATGTCACTAGCGATACGGCCGTCTTCAACGACCGGAACTTGGCGCCCCCCCTCCTCCGTCTGAAGGCAGACGTGAGACACTGGTCGTCCCTGCCGCTCACACTCCTAGGACGCGCTGCCCTGTTTAAAATGATATTTACAACAAGGGGTGGTGAGGGACAGAGTCTCTGAATTAAGCAGAAAGCTCTCACCCAGTCAAGAGATCAGGGCTAGATCCAACACCGTTTTTTAGCTCACTGCACCATCCCAGTTTCAGAACCTGGCTGTATGCAAATTAGTCTGAACCTGTCCCAGTGCATGATGGGAACAGGGCAAACCAAACTACAAAAGCCAATTCTTACACTGGGAAGGAAACAAGCTCCCGGGGACCGGTTTCTGGCATTACAGCCGTCTTCGGCCCGGTTTGCTTGAATCCTGATGGTGCAATGAGCAAGGGTCTCACATCTGAGAATACCCTTCCACGCTTAGGGTGGACAAAAATATTTACAACAAGGGGTGGTGAGGGACAGAGTCTCTGAATTAAGCAGAAAGCTCTCACCCAGTCAAGAGATCAGGGCTAGATCCAACACCGTTTTTTAGCTCACTGCACCATCCCAGTTTCAGAACCTGGCTGTATGCAAATTAGTCTGAACCTGTCCCAGTGCATGATGGGAACAGGGCAAACCAAACTACAAAAGCCAATTCTTACACTGGGAAGGAAACAAGCTCCCGGGGACCGGTTTCTGGCATTACAGCCGTCTTCGGCCCGGTTTGCTTGAATCCTGATGGTGCAATGAGCAAGGGTCTCACATCTGAGAATACCCTTCCACGCTTAGGGTGGACAAAAATATTTACAACAAGGGGTGGTGAGGGACAGAGTCTCTGAATTAAGCAGAAAGCTCTCACCCAGTCAAGAGATCAGGGCTAGATCCAACACCGTTTTTTAGCTCACTGCACCATCCCAGTTTCAGAACCTGGCTGTATGCAAATTAGTCTGAACCTGTCCCAGTGCATGATGGGAACAGGGCAAACCAAACTACAAAAGCCAATTCTTACACTGGGAAGGAAACAAGCTCCCGGGGACCGGTTTCTGGCATTACAGCCGTCTTCGGCCCGGTTTGCTTGAATCCTGATGGTGCAATGAGCAAGGGTCTCACATCTGAGAATACCCTTCCACGCTTAGGGTGGACAAAAATATTTACAACAAGGGGTGGATGGGGCAGTGAGATAAATAACGGTGATGGATCAAGCCCTGATCTTTGGACTGGGTAAGAGTGGTCTGTTTAACTCAGACACTCTGTTCATCACCACCCCCTTTTCTAAATCGTTTTTGGCCACTATAGGTGTGGCAGGGTATACTCAGACATGAGTCCCTTTCTCACTGCTCCATCAGGATTCAAGCAAGCCGGGCCGAAGAAGGCTGAAATGCCAGAAACCGGTCCCCGGTAGCTTGTCTCCTTTCTGGTGAAGAATTGGCTTGGTAGTTTAGTCTGCCCTGTTCCCATGATGCACTGGGCCAGGGACAGACTGATTTGCATATAGCCAGGTTCTGAGCTGGGATGGGGCAGTGAGATAAATAACGGTGATGGATCAAGCCCTGATCTTTGGACTGGGTAAGAGTGGTCTGTTTAACTCAGACACTCTGTTCATCACCACCCCCTTTTCTAAATCGTTTTTGGCCACTATAGGTGTGGCAGGGTATACTCAGACATGAGTCCCTTTCTCACTGCTCCATCAGGATTCAAGCAAGCCGGGCCGAAGAAGGCTGAAATGCCAGAAACCGGTCCCCGGTAGCTTGTCTCCTTTCTGGTGAAGAATTGGCTTGGTAGTTTAGTCTGCCCTGTTCCCATGATGCACTGGGCCAGGGACAGACTGATTTGCATATAGCCAGGTTCTGAGCTGGGATGGGGCAGTGAGATAAATAACGGTGATGGATCAAGCCCTGATCTTTGGACTGGGTAAGAGTGGTCTGTTTAACTCAGACACTCTGTTCATCACCACCCCCTTTTCTAAATCGTTTTTGGCCACTATAGGTGTGGCAGGGTATACTCAGACATGAGTCCCTTTCTCACTGCTCCATCAGGATTCAAGCAAGCCGGGCCGAAGAAGGCTGAAATGCCAGAAACCGGTCCCCGGTAGCTTGTCTCCTTTCTGGTGAAGAATTGGCTTGGTAGTTTAGTCTGCCCTGTTCCCATGATGCACTGGGCCAGGGACAGACTGATTTGCATATAGCCAGGTTCTGAGCTGGGATGGGGCAGTGAGATAAATAACGGTGATGGATCAAGCCCTGATCTTTGGACTGGGTAAGAGTGGTCTGTTTAACTCAGACACTCTGTTCATCACCACCCCCTTTTCTAAATCGTTTTTGGCCACTATAGGTGTGGCAGGGTATACTCAGACATGAGTCCCTTTCTCACTGCTCCATCAGGATTCAAGCAAGCCGGGCCGAAGAAGGCTGAAATGCCAGAAACCGGTCCCCGGTAGCTTGTCTCCTTTCTGGTGAAGAATTGGCTTGGTAGTTTAGTCTGCCCTGTTCCCATGATGCACTGGGCCAGGGACAGACTGATTTGCATATAGCCAGGTTCTGAGCTGGGATGGGGCAGTGAGATAAATAACGGTGATGGATCAAGCCCTGATCTTTGGACTGGGTAAGAGTGGTCTGTTTAACTCAGACACTCTGTTCATCACCACCCCCTTTTCTAAATCGTTTTTGGCCACTATAGGTGTGGCAGGGTATACTCAGACATGAGTCCCTTTCTCACTGCTCCATCAGGATTCAAGCAAGCCGGGCCGAAGAAGGCTGAAATGCCAGAAACCGGTCCCCGGTAGCTTGTCTCCTTTCTGGTGAAGAATTGGCTTGGTAGTTTAGTCTGCCCTGTTCCCATGATGCACTGGGCCAGGGACAGACTGATTTGCATATAGCCAGGTTCTGAGCTGGGATGGGGCAGTGAGATAAATAACGGTGATGGATCAAGCCCTGATCTTTGGACTGGGTAAGAGTGGTCTGTTTAACTCAGACACTCTGTTCATCACCACCCCCTTTTCTAAATCGTTTTTGGCCACTATAGGTGTGGCAGGGTATACTCAGACATGAGTCCCTTTCTCACTGCTCCATCAGGATTCAAGCAAGCCGGGCCGAAGAAGGCTGAAATGCCAGAAACCGGTCCCCGGTAGCTTGTCTCCTTTCTGGTGAAGAATTGGCTTGGTAGTTTAGTCTGCCCTGTTCCCATGATGCACTGGGCCAGGGACAGACTGATTTGCATATAGCCAGGTTCTGAGCTGGGATGGGGCAGTGAGATAAATAACGGTGATGGATCAAGCCCTGATCTTTGGACTGGGTAAGAGTGGTCTGTTTAACTCAGACACTCTGTTCATCACCACCCCCTTTTCTAAATCGTTTTTGGCCACTATAGGTGTGGCAGGGTATACTCAGACATGAGTCCCTTTCTCACTGCTCCATCAGGATTCAAGCAAGCCGGGCCGAAGAAGGCTGAAATGCCAGAAACCGGTCCCCGGTAGCTTGTCTCCTTTCTGGTGAAGAATTGGCTTGGTAGTTTAGTCTGCCCTGTTCCCATGATGCACTGGGCCAGGGACAGACTGATTTGCATATAGCCAGGTTCTGAGCTGGGATGGGGCAGTGAGATAAATAACGGTGATGGATCAAGCCCTGATCTTTGGACTGGGTAAGAGTGGTCTGTTTAACTCAGACACTCTGTTCATCACCACCCCCTTTTCTAAATCGTTTTTGGCCACTATAGGTGTGGCAGGGTATACTCAGACATGAGTCCCTTTCTCACTGCTCCATCAGGATTCAAGCAAGCCGGGCCGAAGAAGGCTGAAATGCCAGAAACCGGTCCCCGGTAGCTTGTCTCCTTTCTGGTGAAGAATTGGCTTGGTAGTTTAGTCTGCCCTGTTCCCATGATGCACTGGGCCAGGGACAGACTGATTTGCATATAGCCAGGTTCTGAGCTGGGATGGGGCAGTGAGATAAATAACGGTGATGGATCAAGCCCTGATCTTTGGACTGGGTAAGAGTGGTCTGTTTAACTCAGACACTCTGTTCATCACCACCCCCTTTTCTAAATCGTTTTTGGCCACTATAGGTGTGGCAGGGTATACTCAGACATGAGTCCCTTTCTCACTGCTCCATCAGGATTCAAGCAAGCCGGGCCGAAGAAGGCTGAAATGCCAGAAACCGGTCCCCGGTAGCTTGTCTCCTTTCTGGTGAAGAATTGGCTTGGTAGTTTAGTCTGCCCTGTTCCCATGATGCACTGGGCCAGGGACAGACTGATTTGCATATAGCCAGGTTCTGAGCTGGGATGGGGCAGTGAGATAAATAACGGTGATGGATCAAGCCCTGATCTTTGGACTGGGTAAGAGTGGTCTGTTTAACTCAGACACTCTGTTCATCACCACCCCCTTTTCTAAATCGTTTTTGGCCACTATAGGTGTGGCAGGGTATACTCAGACATGAGTCCCTTTCTCACTGCTCCATCAGGATTCAAGCAAGCCGGGCCGAAGAAGGCTGAAATGCCAGAAACCGGTCCCCGGTAGCTTGTCTCCTTTCTGGTGAAGAATTGGCTTGGTAGTTTAGTCTGCCCTGTTCCCATGATGCACTGGGCCAGGGACAGACTGATTTGCATATAGCCAGGTTCTGAGCTGGGATGGGGCAGTGAGATAAATAACGGTGATGGATCAAGCCCTGATCTTTGGACTGGGTAAGAGTGGTCTGTTTAACTCAGACACTCTGTTCATCACCACCCCCTTTTCTAAACTGTTTAAAATGATGGCGCTCCCGCGCCTCCTTTACATCTTCGAAAATACTCCAGTTTTGATCCCGCCCTCCTACTTTCAGAGAATCACCGCAATTGTCACCACCCTGCTATGGGGTGAGCGTCCCCCGAGAATAGCTCACCTCAAACTTAACCGCGGTTGGTACGATGGTGGGATTGCCCTACCGAATGTGCAGCTGTACTACTGGGCATCCCAACTCAAAGTACTCAACCAGTGGATCCATGCATCACACAATGACCCGGCATACCTGGCGGACAGGGCCCAACTGGGAACACAAAGTCTTTTGGCCCCCCTCTATAACCCATGTCTCCTCAAGGACCTGATCGGCCCTACTAGACACACAGTCACCTTATGGTACAGGGCGCTCACCAAGCTACAGTGGAAGGGAATTATCACGAAGCTTACCCCGCTTTGGGATGCCAAGAAACTGGGCTGCCTCAGGACCAGTAAAGGGTTCACCCAATGGGATAATATAGGCATCTCTACGGTGGGAGATCTCTGGTCGTCCACAGGGGTGATTCCGTTCGAGCAACTTCAACAACAATATGCCCTGGGCCCCACAGAAACTTACAGATATATCCAAATCAGGCACGCTCTCCTGGCGGTGTTGGAACCAGGAACTACAGTCCCAGAGTCCTCACCCCTGGAAGACCGGCTCCTTACGGATTTCATGCAAACAAGGGCCACCTCGCTCACATATCGTAAACTGCTAAATAATCTCCCAGACCCCCTACAGAAACTACGAGAAAAATGGGAGGATGAGTTGGGTGCTATGGATGAGACGGATTGGAATGCTGCTATGGCGTCTCTGAGAGAGGCTGGGGTATCGGCCAGGTTCAGGCTCGTGCAGTTAAAAATACTACACAGAACGTATTATACAAGGACCACACTACACAAAATGCACAGGGCTGACTCCCCCCGTTGTCTTAGGGAATGTGGGAAGGACGGCACACTATTACACACGCTATGGGGCTGCCCTCTCATCGCCAGATATTGGCAGCAGGTCATGCGCACGATCTCACAGGCCCTTGATACCTCCCTCACACCTGACCCGCGCCTTTGTCTCCTAAATATATGGGAGGGCACTGATCTTACACTCATACAACAGCAATGGGTTACAATTGGCACAATGGTGGCGAAGCGTGATGTGGCGCAGAGATGGGGGGGCGGAACTACCTACTTTGGCACTGTGGTGTAAAAACATGGACAAATTGATGTTGACTGAAAGAACTGTCTATAAACTCAGAGCGAACCCAAAGAAGTGGAATAGGGTATGGGAGGCTTGGAATAGGTACAGAGGGGACCTGTGTGACCCGCTGCAGGAGGATGAAGACGAGGACTCAGATGATGAGGAGGAAATGATTGATTAACCTGTGGGTCCCTGCGGGGTAGGATTAGAAATGTACTCTTGTCATTGGGAATTCAGCTCATGCTGTGCTGGGGGGTGAAGGGGGTTGGCCTGGGGTTGGGGGTCGGCGTGTTCTACTAGCATCTCTTTTTTATATTGCTTTGTGTCCATACACTACTATTGAGCCACTACGTTTGGTTTGGTTTTTATTTTTCATAAAAGGAACAAAACAAAAATGAACTCTAAAAGTAAAACTTCATGGCTCCGATAATTACATCCTGACGGTTTGCCATATCATCCTCATCCTGTGCTGCCGGACCGGAGGGTTGTCGGCTGAATAGCTGTGTAGAAGTACGTGATGTTTATGCTTATCTCCTGCCATGATTACTGTGTAAATGTACTGCTGTTAAGTGGATGATGAATGTCAATAAAAGTTTTACACCAAAAAAAAAAAAAAAAAAAAGTGCTCATCTACGAAGAAGTGGATACGAACACTATCAATGGTTGTGACTGTGGAATAGGAAAAGTTTGAGTTCAGCTATGCAATGCAAGGAGTGAACACTATCAGTAGGGCTGTGACTGCGGAATAGGAAAAGTTCGAGAAGGTTGGAAGGTTATAAATGCTTTGCAGAATGATGATTGGTTAAGCATGATGTCACTGAGTGTGAGAGCTTTGATTGGGCATGTTGTAATTGAGCATGCGCAAATAAAATTAAATACATTAGGGGTACACAGCCAGACGGTGGGACGTATTGTGCGCATGCGTAACATTAAAACTCATGCGCTACCACAAACATGCATGCGCAAAGTGAAGGCAACTCCTAGGGGGTACACACACAGATGGAGTTCGGATATTGATAGAACACTGGCTCCCGCAGGAGACTGGGAGCCAGCGGGACCGTGGGGGGATTAGAGACCCTCCCACGGTCCCCAACGGTGACGGCCAAAATAAATAAAGAAAAAAAGGCCGGCCCCGGGGAATGAGCTCCCCGGGGCCTTGAAGTGGCCTCAGGAGGGAGGCTATGCAGCCTTCCTCCAAAATAAAAATAATTAGCCATGCTCCGGGGGATGGGGACCCCAGTGCCTGGAATTAGCCGCGGGAGAGGGGCCACGCGGCCCCCATACCATAAAAAAATGAATACTGATACTCCGCTTATTGTCATCGTACCTTAAATGCACCCTTCTGATCACACGCTGAATGCTAATTGGGTGTCAAATGTTTGTCAACATTCGAAACTAGAAACTGTTGGCAACCATTGTATGCATTGGTAGAAGGGAGGCTGAAGAAGCCTGTGAAATGTGTGTTTAAAACATGAAAAGGGGAAGGGTAGACACACCCTGATCGTCTAGGTCTGCTCAGGGGCCCAAAATTATTTTGGGGGAAAAATCGCAGAGTGCGCGCATGATCCACTCATTCTAGTGATATTTTTTTTTAAAAAGAGAAACGTGGGCTTCCGCACGTCTTTGGTAATTTGCATTCTTTAAACTGTTTAGAGGAGATGCAGCAGTGCTGTATCCAGGATCCACCACTGAGTAAGAAAAGGTAACGATAACACTACTTACCTACTAAGTGAATTTCCTTTCATAGGCTAAAATAGACTGGTTTCACTTGGAAATTCTTCTAAGTGTGGAGTTTTGGAACTTTAAAATATTCACCTAAAATCATCCGAACAACAAATTCCAATATACTCACCTGTTATTAGGAGAGAATCCAGTGCTGCATCTTTTAGCCCAGCACTGACCCTTAAAAGTAATACTTACAAGTAACTTGTATTCCCTTCCTATAAAAAAAATGAATGAATTTAGATTTGCGGGTCAGGCTCTGGGGGATGGGGTCCCCAGGGCCCAAAAAAAGTCAAAGAAAGGGGGGGCCACACAATGTAATGTAATTTAAAAAATGAAATATCTAAAAATAAATAGTTGAAAAAAAATGTGTAAATCATTATCAAAAATAAAAAAATATAAGAATAAATATATTTAAAAATTGTCATGAACAAAACCTTTAAAATTCACTGAAAAAAACATAGGTTTCAGCCATGTTATAGTTAGGAATTGGCATTTAAAAAACCTTTGAAATTCACTGAAAAAAACAGAAGGTTTCAGACATGTTATAGTTAGGAATTAGCATTTAAAAAACATCAGATATTCTCTGAAAAAAACACAGGTTTCAAAACCATTGAAATTCCACCATTATTCCACCATTATAGTTAGTTGTACTAACTATAACTCATGCACCCGCAATCCACTGCTGATGATGTCACATATTACATCATTCATGACATGGTCAGTGACATCACTGATGGCATCACTGATGACATCATCCACCTGAGAATCTGATACATCTTATCATACACTAGTATTTATTTATTTATTTATTTATTTATTTACTGGCATTTGTAGAGCGCAACCAAATACCCGTGGGTGTCTCGGCGCTAGACTGCAGTAATGTCTATCCTTAGAAGTAAGTACGGTGGGCTGAGTATGTGAGTTACTGGTCAAATAACCATGTTTTTAGTTGTCTCCTGAACTGTAGGAGTGATGAGCTGGATTTAACGTAGTAAGGTAGGGAATTCCAGATCTTAGAGGCTGCAGCAAGAAAGCGACGGTCGCCCCAAGTAGCTGTTCTGCTGCGTGGAGTGATTAGTTGATTAAGTGTAGAGGAGCGGAGTGTTCTGACTGGATTGTAGGGTTTTAATTGATCTTTAAGGAAGCGAGGCCCCTGGTCCTGCATTACTTTGTAAACTATACACATGGCTTTAAACTTTATCCTATTTTGGATAGAAAGCCAGTGATAGGTTCTCAGAGTGTCTGAGATGGGGGCAAATTTGGGTTTTTTGGATAGCAGGCGTGCAGCCGCGTTTTGTACAGTCTGAAGTTTTTTAGTGACTCTTTTTTGTGCATTAAGAAGGAGGCCGTTGCAATAGTCTAGGGAGGTAAGAACCAATGATGTGACCAGGGTCTTGGCGGCCGCATCAGGTAGAAAAGGCAGGATTTTCCTAATCATCCTAAGTTTGTAATGGGCCGTGGAAGCTACCTTATTGGCATGGGTCATAAAGTTGAGTTGGTCATCAAACATGACTCCCAGATTTCTGACCTTGGAGGAGGGACAAGGTGGGGTGCCAAAAGTTGATGGCCACCAGGCTGTGGGCCAAGATGGTGAGAGCTTGCCAAAGATGACCACCTCCGTTTTGTCGGAGTTTAGCTTTAGGCAGTTACCTGCCATCCATTCACCTATCGCCGTCATGCCAGCTTGGAACCGTTCGGCCACCTCCTGACCATCACCCTTGATGGCCAGCACCAGCTGCGTGTCGTCGGCGTATGAGGTTAGGCTCATCCCATGTGCTTTGATGACACTAGCAAGGTCCGACACGTAGATGTTGAAAAGTGTCGGACTTAGGGATGAGCCTTGAGGAACCCCACACGGTAACGACCGACTGGCAGATTGGAATGGGCCTAGTGTGACCGCCTGGGTTCTATTAGCCAAGAAGGAAGTCAGTAGATTTTTCGCAGTGGACTGGATGCCCATTTTTTCGACACGGTTGACCAAGGTCTTGTGGTCAACCGTGTCGAATGCTGCAGAAAGATCTAGAAGCACCAGCAGGGCTGTCCCTCCCTGGTCCCGGATGGTTCTAATATCATCCGCTGCCTTAATGAGAGCGGTTTCCGTGGCGTGATATTTGCGGAACCCAAACTGGGTGTCATCAAGCAGGTTATTTCTCTCTATGTGGTCAGATAGCTGTTGGTTCATAGCTTTCTCCGTGATTTTAGCTAAAAAAGGGAGACTTGCTATAGGCCGATAATTTTTCAGCTCTTGTCTGTCTAGATTGACTTTTTTTAGTAAGGGCTTAATCAGTGTATTTTTCAAGGCATCCGGGTAAGACCCGGAGCTCAGTATTGAGTTGCAGACATGGGTGATGACAGGAATAATGGTATCTGAGACCGAGGTTAGCACAGAAGTGGGGCAAGGGTCCAAAGCTGATCCAGATTTAACTGTATTCAGTATGGTCCTAGTTTGATCGGTGGTTAGGGGAGTAAAGCTCGTCAGGGGATTGCTCAGGGTGGTCAGAGGGGGGGGGGGTGAGGGTAGTGCTTGGTTCAGAAGTGAACGCTTGGTATATATTATTTACCTTCGCAAAGAAAAACTCAGATAGAGCATCGCATAATGATTGCGAGGGTGGCGGTGTTAAATCTGGTGTGTTACCTGATAATGTTTTAGCTATATTGTATAGCTGTTTACTGGAGTTTTTAGCTAGTTCTATATGTTTAGAGAAGAAGCACTTTTTTGCTGCTGTTATCATGGATTTATAAGTGGCTAGGGCCTCTTTGTATTTATCCTTACTTTCGCTATCATAATCTCGTCGCCAATGCCTTTCCTTGTTCCTTGTTAGTTGTTTTTGTGTTTTTAATTCTTTAGTGTACCATTGGGCAGTCGGGGTACTCCTGTTTCTCGAATGGGATTTAGTTGGTACTAATTGCGAAGTGGCGACACTCAGCCATTCATGGAATTGATGTGTGGCAACACTAGGATCGTTGGATAGGTCCGGTTTGAGTTTAGTTAATAGTATGTTTAAGCTATCGTAATTTAAATCCTTCCAAGCTTTGAAAGGACCAGTCTTAAGATGAGGGGTCTTTTTACTCAGCGAGTCTTTGGTGGTCATGCTAAAGAATATGGCCGAGTGGTCTGTCCATGTCATCGGGAGAATGTCGGTCACATGTAGATTTTCGATGTTAGTGAATATGCCATCTAACGTATGTCCTGCTTGAAGGGTAGGGGCGTCAACCAATTGCCTGAGACCAATTAATTCTAGGTCTGACGTGAGGGAGATAGTATCATTATCGTAGTTTTGTTCGAGGTAGAAATTAAAATCGCCCATAACCGTGATGGACTCATCTGTGGCTATAGATTCAGTTATCATCCCCAGGTTGGTCAGGAACGCAGCTCTGGACCCCGGAGGTCGGTATAAGAGCACTCCCTTAAAACTGAAGGAAGGAGAGAATTTTATAATAAAATGTAGGGCTTCACATGACAAAGCTGGGATGGGGGAGGTACGAATTTCAAAATGATCTTTAATTATGATGGCCAGACCTCCACCTCTGTTTTTCACCCTGTCCTGCCTATGGACAGTGTAACCAGGTGGAACTGCCGTGACCAGGTCTGGGGCAGATGCCTCATCAGTCCATGTTTCAGTTACGTACAGTGCATCAAGATTGTGATCAGTGATAAGGTCGGCGATCTCTTGGCAGTGTTTAGGCAAGGATCGCGCATTGATGAGGGCCATGGTAATATGATTCTCCTTAATGCGCTTAGTGGCAGGAGTAGTGATGGTACTGTTAGTAAAGTGGATGAGAGTATTGCAATGGGGACAGTTAAGGTTGGTACCTGTGGGCGTAAGTGCCGGGTCAATGATGGAGCAGCGGGAGGCGGGCTTAGGGCGGAGTTGTATAACTTTCCAACACTCATTATAAAATATTAAGTGCCATACATGAAACCATTGACACACCAATATAAGTTTCTAAAAGGTCACCTAGTGATTCCTAGATCTACACACACATCTAGACACTTACCTATAGATTCACTCATACATGCTAACAAAGATCAATACAACACTATTAAATATACTTATACACCTACATCAACATTACACACCAGCTCACATCCTATGCACTTATGCAGTCATCCTACTCACTTATGCAAACAATTGATCATACTTATATTTACTAAGCTATTCACTTACACAAACACCACTTTATTTATTCATGTAGATAGTAACTCATACTTGGTGTGTTATAAAATCACTATTACACGTATACAGTTATACATCCGTCACTCAACGCGTAGCTGTCGATTACTCCGTGATCCGGTGCGTAGCGTAGTTCTCGCGCGCTGAATAACATTATCGTGTGCGCGGCAATGGCTTACCTTGGTTCTGCGTTCGCTTTTTCCCGGTCGCGTGTGCCACCATGTTTGTAAACCCTCCCGCACAATCCCGTGCCACTGTGCGAACGCGATAACGTCATTTGGATGCGCGATAGGGTCATGAGGACGCGCGAGGATGCTTGTTGGTAAGATCGAGTTGCCGAACACGCAGAAACTGCAATCTTGCACAGAATAACTCGCGAGCATGTTAAAACCATAATAAATTACCATTTTGGTTAGCAAAAAAGTGAAAAACCCCTTAAAGTTGTACCTTTGGCTGTATTTTTGGGGGGGAAGGAGTCCTCTTTTTGTTTCTACTCTTTTTTTGAAGAGTAAGGAGGAAGGGCCCTTGAGTTTACAACTTCCTGTTCCTATCCACCAGGCTCCTCCCAGTGCTTTGTCCATGTGGTGCTCACTTTCATTTGGATTTTGAGCTGGAAGGATCACTTTCTGTGTGTGTTGGCTGCATTACTGCTTTTTCTAGGATTTATTGAGGACTTTTAGATTTGGAATTCTCTTTTTCAAGTAAGTTTGAGTAATGTATGAGTGAGTATGATGTAGACTTGTGTTTGTTTGATTTGAGATTTTTTTTAACTACAGTATTCAATCCTGGATTTAAATTATTGATGGAGGCCTGTACTTTTATGAGGTCCCAACTTGTATTTCTTTTTACATTTCATCCAGGCTACATAGAGAGGTACCCATGGGTCCAATCATGTTTCTATGGTCTGTGTTTAAATTTTTATTCCAGTTTCTAAACAAACATCATGGATGGCATTAGATTATGGTCATTATGCAATAGCAATGTCTGTTGTGGACTTTCTGTTTGTGTAATTTAAATGTTTTTATTTTTTTAAGCCAATAGCTCACCCTAGTACTCCATGTAGTTAGTGTGCAGGCATGCTTGAGTTCATTGTATTAACTTTCTGTGGTTGGCCTGGCCATGTGTTGGCGGCCATTTTATGTTTCCAGCCACTTTGCTCTTGCCATAGGCCTCCAACCTTGTGGCCTACTCTGCCAGTAGGCCAGAGGTACTACTCATAGGGTCATGAAAGTTAATCAACTGTTTTTGTGGTGTACCCTTAATTTGAAAATCATGGATGGCTTGGATTGATTTAGAAAATCTTATTTTTATGTGTGGGGTATTTCAGGTTTTGGGTGTGTTTAACTAATCTGTCAATTTCTGCCATTAGGTAACCCTAGGAATACAGCTTGGGTAGTTTTGGTAACTTCGCACAGTGTGAGAACGTGACCTTACATTTTTTGTCTTGTTCGCGCGCTCAATGTTCGTGCTCGGGAACTCGATAACGACGTTTGTACAATTCGCGCTGCCGAACACGCCGAATTTGCAATCTCGCCAACAATATGTCCCGAGTTGCATAAAAGTTTCTCGAAAATGTTTAATGTGTTTCTTGTGCTACAAAAGTCCTCATTTATGTGTCATTTGGTTGTAGTTTTCTCTTATTGGAGCATGGACCACTTCCAGTTTCTGTCCTCTATGTAATGATTTCTTGTTTATGGGTGGGGTGACCAATTTGGGCGGTGGTGTGTCCATTTTGTGAAGCTAAGCATTGTCCCTTTGCCATAGGCATTTATTGTCTGTCTTCTCTTTCTTTTCATGTTGTTGTGGGTGACCAGGCCATGTGGTGGGGGCCATTTTGTGTGTACTTCCTTTGTGATGATTTTACCATGTTGTTGTTGGTGGCCAGGCCATGTGGTGGCGGCCATTTTGTGTATGCTTCCTTTGTAATTTTGCCATGTTGTTGTGGGTGGCCAGGCCATGTGGTGGCGGCCATTTTGTGTGTACTTCCTTTGTGATGATTTTGCCATGTTGTTGTTGGTGGCCAGGCCATGTGGTGGCGGCCATTTTGTGTATGGTTCCTTTGTGACTGATTTTGCCATGTTGTTGTTGGTGGCCAGGCCATGTGGTGGAGGCCATTTTGTGTATACATCCTTTGTGATTTTTCCATGTTGTTGTTGGTGGCCAGGCCCTATGGTGGCGGCCATTTGGTGTGTCCTTCCTTGGTGCTTTTGCCATAAATCCAAGGTTTTTGACTATTCTGGCAGTAGGGCAGAGGTACTACTACTCATAGCCTTAGATGCATTAAAGTTAATTAACTCTTTTTGTGATGTATCTTTAATTTGTACATCGTATATCGCTTTGGATTGCTTCAAATTTTTTTTATGTGGGTACTTTTCAGCTTTTGGGTGTGTGTAACTAATATGGCACTCCCTGCCAGTAGGTAACCTTAGGAATACAGCTCGCGTACTTTTGTTAACGTCGCACAGTGGGGACACGGGACATTACAATTTTTGTCTTGTTCGCGCGCTCAATGTACTTGCTCGGGAACGCGATAACGACGTTTCATTCAATTCGCGCTGCCGAACACGCCGATTTTGAAATCTTGCGAACAATATGTCCTGAGTTGCATAAAAGTTTCTCTAAAATGTTGAATGTGTTTCTTGTGCACCCAAAAAAACTGAAGTTGTCATTTGGTTGTAGTTTTTGGAGCATGGAACAATTCCTGTGTCTGTCTTCTGGTTTCTGGGTGGGCTGACCACGTGGGCAGCGGTGCAGCTACTTTGTGAAGCAAAGCAAAGCATTGCCCCTTTCCCATAGGCATTTATTGTCTGTCTTCTCTTTTCTCTTTCTTTTCATGTTGCTGTGGGTGGCCAGGCCATGTGGTGGCGGCCATTTTGTAGGTACTTCCTTTGTGCATTTATCATTGGCCTCCCAGCTTTTGGTCTGATCTGACAGTAGGCCAGAGTCCCAGAGTTAGTAGTTACCGGGGGTGCTTTATGTAGCTGTTTCCATTCGGTCTATTCAATTAACATCATTAGGGCATGTGTGTATGGCATTGTATTCCCAAATGTGTTGTCTGGGCAGGGGTGTAGGTAACTTTTTGTGTGTGTAATAATTTTATGCCTTTGTATGTGTTTTTGCGGTGTAGGTTTACAACCTCTTAGCCATGGGGTATTTTTATTCCTTGCATTAACCTGTCATGTGTAGCAGGCATCCTCCTTTTTATGTCCATATTGGTATATATATAGGCCTGCTTGACTTTATTGGTTCTTTCTGGACTTCATGTGGCTGGGAGCTGTGGTGCTGGTAGTATTAGTCTTCTGTTTTGTCTTTTATACATTGGCCTGTGTGTCTTTCAATTGTTTATGTTGGCTTACTGCTTGTTTGACTGATGTTGTTCTGCCTTCTCTGCTTGTAGGTGCAAAAAAAGACTGAGGAGGTGTTGGTTGTTTCATCCATCGCCCATTCTACTGCCAGACAGACGTCCTTCAGTTTACGCCACGTGTGGTGTGTGACTCATCTGACCAGACATCTCTGCAATTTGTGCTACTGAGTGCTGCTGTGTGCTGACATCAGAAGATGGGCCCTAAGAAAGCAGGTACCAGGTCCTCCACCACCAAGAAAGTTGCTGAGAAGAAGGAACAGAAGAAGGAAGTCTCACTTAAGTCTGGTATGGACCCCAAAACCTTTTTTGGGCCCCCAAAAGGTACGCCTGCAGCAGCGGTGTCCGGGGTGCAAGCTGAGGCCAGCACATCCGCATTAGTGGGGGCAAGCCACCAACCCAGGGCCAAGCACATGAGGGTCGAAGAGGTAGCCAGCCTAATGTTAGAAAGCAGTGATACTGAGCCTGAACTAAACTTATCGCTGTCACAAAGTAGTACACAATCCACGCAAGATGGAAGTGCTCAACAACCACCGCCAGCAGTAGATGTTCAACAACCACAACCACCGCCCGCAATAGGAGTTGTTCAACCACAACCACTTCCCGCAACAGTTGTTGAACAACCACAACCACCACCCGCAATTGGAGTTGTTCAACAACAACAACAACCAAATCCCACAATAGTAGTTGTTGAAGAACCACAGCCCGCAATAGTACTTCCTCAAGAACAACAACCACCATCTCCGCACGCAATAGTAGTAGTTGTTCCTCCCGAAGTTGGGGCAGTTCAGGAAGTAGAGCCTCATTCCGAGCAAGAAGAAGAGGAAGCCACTTCTGGAGGTGATCTATTGTCTTTCAATTCACCAAGGGAAAGGAGGGTTAGTGGCAGTTCATCGAGTTCTTCGCCAAGCATTGGCAGCCACAACTATCTGAGCATTCAAAGGAGAGACATCCCAAGACCAGGCTAGGAAAAAGGAAGGATCCAGCAAGGCTTGAACTTATGGAGGTCGATGTAGGTGAGCAGGATACTGCTGGTGATAAAGACGGGTCTGACACTGTCATCATCACGAGCGTTATTCCTGGTGCAGAGGATGTAGAGACCAACATTTTCACCCTATCCAGAAAGGCTGCGATTAGTGATGAGCAGGTAGCATGCATAACTCCTACACACTCAACACCCAAAGTAACACCAGCTCCCATTTTTTCATCAGCGAAGGCCCGGCAGCGTCCGACATCCAGCACAAGCGCCACCTCAACAGAAGGAGGTAGTGGCAGTACTAGGACTGAGCTGTCACATAGGGAAATTCAACAAAAATCCTCCAGTCCATCCGGCATTGGAAGTGGGTCCTCTTCCTATGGCAGGAGACAAAAGTTTACCTCCCCAGTGTGGGACTTCTTTACGGTTCACCCACATCAGGAGAACATTGCTATATATGTGTCAATGTTAGTCGTGGTAAGATTGGTAGAAACTATGGTACTGGAGGCCAAACGAACCATTTGAAAAAAACACACTTAATCAGGTGGGAGAACCACCTTGCAAGCTTAAAAAATGTAAGCACTGGTGTTGGTGGGGATACAGTACTACAAGGTCCACTCATGGTTGACCAGGAGGTAGAAGAAGAGGGAGACGATGACCTTCTATCTGGGAGTGGTACACAAATGAGCCCTGTCGCCAGCACTGGAGTGGTACAGTCCACATCCTCCGCATCAGCAACTTCTCAGTGGCACCAGAATCAGCCGGAGACACCAAGGAGTACAAAATCTGCGATGCAAGGTGGTCCGTCTAGCATAACTGAAAGAAATACCAAGCAGCGTACCATTACTAGCATGTTTAGGCAGGAGGGAAAGTACGAGCGGACCCACCCAATAGCACGTTTGTACAATGCGAAACTTGCAAAAATGTTGGCACTGGACCTTCTCCCATTTTCATTTGTTGAGGCTGTGGGATTTCGGGAATTAGTGGCAACCCTCTGCCCAAAATGGAACGTTCCCAGTCGCTACACCACGACGGAAGGCTTTCCCAATCAATTCCAGCACTACACCACAACGTGCTGGAATTGATTGGGAAAGCCTTACAACAGAGTGTTATCCATTGTATCCACCTGACAACAGACATGTGGAGCAGTTGCGAAGCTACCGATTACATGTGCATCACCGCACACTGGATCTCTTTTGCAGGTGTTAAAGTTAACTTCAGGCCTTGACGTTGCTGGGATTTTTAATGATACTCGCAGACATGCAACTGTAGCCATGTTTGCTATGGAGAAAACTCATACTGCTGAAAACATTTTGTCTGAGTTTAACAGCAAGGCCTTTGAATGGCTGCAACCAAGAGGCCTTAAGATTGGTTTTGTTGCCACCGACAATGGCAGTAATGTAGTGAAGGCAATGAGAGAAGGACATTATTACAGGGTACCCTGTTTGGCACACTGCATTAACTTAGTCGTGCAAGACTTTCTGAGGGTCATTCAGCGTGAGCATAAATTGCCAGTCAAAGCACTGATCCAGGAGGTCCCAACACGTTGGAACTCTACTTATTTCATGCTTGAGCATCTCTTTGAGCAGTACATACCACTGAATGCTTATGTCATGTCAAGAATATTAGGGGATCCTACTGTTAATCTTAAAGCCATGACCATTGAGATGTGGCAGTGGGACCTCATTAAATGCTTGACAGAGATGCTACTACCTTTTGAGGTCTTCACACGTGCAGTTAGCAGGGAGGACTGTACTATGGGCCAAGCCATCCCATTGTTGTACATGCTTGAGCAACAACTGAAGGAGGTCTGTGAAACATATGAAGGTGACAAAGAAAACGTTGATGCATATACCTTGGCCAAGGCCTTAGCCAACCGCTTATCTGTAAATGCAAGGCTTCAAATGATTGTGTCAGGTCAACATTACATAACTGCAACAATGTTGGATCCACTGTACAAATTATTTGTCAGCAGTAGCGCAGTAATTCCTTTTTCAGATGGGGATGTTGCCAAGTACAAAACTTCCATAGCTGCGGAAGCTAATGATTTAGAAACTGAACGGCTGTTACTTAAAGGCTTGCCAGTGCCAGCCCAGGACAGTCAAAGAAGTACTCCAGGCCATCCTCCTGAGGCAAGATCTTCAGAGCATGAGAGCAGTGCGTCTGCTTCCCAGCAGGCGCCAACAGTACCAAAAGCAGCACCTACACGATCTGATTCAGCAGACACAACCAAAAGCATAACTGCTTTTTTTCTACAGAAAGGGATGGGTACGTCCGTTGCTGTTGCAAAGGGGAAAGAGGACCAGCAAAGCCGAGCACCAATGAACACTGAGCGGATGGTTCAGGCCTATCTGGATGACACAACAGAGGTGTTCATGGAGCAAAGCCCATTGGTCTATTGGTATGAAAGACAGTGGCCAGTGCTGAGCAGGCTGGCGATAAAGTATCTAGCTTGTCCTGTAGCCAGTGTCTCTACTGAGCGGGTTTTCAGTGCTGCTGGTGCCATTGTGACAGCGAAAAGGACCAGTCTCTCCCCCAAAAGCGTGGAGAGGCTGACAATGATAAAAATGAATCAACACTTCATACCACCAGACTATAAAGTACGTGAATCAGAGCAGGATGAAGAAAGCGAGTCCGAAGACATCATCACTACTGTGTTACATGACCTACTTCTGTCCGAACCCCCAGAGTTTGAGGACGAGCTCCTCTTCCCTGACAACTAGGCTTTTAAATTGTTACTTTCTCCCTTCCTTTATTTGTGTTATTTATTTTCTTATTAACAATGGCTTTCTGG
Source organism: Lissotriton vulgaris (assembly GCF_964263255.1). Lineage (NCBI taxonomy): Eukaryota > Metazoa > Chordata > Amphibia > Caudata > Salamandridae > Lissotriton > Lissotriton vulgaris. The sequence goes on along the minus strand of NW_028245615.1, from coordinate 1,034,732 downwards.
TGCAAAACTGCTAATAAAAAGTAAAACCACAACCAAATCCATCCCCACCACTGATTCTTTTTATGTACCTACTGGAGTTGCACGCCTGTGCATTTATTTTCACTGTATCTTTTTATTTACCTCCTGGAGTTGCACGCCTGTGCATTTATGTTCCATGTTGACTGCACTCCTCAGAGTCTTGCTCCATCTTCTTGACTCCCACTCAAGTCAATACAATTCCATCTTGCCAGCCATACGTTGGATGTTGTAGATGGAGTATAGTACAATAATGTAGCCTCTAACAGTCCCTCCATAACAAGTGAACCGTACATGACTACAGCCATCCTCTATTTCATTTGAAATCTGCAACTCATCACTGTCTTACTCTTAAGGCTACCACCTCTGTCTGCAGGCATTCATAGATGACTCTTCAGTGTCAAAACTTGAGCAGGCATCCACAACTGAAGTCAACTTGTTGTGACTCGTCATTACTTTTAAAAGGCTCAGCAGCATCTGTGATCAATCATCTGACAGTGAAAGAGAAGAGCAAGACAGGTATATTAAAGGAATGATGCCATGCATTGCATTGGATGTTTTGCTGACTCTGAGCAAATGTGCATGGAGTTGAAGTATACTAGTAACTTCAGACTCACGTGATAGCCAATTTTTCCATGTTATTTAATAATATAAATTATTTACGCACTTGTGTTCCTACTACTACAGGTGCAGTCAGGACTTAATTTATCGTAGTCACTCACTACAGACTGAGTTGCTGTTGCTGTTGGACTAGACGTGCCACACCTGATAATGACGGTGACCACCATATCTTTGCACGCTGTCAGGCAGTTGGATCTGAGCTGATTGATGTACGATGTTTCTTGGAGTGGAATACAAGGTAAATACAAATAAGAGGCACAGCACAGTAGACCCAGGCTACTACATGTGTGTGCACTGTGCAGTGGTAGACTACAATAGTGGTATGATTGATGACTGAGAATGACGCATTGATTTTGTTGATTAATTTTGAAAATGATAGGTTGCTTTTTTATGCCCCTTTCTCTGGCTCAGTGAAATTTTTAGGGAAATGCAGTTTGTGTTACGGGCGACCCTGTGTCGTGGGTCTGTTCTGTGCTGGCTCCTGTCTTGTCTTGTACTTCTAGATTAATAATGATGTGCAACTAGTAGACTTATACATATTGTATCGAAACCGCCTCAGTCTGAAAATCCTCTCTTACAACTACTCCTCTTGTATTATTTTTTTGATCTTCACTGTATTACAATTTGTTTAGGTCATTCACATTCTTTTGTATTTGCCTTTTCTTTTTCAGGCTGGACGTTTTTCACCCACTGCTATTATACTATGAGCATCAACTCACCTTTACCACTAATCCTCATCATCAAGCAATTGGATGGCGGGAAACCAAGAATGATATTCAGCGTGTCCTTTTCCTACGTTTATTCCTTACATTCATTGGCTAGTGGATCAACATCATAAATCATCGTCTTCATTGTTTTGCTTTTGTTGTCTCCATGCGTACTGTTTTTCTTTCTCAAACCTTTCCCAAAACCCCCGTACCCATCCATTCAACAAACCCTAACCCTCTTCCCCCGGGCTGCGTGGTTTCATTGAGGTGTGATGTTTGTTACATTAAATATACACCAACAATTTGATCACGCGCTTGCTGGGGCAGATGTGGTGAAAGCAACAATAGTGAAATTTCAACAAGGCATGGCCAGGATCTTCTTCTGCTTCCCAACTCAAGCTCTGTGTATAATGCCAAATAATTTACCATTACCATTAAACAACGAATATATCTAATGAATTGGCGTCATTGTTTGGGTTTAAGTTTACAGCATTATGATTTAGAAAAGTTTGACGTTGACGTGAGTACTACAACTACAGTTGAACTTCTTATCTTCACTTGCACTTAGTTTCCAGTCCCCAAAACCATTGTTTTGTTTCAGTTTAGCAGTTGCAATATTGTTTTTGGGTCAGTCGTGTAATGTACTGTACTTAATACTTATACTACCCCCACATTGTCTATCACGCAAATGACTGCCTCTTTCTTTTTGTCTCAAAATGCTACTGGCAGGGTCTGTCTACTACTACTATCACAGAAGTTCAGAACCACAGATTATTCTCCATTGTCTTGGGAAACAAATGCAGCCCTTGCAGTGCCACACTTCATCATCAATCATCATCAGCAATCACAGGTAAGATAAGTTTGCTGTGAGGTATAACGCAAGACAGACTGGTAGTTCTTCTAATACTACAAATATAACTCGGTGAGGGTTTACCGCATCTATCTGTCTGCATGTTAAAGATGTGGCCAATATATTTTTTATTAGAAAGCACTGTCCGCTGACCTGCATGGCCAATTAAACCTTGCGATGTTGCACAACGTACATTATTTGGTGACACAGTCCCCCCTCCAACCCCCAACAAACACAAATGAACTTCAAATGTTTTCTTTTGAACATTACTTTGTGTCTCATTTATTTTACCATAATATAAAGAAAGATGATACAAAAATAAAAGATATATTAAATCTTACCCCACAGCTGTCCCTACCCTCCCCTAACCCCAACCAAATTTTCAAGTTCAATGTAAACCCCAACACCCAATTCCCACCCACCAACAAAAGGATTGAAAAAGGGGCAAACCAAACAGGGTCCATCTCAAAGCCGGCGGGCTTTCAAGTGTTTGTCCACAATGAGCTTCACCCGCTCCTCTATTTCATCCTCAAGCCTCGCTACCCGGAGGAGAATCTTTTTTTGAAATTGACGGCACCTACATTGGCATGCATGTTGTGGGGGTGCGGCCGATGATGAAAAAATCTGGCGGCGGGCGGCTGCCTGACCACGGCGACGTACTCCTGCAGGCTTGGGGGCCGGGGCATTGGAAGAGGCAGCAGCTGCTGCCGCCGCCTCCTCCTCCTCCTCGGCCTGAGCCACCAGCCGGCGGTAGGCCTCAACGATGGCCTGCAGTTTCCGCTGCTGGGCCCGGACTGCCAACTCCTTTCTTGTTGGTTTTGAAGGAGTAACTATAAAGAAAGAGACAGAATTGTTGTAATCCAAAATCCCAGCAAATCAAGAACACAAAATGTATTCAACACATAGTGGCACAGTAGCACAAGCAAGCAAGCTGAGTACAAAAAATGGTGTTGTATCTATCTTGAACATTCTACGGCCTATATAATTAATTTGTTGGACTTTTTGGCACGGCATTATGCCTGCCCTAGTAGCATGGGTGTACTTCAACGGTCACACACATACGAACACCTGTCTTTTTCATATCTCGTTTTATATCATATACTCTGCTTCCGGGAACAGTGACAGTCTCAAACTAACATTAATTAACAGGGGCCAGCTAGTAGTAAATGTCTAGTAGAGACTATCATTCTTTATATCGCGCAACAAACCTTAGGTGGTTTGTGTTTCGCCAGCAACGACCCATGCATACAGTCGTCCCCTCCTTCCCTTGCCTTTGGGTATGACCAAAACACCGCTGCTGAGACTATCCACTACCCACCGATATTGGGTGTGTCTCCCACCCACGCAGGCAGCTGTGTTTTCCCCTTTCCATGCTTCCACAACAACCCATGCATCCGACTGCTATTAGCCACCTGCATTGCTGATTCCAAAGTATTCTTCTATATTAGATGATCGGTGCTTTTTCCTTGCTCCTTTCATCATACTTAAAATCGATCGCCTTAGTGTTAATCCATCGCGGTCATGTTGTGGATAAGACTTTTAGTCTGCCACCAACCTTTCACAGCTGAGTTGTAGTCAGATAGAAGAGGCCTGTTATTTTATCAATTCTCGCCGGTGGTAATGCTAAGCATGGTAATGACAAATAAAGGTGGCGTCATACATTGTCCAGTAGAACTTCAAGTTCATTATAAATCTCAGAGTACAGTGAGGAAGTTTTCCCCTCCCACCAAGTAATGCGGATCACTATTGAATGTAACTTACCATCGCCCACCGTTGTTGGCTCCTCCCCCACTGCTGCTGGTGCTGGTGTAGGTGCCTCTGGTCCTGTCCCCTCCGGGATCGCCTCTGCTGACGCTGCGCCGCTGTCCCTGTCGGCACTGGTGGATGGTACCGGTTCTGCACCTATAAAAATAAGTACACCTTTTTAGATGGATGCACAGCCCCCATTGTACTTGTTCACCAAGAATGGAGTTCTGCAAAACAGTTAAGTACAACGTAATCAGTAGTAGTCCACATTGCATAGTACAGCAGAGTCACTACACATATTAGCATTCATTTGTTATGGTATGGTACCCAAGCTCATCTCATCTCTACTGCTACTCTAGTCCTTGGAAATTTAGACTGAACTATGTAACCTTTGTACATCAATGTCTACAGTTTTGCGCATGCTACCTCGCAGCTTCTTGCGCAGTACGAGAAGACGCCTTTGAGGCCACATGATTGTTCAATGCATACACCTGAAGAGGTTAGAAAATAAAAAGGCCCGTATTTACTTTTTGTATGTGGATTGTGGAATCGAGTTTGCTTACAGGTTACACCTTTTTTTTAGCATGACTGCAAAAAACTTGCATATATGTATTTCATACTGTCTAACGTGCACCACTTTTGTCATTATTTTTCGGCAGATGAGAAGATTACCTTCTACGAAGAAGAGATTTCCAGAGCTTACCAAAAAGAGGCATATGTAACCAGTATACGTTCAATGGTGAGGGGTCTCCGACATTTCCCACATTTCCCTATCGTGCACTGGTAGCTGTACAAATGTAGATTACTTCAGCCTTTTTTAACTCTGGATTTTTTCTGGTGGGCCTTGACGTATTTCACGGAACAACTTAAAAACATTGATGTTACTTACTTACTTCTAACAAAATAAAGCTTTTGAAGTACCACATTGACTCGGAAGAATATTTTCAGTGTCTGTTGTCTTGTAGACTTACACGAGTGAGTGAGCATAAAGGGGTTACTTAGGTTATGGATTGTGTAATAAAAGCATTGGGCATCTTGGTATTGGGGTTCAGGAGTGGGATAATTGAATAATTGACCAATGACTGAGCCCATATAGGTTGTCGTTCAGTTAATTGTGGGTTCCTCAGAGTTCTGTGACTGAGGTGTAAGTAAGGTCCAACCTTCCTATCACCAACATCCAATTTTCTGGTGCATACATAGTTATATATGTGACTGCATAGAAGAATACCCACAAGAGTAGTAGTGGTATACTAACGCTTACAAAATACTAGACCAACATCTGGATGCATACTTGGTTGGTGTCAATTGGCAAAGCAGAGACATTACAGAGGAAAAAGCATAAGACAGGAGTGGACCCTGTGCCTACAGCTATTCTATCACAGATTTTTTGAAAAGATTAATACCTTAACTAAAGAGTGGGCAACAGGGCAAGCTTACCTACAGACAATCTAATACTAGTAGTAGCACAGAGAGTCATAGCAGAGGCTCTTTGAAGGAACAGAAAGGCAGGGACAGATACCCAAAATTTTGAAAACATAATGAAAATCAAAAAAGCACTTCAAAGACTTACTTGCCTTGAGGAGAGGCTCGTTTCGCCGTTCAGCTGCTCATCTAAAGAGGAAAGGCGCTTTGTGACCCTGAGAGCCTGGAGCCCCGTAGCGCTAGCTGGTAGCGCTTTACACCACCTCTCGCGTTTCCCGCTTCGCGGGAAACGCTCGTAGCAGGGGGCCAGGCTGCAACGCAGGAGGCAGGAACTACAACGCCCACAGGACACCTGGGCCAGGAGCACCTCCCCGCCACGCCCCCCTCAGCTGGGTGAAATTCGGCACCAGCGCGGGGGACTGTGGAACACTTCAAAGACTTACTTGCCTTGAGGAGAGGCTCGTTTCGCCGTTCAGCTGCTCATCTAAAGAGGAAAGGCGCTTTGTGACCCTGAGAGCCTGGAGCCCCGTAGCGCTAGCTGGTAGCGCTTTACACCACCTCTCGCGTTTCCCGCTTCGCGGGAAACGCTCGTAGCAGGGGGCCAGGCTGCAACGCAGGAGGCAGGAACTACAACGCCCACAGGACACCTGGGCCAGGAGCACCTCCCCGCCACGCCCCCCTCAACTGGGTGAAATTCGGCACCAGCGCGGGGGACTGTGGAACACCTCAAAGACTTACTTGCCTTGAGGAGAGGCTCGTTTCGCCGTTCAGCTGCTCATCTAAAGAGGAAAGGCGCTTTGTGACCCTGAGAGCCTGGAGCCCCGTAGCGCTAGCTGGTAGCGCTTTACACCACCTCTCGCGTTTCCCGCTTCGCGGGAAACGCTCGTAGCAGGGGGCCAGGCTGCAACGCAGGAGGCAGGAACTACAACGCCCACAGGACACCTGGGCCAGGAGCACCTCCCCGCCACGCCCCCCTCAGCTGGGTGAAATTCGGCACCAGTGCCGCGTACAGCGGGACGCGAGCGGGACGCCCGGACGAAGCCCGGACAAAGGGCGGGCCGTCTGAGGCCGTCCGAGGCTGGACAAGGTTGGGTTGGGCCCGTTACTCTGCTAGAAAACCTGATTTAAGGAGGTGAGCCTGTGTTATAGCTGGGGGTTATTTATTGAATTGTTGACTCTTGGAGCACCTGTTTACCCCGTGCTTTTGAAAAGCATTGTCTGTTAGTGAAATATGCCCGGCAAAAAGTTATCCCCTGCAAAAAACACTATGGACAACTATATCTTTCAGGTAGTTGCCAAAATTAATAGTGACAGGAGATCTTCGCTTGGCCTGAGTTCACCGTCTGCTCTGAGTTCACCAACTTCGCCGGCTTCAGCTTTTGCCGAGTCCACGGAGCAACCTACCTCCTGCTGTCCACCTGTAAGTGAATCTGACCAAGCTGATATCGCTGTAATGAACCGGTCGGTTCTGATTGAGTTAGACAGCGAGAGTGAGATGGAGACTGATCAACAATTACCCGAGGACAAAGCCCCCACTCCGGTGCCCGCTCCACGATCCACCAGAGGGGCTAAAAAGCCACAGCCACAGCCGAAATGATTTGGGCTCAGATCAAGCCGCAAAAAGATTGCATCGCCCCCTAGCAAATCCGCAAGGGAAGAAGATGTCACTCTGGATGACGTTTCTATGTCTCTTACTAGTGGTCAATTTAAGAACTTAGTGAGTATGATAGACACTAAGATAAAGGACATTGTTAATCCGCTGTTAGGCAGAATTGATAAACTCACTAAGGAAGTGAATCGCCTTGGGGGTTTACTGAATCAAACCTTATCTGAAGTAGGCAAACTACCAGATGCTGTTTCTAGTAGGGTTGAGTCCAGTAAGGCCTCTTCTTCTATGGTGGGTGGTGGGGCTTCCTCACTACCAGTTCCTTCGGTGGCTCCCTTGATATCCATTTTAGATAGTGCAGAGAATAAAGATGTTCCCTCAGATGCATCCTCCGCCCCAGAATCTGTAAATGGCTCGGTAGAGTTGATAGTTGAGGCCTCTCCATTGGTCTTGGTTTTAGCCAATGTTCCTCTTTTGCAGTCTGGTCAGGAAGAATCTACCTCATCCCTATTGTCTAAAGCACTTTATTGGTTAACAAATAACATGGTAATAACTCCTAGGGGTAGGCACCAATTGGCTGACGAAATAGTAAAGGCTAGAAGGGTGAGGTGGATAGGCAATAGTACAAAGAAGTTTCTGGGTGACTGCTTCATCCTACATTTTTCTGACCCAGAGGTTTTGGCTAATATTCTACCCAACCTTCTACCTCCGCAGCGGAGATCGACTGAAATCATTCCACTCACCTCAGACTTTTTCTATCAGTGTAGTGGGAGGGTCTCTAATAAAACAATGCTAAAAACTAAGTGGAACGTTGTCCCAACAAAAGGACGGAGGGAAGTGAAGCAACCAGAGAGGGGTCTAAATCTAGAGAATAGATTTTCAGCCCTTTCCAATCTTGATGACTGTGACTGACTCCCTATAAATCTAAGTCAAGTACCACTAGCTAATGGGGATCAAAATTCGGATAGCTTATCTACCCAGAATGTTAATTGCCTTACCAATGATTTGTTGAATAACTTGGTTGTCCAACCAGAGGGTGAGGCTTGTGTACTAAACACTTTTCCTGGATTACGCCAGGGTCGTTTGTCTGGAGTTGCTAACCTACTTTGCTGGAATATTTATTTATTTATTTTATTTATTTTTGCTATTTTTAAAGCGCACAAATACCCCTAAGGGTGTCTCGGCGCTAGTGATCAGAGAACTCCATACTCTTTGAGGGTAGTTAGGCAGAGGAGAAAAGCCATGTCTTAAGGCTCTTTCGGAATATGATGAGGGTTGGGGCAGTTTTGATATGCAGTGGGAGGATATTCCATAACTTGGCAGTGGCTGTAGTGAAGCACCTGTCTCCCCAAGTGGCTTTTTTTGTTCGAGGGACAGACAGCATGCAAGTAGTAGAGGATCGAAGAGTTCTGCGATGCTCCAGAGGATGAAGAGCTATTTTTAGGAACTTAGGCCCTGGATAATTAAGGGTCTTGTAGGCTATACAAAGAGCCTTGAATTTTATTCGTTTCCTGATTGGGAGCCAGTGGAGTTCTTTGAAGCGGTGAGATACTGATGTGAATTTGGGAATTGAAAGTAACATCCTTGCTGCCGCGTTTTGAACGGTCTGGAATTTGTTAAGGACTCCTTCCTGCGCATTAAGAAGCAGAGAGTTGCAGTAGTCCGTTTTAGAGAACACAAGAGTACTAATGAGAGTTTTGCCAGCTGACTGAGGTAGATATGGGAGAAGTTTCTTGATTTTTTTGAGTATGAAGAATGCAGATGAGGTCACGGCATTGGCATGGTGGTGGAAGGTCAGTTTGTTATCGAAGATAACTCCCAGATTGCGGACCTTAGTCACCGGTTCGGGGGGGGATCCCAGCTCCGGTGGCCACCAATGTGGGGACCATGCTGGTATAGCTGGTCTGACATCCAAGCTCGATTGTGGGGACTGGCTTGGCTTTGTTACCCAATTTGATATTTGTATATTCCAGGAGACTTGGGCTTGCGATCCTGTCTTTGTATTAAGCTATTTGAATTTTTATGTGTCAGCTGTCAAGGGTCCGAAAGGTAGACCTATGGGGGGGCTTACTATCTGGATTCGACAAGCACTAAATTTCTCAGTTAAAAATATAGCTACTGGACACAATGATATCCAGCTTATTAGGATTTCTAATGACAGAACAGGGTCACTTGATATTTACAATATTTATATTAGGAGTTCCAAAGGTCGATCTGAAACATTAATAACCTTGGCCGACCTCATCGAGGAGCACTCCGTTAAAAATAACATCGTTATAGCAGGAGACCTTAATAGGACGTTTGAGCCATTGGTTGTGGGAGATGCTTTCACTGGTGCTGATGAGGATTCCTTCTGGGGCATCCCTGAACTACAACTGAAACCAGTCTCCCGTTGGACAGAGGACATTATAGCTATTAATGCACTGTGTCTTGAAAAAGGCTTGAGAGCTATGAACGGGAGAACAGCTGGGGACAGAATTGGTTCACCAACTTTCGACAATGGGAGGCACAAAAGTCGAATTGACTATGTGATCTGCAGTTTGCATCTGTGGCCTGCCCTTTGTGACATGGAAGTCATCATAAGATCTGAGAGTGACCATAACCCCCTAAGTGTGACTCACAAATGGTGGCCTGCTGAATCAAACTCTAGCTGCATGAATGAATTCGTCCCTCCGCCCATTATCCCCGAGAACAATATGCGTAGGCTACGTTGGGACACTGTAGCGAGAAATCAGCAGGCTATTGATATTATTAACAGTGAAACTGACCAAGCCATTCTAGCTATGGAACTGGCTAATGCCTCTCCTAAGGATCTGGGTGAAGTGGTCAAAATACATGATACCCTCTTTGGTAAGATTAAGGCGCACTTTCTAAGACCTGATAAACATAAGGGGGTTATTACCAGAAAAGATGCTAGATGGTATAACTCTGATTGTAGGAAGGCAAGACTCGACCTTGGCCGGGCAATCAAGAAGCGAGACTGTGTGTCTGTTTCTCTAGCCAGGAAAGAATATAAAGTATGTATTGCTAAAGCTAAGAAGGATTGGGACGAGCAACACTGGTGCAAACTGAAAATGGCCAGTGACAGGAAGGATTCCAGAGTATTCTGGAATATTGTAAAATGGGGTTCTGAGAGAGCTGAAGAGTCACCAAGTAATAACGCCTCACAGGAGGCATGGGTTAAATTCTTTAGTTCGCAATACACTCTTAATACCCGGGTCTCAGTTGACGACAGTACGGCTATGAAGTTTTTTGAAGATGACAATTTTAACTATAAAGAGATTATGTCTGCAATCTGTGCAGTAAAACGCGGGCGAGCTCCAGGACAAGATGGAGTACCCGCTGATATATTCTTAAATGATAGTGAACGCTGGTGCAAATATATACATTTGCTTATAAACTCAATTGCTCAAGGAGCAGATGTCCCTGATTCATGGAGGGGTGCAGTTATTATCCCCGTGTATAAGAAGGGGGACCGAGCTCAGCCCTGTAACTATAGGCCTATTAGCCTCATTGACACTGTGCAAAAAATTGTGGGTCGCGTGGTGGTCAATAGGCTTCTCGACTGGGCTGAGGATTTTAATATTCTATCTCCATTCCAAGCAGGTTTTAGAAGGGCAACAAGCACGATCGATCAAGTGTTCCGCTTCCAACTATTACAGTGGAAAACCGTGGTTCTGGGGGGGTGTAGCCTGTATGCGGCATTTGTCGACTTGCGGGCTGCATTCGACCTGGTCCCACGTGCAAAACTGTGGCAGGTCTTACATAGCTTGGGGGTTTCCGATGAGTTACTAACCCTGATACTGCGCCTCCACGAGTCTAACTATGCAAAAATTCAGTGGGGCGGTCACGGGATGGTCACTCCTGATTTCCGTGTTGAAAAAGGGGTCAGACAAGGGTGCTCAATGGCTCCTACTCTATTTACATTGTTCATAAACGGGGTAGTTTCTCGATTGGTAACTGCGAATGTTGATGCTCCTTCTCTTGCAGGACTAAAAATCCCCATATTAATGTTTGCGGATGACACGCTAATTTTATCAAAAACCCCTAGTGGACTACAGCGGGCTCTGACAATTTTTGAGAACTTTTGTGGGGAACATGGACTGGAGGTGAATACTATGAAAACTAAACTAATGAGCTTCAAGCCGCAGCGTAGCTTTAAGTCCAAAATTATGATGAGTGGTGGGCCTTTAGAGTTAGTTAAATCATTCACATACCTAGGTATCCAAATAACTGATGACCACAGGTGGAGCCAGCATATAAATATTGCTATTTTGCGACACAAACAAATAGCTGGCACAATTAATTCTGAACACAGGAAATCGCTAACTAAACCTGTTAAACCAGCCCTATTGGTATATGAAGCAAAGGCTATTGGGTCTGCACTCTACGGCGCTGAAATGTGGGGCTTTGAAAATCTTACATCTCTGCAAGCCTCTGAAAATAAATTTTTAAGAACTCTTACCGGTACACCTAAAAGTACTCCTTTGTTGCCTCTCCGATACGATCTAGGAAGGAAACAAATCAAGGACTTGGCCAGATTACGCCCGATCTTGTATTGGCGCAGAATCTGGACCACTCCTGAGCTCTCACATTATGCCGCGGGTTTTGTGGATGTGATCAAGGCTGATGGCTTTCACAAGATAAGCTGGCTTAAATTATTGAAATCTATATTGTTTGAGCTAGGGTTGAGTTCTTTATGGCAGGACCCTGCTGGGACATCTTTCCCTTCTAAGCGTGTCTTAAAAGATATTTATTGGGAATGGATTGCTACTAAAACTTTAAATGCTTCAAGCTCTGGGTCCATGTCTTCGCACTTTCTTGAGGCCAAAATGTATCCAGTCTTGGAACCATATTGGGATATCATCTCCAAACCAGGTGACAGGAAGCTCTTATTCCAACTGAGAGCTGGTGCACTTCCTATAAAAATATTGACAGCTAAATGGGGTTCAGGTGGAAACAGCACCTGCCCAGCTTGTGGGTTGGGGGTTGAGTCTCTGGGTCACTTTCTGTTTTCATGCGGATCATATGCTATTCCAAGACGAGTATGGTTAGCTCCTATGTGCAGGAACCTTGGGACATCAAGTAGTTCTGTAGCTATGCGAATTATTTGTACGACTCAAGTTTCTTGGATCCTGATAGCTACAGCAAAATATCTGGGGTGGGCATGGATGCTCAGACAGAGACTGCTAGTTAAATAACTATTCTCTGCCCGATAATTTAGACAGAGACTGCTAGTTAAATAACTATTCTCTGTGTGACAAATTGGCCCTCATGAATTTGACATTACTGCTTTTTATTTATCAAGGACCATGTACCAAGATAGAGACTGCTAGTTAACCAACTATTCTCTGTCTTGATAATTGTTTTTTTGCATTTGTATAATTGCTTTTAGACTCCAGCGTTTCTCATCTTGAAAAGTATTTTTATCAAATGTTTTAATTCTTCTTTTAACTGAACGAATTTTTATATGTAACCTATAGTGTTGCGTCAATGTGCTGGATTGTAAATTTAATTTGTTTTTAAAAATTCTTGTGTATAATATGCTTTTATGAGTAACAACTCGAATAAAGCACTTTTGACTTGACTTGACTTGACAAAAAAGCATTTGTCAAAATTTATTTAGGAAGGAAATGTCATTAATCGGTTGGAAAAAAAAGCTCTGTTAGAAAGTTAGGGAAATATCATTGTTCCAAAAGAAAGCACTGTTGGACTTACTGGGGACAGCAGCAGGATCCTCAGTAGAGGAGCTCTGTGCCTGTGGTTCACCCGCCGACTCTGTCCCAGCCTTCTGCTTGCCCCTGGGTTCTGTGGTTCATGTAAGAAATAGAAAAACATTGAGTGCTGTGAAACATAGACATCATTTCAAAAACCACTGCAAGAACATTAAAAGAAACAAACATTGATCTACCAAATGACTACTGCCTTGCAGGATTCACTGACTGTACACTTGGAGAAAACAAATCAAATGTTCCATACACATTCTGATTGCAGATTACTAAGTAACACAGAGGCAGTAACACTTGAACAACACCACCGATTCAAGAATGGGGTAATCAATTATCTGTAAGTAGGCATTTCTTTTTTATTTTTGCCAGCAAAATGCATAGATCACAAGGAGGAGACATGCTTAACTTTGTGCATACTAACACGAAATTGTACGTTCGTTGCATCATATTTTGTTCTGCTACTGACTGAATGCTACTGCTGCTAAGCCTACCCACTCACTAAACAAACTACATCAGTTCTATGGAGGGCTGAGGCAGGGGCGGCTCTAGGCTCATGGTTGTCCTGGGCAGGGAGCGTAGGTAGGGCGCCCCGGAAGAGGAGGTCGGGCGGAGCACGGAGGCCAGTGAAGAGGGGGGAGTCAGGGTGTTTGGAAGTGGAACAGAGCCGGAGGCACCAAATCCCTGCCAGGGGCCGCCACGCAAATATGTATCCATCCTCAGAGGATTATTAAATTAAGGATATATATTGGTGTGGTGGCCCCTGGCGTTTGGTGGCCCTGTGCAGTTGCACAGCTTGCACATGCCTAAAGCCGGCCCTGGCTGAGGTAAGAAGAACAAAGTAACTTTAGCATTCATTGCCAGAGGAGGATTCATGCAGAAGAGAAGGCCGTGAAAAGAAAATGATACAATATGCAAACTACGTACAATTATCCATCCACCGCTATTTCACTGACGGACAAAGGAAGGACAAGACTCTATTAATAGCATTAACTAACTTCAGTTCTGTACAATAAAGAAAATCTCACATCAATAAACAGCAAAAGCTAGCGCCAAGTTGAAACAACACGCAAGAGTCAGTGAAGAAGAGCAGCACAGACCAGTGTCATACAATTACAGTAGATATAACGGAATACATCGGAAATGTAACTAGGAGCACCAGTCATCGCGTTACTTATTCAGCCAAGATTTAGAAAGATACAATAACAATACTTATACTACTATAGATATATATATATATATATAAATATATATATATATATATAGATATATATATATATATATATATATATATATGTATAAATATATATATATATATATATATATATATATATATATATATATATATATATATATATATATATCACTGAAAAAACCATAGGTTATAGACCATATATAGTTAGGAATTAGCATTTACAAAACCTTGAAAATTCACTGAAAAAACCATAGGTTATAGACCATATATAGTTAGGAATTCGCATTTACAAAACCTTATTTTACTCACACAAAACCATTGAAATTCCATATATAGTTAGTTGCACTAACTATATATCGCGCACCCGCAATCCACTGCTGATGATGTCACATATTACATCATTCATGACATGGTCAGTGACATCACTGATGACATCACTGATGACATCTCAAATGACATCACTGATGACATCACTGATGACATCTCATTTGACATTACTGATCACATCACTGATGATATCATTCATGTGATAATACGATGAACCTCTTCAGACTCTAATATAACCTTAGATACAATCAGTGTAAACAGACACTCACAGACTGTCACTCATCCATGGAGTTACTCACACACCTAGTCAGTCATGCAAAGAATCAATCACACCTCCATTTCCTCAACTATACAGTTATACAAACTTTACTTATTCAAACATATACTAACACATATTTACTCTCTTATACAATCCCTGATACAAGTTCACAATGATCCATACAGCCACTCACACATTCACTGGCTCTTATGCACAGTTATTTATATATGTCAACTCTCACATGTACTGTGTTTTACATATGTACTTACTTTGACATGTAGCACTGAGATATCCATTCACTCACCAATACACTCATGCACACAGTCAACCGCCCATACAGCTGTTTCCACATGCACTTTTGAAACCATACATCTAGTGAATCAACTGCTCACACATCTATGCACAGAGTCATACACCTCCCAGCCACCCACACACACACTCAGTCTCCCATACAAATACTTGGGCAACCAATCAATAACCCATATAGTTACTCATATAGCTACTTATCAACACATGCAACAGTTTACAGAACAACAGACATAATGATGCACAAATTAAGACAGTTTAGTCACTAACCCATGCACTCAGTGAGACACATTTAATCACTCACTCATACAGTCAGTCATGCACCTACTAAATCCTTCATCCAGACACTTATACATCCACTCATTCTTCAATATGTAAGACATATTTTAACTTTACAGAAACATACAGTCACTGGATGTTGTCATCAGTGATGTCATCAGTGATGTCATTTGAGATGTCATCAGTGATGTCATCAGTGATGTCACTGACCATGTCATGAATGATGTAATATGTGACATCATCAGCAGTGGATTGCGGGTGCGCGATATATAGTTAGTGCAACTAACTATATATGGAATTTCAATGGTTTTGTGTGAGTAAAATAAGGTTTTGTAAATGCGAATTCCTAACTATATATGGTCAATAACCTATGGTTTTTTCAGTGAATTTTCAAGGTTTTTTAAATGCTAATTCCTAACTATATATGGTCTATAACCTATGGTTTTTTCAGTGAATTTTCAAGGTTTGTAAATGCTAATTCCTAACTATATATGGTCTATAGCCTATGGTTTTTTCAGTGAATATATATATATACATACATATATAAACATATATCATCTGTATATCTATATAAATACAAACATAAATGCATGCATACATATACTTATATGCATACAGATGCATGTTATTTACATGAAAGTTGAAAAAACACTAATAAAAGCAAAGCTAAAAAGCCACCTCATTACAAACAGAATGGCTTTAACTTAAACGAGGGCGAGATCTATTGCATTTTCAATGCTTGTTTACTTTGGTTCCATCAAGAAGGCATTCAGATGTGTCACACATTTGCCATAAATTCTGAATGTTAGCACTCTAGTTGCACATTAGATCACTGTAGTAAAGCTACTGCTCACCATGGACGTCTGCTGCTGGTATTCAAAGTGCATGTTTCAGTCTGCATGTCAGAATTTTTTTAATGAAATAGAAGAGGATTTGAGAAGTCACTCAAAATGATCCCTAATTTTTCTTTCTGAAGCACTAATCATACTTTCTATGGCAAAATTAACCCCCTCATGTTGTTCCTTTTTAAATTGAGTGTTTTCAGACTTACCACTTCATTCCAATCAAGATGGCTTCTGGTGTGCCATACTTTTGTCATAAGTAAGACTGTTAGCGCTCTAGTTGTTCTTTAGAACACTCTGGGGCATTCTGTCATTGGGCTATACTTGGGGTACATCTGGGTGATATTTGGGCTACATTTAGGCTCTTTTGTCTCTGGTGGCCATCTTGGGAGACTGTATGTCAGAATTTTTTAATGAAATTGAAGAGGGCTTGAGAAGTCACTCAAAATGTGCCCTAATTTTTCTTTCTGCAGCACTAATCATAATTCATATGGCAAAATATACCCCCTCATTTTGTTCCTTTTTAAATTAAATGTTTTAAGAGTTACCACTTTATTCCAATCAAGATGGCTTCAGGTGTGCCATACCTTTGTAATAAGTAGGACTGTTAGCGCTCTAGTTGTTCTTTAGAACACTCTGGTACATTCTGTCATTGGGCTATACTTGGGCTACATCTGGGTGATATTTGGGCTACATTTGGGCTTTTTTGTCTCTGGTGGCCAGTTTTGGGAGACTGCATGTCAGAATTTTTTAATGAAATAGAAGAGGATTTGAAAAGTCACTCAAAATGTGCCCTAATTTTTCTTTCTGCAGCACTAATAATACCTTCTATTGCATAATATACCCCTCATTTTGTTCCTTTTTAAATTAAATGTTTTAAGAGTTTCCACTTTATTCCAATCAAGATGGCTTCAGGTGTGCCATACCTTTGTAATAAGTAGGACTGTTAGCGCTCTAGTTGTTCTTTAGAACACCCTGGGACATTCTGTCATTGGGCTATACTTGGGCTACATCTGGGTGATATTTGGGCTACATTTGGGCTCTTTTGTCTCTGGTGGCCATTTTGGGAGACTGCATGTCAGAATGTTTTATTATTATTATAGAGGCTTTTGTAGCGCGCTCTGTTACTAAAAAGTATAGTATCCTGGCGCGAGAGAAAAGGGAGACAGATCATATTACATGCGGAGTTAGAGAGACATTCATTAGGCAGTGATGTTAAAAAGGTGGGTTTTTAGGCCTTTCCTGAACGCCATGATGGATGGGGATGTTCTCAAATGAAGAGGAAGGGTATTCCAAGCTCTCGCTGCTCTGACAGAGATGGATTGGCCGCCGAGCCTGCTATATTTAAACTTTGGCACAGTCATTTGGTGGAGGTTGCTTGATCTAAGAGGGCGATTGGGAACATAAAGGGAAAATCTTTTTCTCAGATAAGCTGGACCCGTTTGATGAAGTGCTTGGTATGCTAGCACGAGGATCTTAAATAAGATCCTTTGGGCAACTGGGAGCCAGTGAAGATCTCTGAGGGGTTGACGGACACTAGATCTTCTGGGTATGTTGAACAGCAGCCTAACCGCGGCATTTTGAATAACCTGGAGGCGGTGGATCAAATAGGCTGGGAGTCCGCAGTAGAGGGCATTCGCATAATCCAATCTGGATAGTATGAGAGCGCGAATGACCGTCTCCTTGGCCTCTCTCGGGAGCAGAGGGAGAAATCTGCGCAGGGTTTTGAGGGTGGAAAAGCAGATTCCAGTACGTTTTTTCAGGTGGTCCTCAAATCTGAGATTGTTATTAAACCAGACTCCTAAATTTTTTGCAGGTCCGCCAATGGGTTTGGGACATGGGAGATCGGTGGGCCAGAGGGAGTCACTAAAGTTATCTGGAAAGGAGCCATACAGCAAGATTTCCGATTTACTCTCATTGCATTTGAGCTGGGCACACGCCAGCCAGCGGAAAACCGATGATAAACATAATTGGACCCTCGACGTGTCCGAGTTGTTTTTGGGCCAGGTAAACAGAAGCTGAGTATCATCGGCATAAGCCATAATTTTGGCTCCTAGCTGTTCCGCAAGATAAATGAGGGGGGTCATATATATATTAAAAAGCAGGGGGCTTAGAGTGGACCCCTGTGGGACACCAGTAGAGAGTTTTTTGGGAGAGGAGGAGAAAGGTGGCATCCACACTTGCTGGGACCTGTTATCCAAGAAAGATGATAACCAGCCAAGAGCGGAGCCAGTTATGCCTATGGCTGCTAGTCTGGTGAGTAGGAGGGAGTGAGGGACCGTATCGAAGGCGGCAGAGAGGTCCAATAAAATCAGAGCCGCTCTGCCACCTCCGTCCAGACATTCCCGAATGGCCTCAGAAACCTCGACTAGAGCCGTCTCTGTGCTGAAAGCAGCTCTGAAGCCTGATTGTGCAGGGTGAAGAGCTTGAGAGCTTTCCACAAATTTGTCTAGCTGTGTGAATGCAACTTTTTCACATATCTTTGCCAGGGCCGGCAGTAATGATATGGGCCGGAAATTAGCAGGGGCCTTCGGGTCTAGGCCATTTTTTTTAAGAAGTGGAAGCAGTTTGGCCTGCTTCCAGCATGCCGGAACAGTGGCGGTGGAGAGAGAGAGGTTGACAATATGTGTCACCTCTTGGCCGACTGTATTAGCCAGGCCCACAAGGACTCTGGCCGGGCAGGGGTCAGCGGGGGATCCTGATTGTAAAGTAGCAAGAATTTTAACAACCTCTGTTGTATCCACTGGAGTGAAGAGGGTAAACTGGTCCGTAGAGATGGGCATAGTGGGGGAAGGAATAGTCATTGAAGCTGGAAAATTGTTACATACAGTAAGCAAGTCATCTTGGATTTTTGCAATTTTGTCCACAAAAAACACAGAGAGTTCTTCACACCATTTTTCCGAAGAGGCTAGAAGAGGTTGAGTGGCACAAGGGGAAACAAAGCTTTTAACAATAGCAAAGATTTCCCTGCTACTGTTGTTGGCCTTGGTTATGCGTCCGTTGTAGTATAAACTTTTTGCTGATTTAATTGCTGCATAGTACCTCTTTTGAGCCGTTCTTAGTTCTTTCTTGGCCTCAGGGAGATAGGCTTGTCTCCAACGTCTTTCAAGTTTTTTACAACCTGATTTAAGATCGCGGAGAGTATTAGAGAACCACGGCTTAGAAGGGGTGGAGCGCACTCTACAGACACGACCTATTTTAGTTGAAGAAGCAGCGCCGCCTTCAATCCATGAGTTGAATGAGCTAACGGCTGACTCAATTTCGGAGGGAAGTGTGGGGCGAGAGGTGTCAAGCTGATCACAGAGCATAGCTATGTTAATTTTCTGTGTGTGAGCAGCAGAGTGATTGGACTCAGCGGGACGGGACAGGGGCCAGGTGAACCTTATCAGCATATGGTCAGACCAATTTACTATCTCAGGGTCAGACATATTTATGTCGAAGTTGGTACATAATAGATCGAGAGCGTGACCCCCTGAATGGGTGGGAGCTTTAATCCACTGTTTTAGCTGGGCCATCGCCAAAGCATCGTTTAGCCGAACTGTGTCAGGTAGATCTAGCTGATCCACGTGAATATTAAAGTCTCCCAGAAGGAGATATGTGGGGTATTTCAGGGCACGTGGGACTATCATGTCCTCTAGTGCCTCTAGAAATTTTCCTGCGTGGCTAGGTGGCCGGTACACCAGAGAACCACCTAGGGTGAAATGTGCCCCCAGAGTGAGAGAGAAGTGGAGCACCTCTGCATCAACTGAGGGGCCCATAGGATCCAGAGACAAAGTCCACTTATCTCTGAAAATGGCTGCTATACCACCTCCTCTACCTAAGGGGCGATCTTGTCTAATGATTTTAAAGCCACGTGGAATAGCCAGTTCAATCACTGGATTGCATGACTCATTAAGCCACGTTTCTGTGACAAAAAGGAGATCAAACTCATTGTCACTTAGCAATTCAAATATGTCATTGCAATGTTTGACCAGTGATCTAGCATTGATCAAACCGGCCCGGAGACATGTCGAATCGGTGGGAAGCTGGGTAGGAGCAGTTAAGGTAAGCTGAAAGCGAAATTTGCATGCCTGGCAAATACGCTGAGATAAATCAGCCAGGTCCCAACAATGCAAGCAGGGGCAAGAGTTAGCACTAAATGTTAATAGATACTCACGAGTGTAGGTGACACGCGACCGATCAGCGACTGGGGAAGCAGCAACAGGGGGGCTGGCGCTGGCCGCGTCCGGGACACGGACGGGCGCAGACGGGCTTGCCTTAGGCGCTCCCGCTGCGCTCGTCCGCTGCGCTTGCGTGGGACACACATTTATGAAGAAAGAGGGTGGGCGTGGCCTATCGTGTGGGCGTGGCCTCGCGTTTCCCAGCGATGGCGTCCGTGTGCCGATTTCCTTCCCAACAGCGCTAAAATCCGCTGAATGTGGGTGTCTGCTTGGCAGGGGAAATAGCTGGAGTGGCTGGGGGTAAGTGCACAAGTTTAAAACATACAAGTTATTCACAGTTTTCAATTTAAAAAAAAAAGCGAGCGTAAGGACACCTCCGGCGTCCGCCTCAGAGGTCAATCAATTCTATGGCCGGCGCTTTTGCTCAGCGCTTACATAGAATGGGCGGTGGGCGTGGCCTATCGTGTGGGCGTGGCCTCGCGTTTCCCAGCGATGGCGTCCGTGTGCCGATTCCCTTCCCAACAGCGCTAAAATCCGCTGAATGTGGGTGTCTGCTTGGCAGGGGAAATAGCTGGAGTGGCTGGGGGTAAGAAATAGAAAAGGATTTGAGAAGTCACTCAAAATGTGCCCTAATTTTTCATTCTGCAGCACTAATCATACTTTCTATGGCAAAATATACCCCCTCATGTTGTTTCTTTTTAAATTAAATGTTTTAAGAGTTACCACTTTATTCCAATCAAGATGGCTTCAGGTGTGCCATACCTTTGTAATAAGTAGGACTGTTAGCGCTCTAGTTGTTCTTTAGAACACTCTGGGACATTCTGTCATTGGGCTATACTTGGGCTACATCTGGGTGATATTTGGGCTACATTTGGGCTCTTTTGTCTCTGGTGGCCATTTTGGGAGACTGCATGTCAGAATGTTTTAATGAAATAGAAAAGGATTTGAGAAGTCACTCAAAATGTGCCCTAATTTTTCATTCTGCAGCACTAATCATACTTTCTATGGCAAAATATACCCCCTCATGTTGTTTCTTTTTAAATTAAATGTTTTAAGAGTTACCACTTTATTCCAATCAAGATGGCTTCAGGTGTGCCATACCTTTGTAATAAGTAGGACTGTTAGCGCTCTAGTTGTTCTTTAGAACACTCTAGGAGGCTGCAGTAGAACACAAAGGAATCAACTGACAGTCTCTGTCCTTGCTGGATGTACATGTTTTACTGAGAATGTCAGACTTCATTTTCACATGACTGAGAAAGATAATGTGAATTTACAGAAAATATGCTTTCAGTTTAGTTTATAGATCCCCTTCCAAACCACTGTGGGAAAATCATGAGATATTAGTTTTCTTTCAAACAATATTCATGATATCACAGCAGAAGGTTTTTTCACATGGTAAAATCACCTTAGAACCCACCACAATTCCTAAAACGAGTATGGTACCATCAACAAATGATTTATAATGTAACTAAAGTCCTAAAACCCTCTATTAGCTACAATGCTTTTAATGAGGTGCTATCATGTATATTGGTCCCAAGATGGCTGCCAACACTTCTTGGATGAAGTGCTGACAGCCAATCAGATCAGATGTGTGGTTAGGCTCCGCCCAGATATATATCTTTTTTTGAACCTAAATTACTCAAAATCCACTGGAGCACATATATTGAGACCCAGCAAAGGCACATCGGGCTAACAGTCCCTACAATTTTGCCAAGTTTCGTGCAAATCCATTCAGCCGTTCGAGCTAAAAGTGAGGCCAACCGCCCTATGGAAATTAACATGGGAAAAACGCGTTTTGGGACCCCCCTTTTTTCTCGGCCCCCCCTTGATGAAACCCCCCCAAATTGTCAGGGGCTGCTCAGAAACAAAATGTTCCATTTTCCTGAAAATTTCAGCCAATTCCGTCCACAAACGCCAAAGTTATTAGACATAGAATTTTCAAAAAGAGAAAAAATCCTAACTATATATACCTACTGGCGACCGCCAGTAGGTAATATATATATATATATATATATATATATATATATATATATATATATATATGTATATATATATATACACACACTTTTTTTGGGTAGCCACTCACCAAGACCCACGACCTCGACACCAAGCAGGTCCAACAGGTCCTGCTCCCGGTCCAAAATGTCTGCCCAGCGGTGGGACAGCTGATGGTGGGTACGCCGGATACTGGAGCAGCGGAAGACTGCCCGGCGCACCTTCGCCCACCGCCGGAGACGCTCTTCAATCTGGTAGCCGGAGCCGGGCCTGCCGCCTGCTGCCAAGGTCAAGGGGAGGTGACGCTGGATAAAAAAGACCAGGGCAGCCACCTCCTCCTCCCCAAAAAGTTGGCGGGCCGTCACCCCTGGGGGGCGCATTCTGCCGCAAGGCAGCCGGGTTTTTTTGGGCACAGGCGCCTTGCCCTTTGAGCCGCCGCTGCTGCTGGCGCCCTTCACCATGGTTCTGGGTGGAGGGGAGAAGAAAAGTTCAAGACAAAAAGGTAGGGGAAAGAAGAAGCAAGGTAAAAGAAGGAAGTAAAATAAAACAATAGAAAAGTTGTAAAAGTAGAAATAAAATGAAAAATATACACCTAGGCACAGAGAGAGATAGGTAATAACTAAAGAAAGTTTGAAAAAGTGGGTAAAAAGACCAGGATTGAAGAGATATGAGCTAGATGCTAAAGTAGGCCCAAAACCATAGCCAGAGTGTGAAATCCAAGATGGCTGCGCCCATCGCGACCGCGTGGGTAGGTTCGCGCGATATTTAGCGCGATCACACACTTTTGTAGTGCGAACGAGAAGATGAGTTCCCAAACATGTCTTGCACAACCCGAACACGTTACTTGTGACCCGGAACAGGAAATAAGGGAACGCAAGCGGGCGGGACAAACCTCTTAGGTAACTTAGCGCGCTAGCCATCCCGAGCATGCAGGCAGCGCCCCGAACACGCGCACCGCGCTCCCAAAGACGAAAAACGGCGCGCAAACGGGTCTAGCAAGCAACTACGCATGTCTGCGGAGCTACGCGTAGGTCGCGGATTGCAAGTGCGTCTTCGCGTAGCTCCGCGGAGTGCGGCTCCGCGAACTACGCCCAGGGTTAACAATCACTAGTCTTACGTATAATTATTTATATATAACAACTGTACATACACTGCCTTTTCTATTTCTAGTTTGTTGGACATGTATCATTGAGAAATATATTTGATCATCATCACACCCATAAAGAGATTCACTCACCCAAACAATTGTTTCCGCATTCAGTCTTAACCTCATATACCTACTAAATCAACTATTTACACACCTTTGGACAGTCACACACCTCCCACCCAACCACACACACATTCATTCACTATCACATACAAATACTCACTTAACTAATTAATAACTAATATACACTTTCACATAGCTAGTAACCAACTTATGTAGTAGTTTACACATCAAGAGATAGAGTGATACAGGTATTCACAAATTTAATCACTATCTCCTATATTTAGTGAGACATTTTAAATTTGCCACTTAGATAGTCAATCACTCTGCTACTAAATCCTCCATTCAGACACTTATTAATCCACTCAGTCTTCAAGGCAGATTGCCATATATATATAATACTTATTTAAATATCGAACCAAACC
Source organism: Lissotriton vulgaris (assembly GCF_964263255.1). NCBI lineage: Eukaryota > Metazoa > Chordata > Amphibia > Caudata > Salamandridae > Lissotriton > Lissotriton vulgaris. Next base: position 1,011,044 of record NW_028245615.1, on the reverse strand, counting down.
ACATTCATTGGATGATGTCATCAGTGATGTCATTTTAGATGTCTTCAGTGATGTCATCAGTGATGTCACTGACCATGTCATGAATGATGTAATATGTGATATCATCAGCAGTGGATTGCGGGCGCGTGAGTTATAGTTAGTACAACTAACTATAACGGGGGAATTTCAATGGTTTTGTACTTGTGAAATGTCCAACCAACTATAACACCCCTGAAACCTGTGTTTTTCTTCCGTCTCACTGGTATAGTATCCAGAGGTGTGCTTCCTATAACAAACCCATATTTGTAGAGGCTGTTAGGAACCATTCCAGACTCTGGTGTCTGGAGGCAGCCGCTTTACCCTGCAATTCGTATTACCGAGTCAACAGTTGTGGTCCTGGGTCGGGTAAGCTTTGGCGCTCTGGCTGGCGGTGTGATCCTCTGCGACCGGACCAAGCCGCTTAAATGGCAACAGTGTCTTCTGCATTTTGGAAAGAAGGTGAGCCGCACACAGTACACCTTATTGCTCACGCATTTTTATTGAGTCGATGTGGGGCAGGGGCCGACGCGTTTCGTTCAGCACTCTGAACTTCTTCAAAGGCATACCCGGCGAGCAGAAGCAAAACTCGAGACACAGGTGAGACCGGTGATTTTATTTCCATTTTCCGGCCCTCTAGTGGACGCTCAGGTGGTAAACGCCAGGCATGTTGGTCTCCGTAGTCCCGAGTTCTGCAACTTGGATTTTTCAGCCCTTCCGGCGGGTGATGCCCCATTAATCTTCTGTCTCACTGGTATAGTATCCAGAGGTGTGCTTCCTATAACAAACCCATATTTGTAGAGGCTGTTAAGAACCCTTCCAGACTCTGGTGTCTGGAGGCAGCCGCTTTACCCTGAAATTCGTATTACAGAGTCAACAGTTGTGGTCCTGGGTCGGGTAAGCTTTGGCGCTCTGGCTGGCGGTGCGATCCTCTGTGACCGGACCAAGTCGCTTAAATGGCAACAGTGTCTTCTGTATTTTGGAAAGAAGGTGAGCCGCACACAGTACACCTTTTTGCTCACGCATTTTTATTGAGTCGATGTGGGGCAGGGGCAGACACGTTTCGTTTAGCACTCTTAAATTCTTAAAAGTCACCCCCGGCGAGCAGAAGCAAAACTTGAGACACAGGTGAGACCAGTGATTTTATGTCCATTTGCCGGCCCTCTAGTGGACGCTCAGGTGGTAAACGCCAGGCATGTTGGTCTCCGTAGTCCCGAATTTTGCAACTTGGATTTTTCAGCCCTTCCGGTGGGTGATGCCCCATTAATCTTCCGTCTCACTGGTATAGTATCCAGAGGTGTGCTTCCTCTAACAAACCCATATTTGTAGAGGCTGTTAGGAACCATCCCAGACTCTGGTGTCTGGAGGCAGCCGCTTTACCCTGCAATTCGTATTACCGAGTCAACAGTTGTGGTCCTGGGTCGGGTAAGCTTTGGAGCTCTGGCTGGCGGTGCAATCCTCTGCGACCGGACAAAGTTGCTTAAATGGCAACAGTGTCTTCCGCATTTTGGAAAGAAGATGAGCCACACAGAGTACACCTTATTGCTCACGCATTTTTATTGAGTCGATGTGGGGCAAGGGCCGATGCGTTTCGTTCAGCACTCTGAACTTCTTCAAAGGCATACCCGGCGAGCAGAAGCAAAACTGGAGACACAGGTGAGACCGGTGATTTTATGTCCATTTGCCGGCCCACTAGTGGACGCTCAGGTGGTAAACGCCAGGCATGTTGGTCTCCGTAGTCCCGAGTTCTGCAACTTGGATTTTTCAGCTCTTCCGGCGGGTGATGCCCCATTAATCTTCTGTCTCACTGGTATAGTATCCAGGGGTGTGCTTCCTATAACAAACCCATATTTGTAGAGGCTGTTAGGAACCATATATATATGCACCACCCCGGTACCCTGGGGGTCACTAATGTGAAGCAGCAGTCGTACTTGGAATCGAGGACGGGCCCACTTGTGGAGTCCATACAGGACTTGATTGTGTGCATCCCGAACCACACTTCCCAGAATGCACAGTCTCATTTGAGCCTCCCATCGGTGGGTGTTTTATACATTAAATGCGGAAGTGGGTCGGCAGTTGCACACACCGCTTCCATTAAAGCCCCTGAAGAGAAGCAGATGGAGCTTCGAAACGCGTCGGGCAGATCCCGTACGGAGCGGCGTCTACACATGGATCCCCGTCCTCACCTATACATAAACCAAGCTGCTGTTCGCGTGCTACTCAAAGGTGGACACCTTCGAGCATTGATTTATACGCGGCCGTCTAGCCGCGGAGTATGCACCACCCCGGTAGCCTGGGGGTCACTAATCTGAAGCAGCAGTCGTACTTGGAATCGAGGACGGGCCCACTTGTGGAGTCCATACAGGACTTGATTGTGTGCTTCCCGGACCACACTTCCCAGAATGCACAGTCTCATTTGAGCCTCCCATCGGTGGGTGTGTTATACATTAAATGGGGAAGTGGGTCGGCGGTTGCGCACACCGCTTCCGTTAAAGCCCCTGAAGAGAAGCAGATGGAGCTTCGAAACTCGTCGGGCAGATCCTGAACGGAGCGGCGTCTACGAGTGGATCCCCATCCTCACCTATACATAAACCAAGCTGCTGTTCGCGTGCTACTCAAAGGTGGACACCTTCGAGCATTGATTTATACAAAGCCGTCCAGCCATGGAGTATGCACCACCCCGGTACCCTGGGGGTCACTAATGTGAAGCAGCAGTCGTACTTGGAATCGAGGACGGGCCCACTTGTGGAGTCCATACAGGACTTGATTGTGTGCTTCCCGGACCACACTTCCCAGAATGCACAGTCTCATTTGAGCCTCCCATCGGTGGGTGTGTTATACATTAAATGGGGAAGTGGGTCGGCGGTTGCGCACACCGCTTCCGTTAAAGCCCCTGAAGAGAAGCAGATGGAGCTTCGAAACGCGTCGGGCAGATCCCGTACGGAGCGGCGTCTACGAGTGGATCCACGTCCTCACCTATACATAAAGCAAGCTGCTGTTCGCGTGCTGCTCAAAGGTGGACACCTTCGGGCATTGATATATATATATATATATATATATATATATATATATATATATATATATATATATATATGTGTGTCAGGAACATTAGGTCTCTACAAATTTAAGGGAATCATTTGCCACTTGGCCTTCACCATTTACTATCATTTCATTACCTTGTGCAATCAGAAATTTAAATGAGCTGCACAAACGAAAATGTGATAATATTTAAATGCACATTGAATATGTACATGTATTTAATTTAAATTTCTATTTATTTAAAAACTGTTGATTCCAGCCATGCAACATGTATGAGACCGTGTACTAATAAGTCTGTCTTCCACCCTATTTGTAGTTCACAAGAATTGTAGTCATTACTAATTTTGTGGTCCTACCTCAGTTTCCACTACCACTTTTGAGCACATAATTTTTGTATAAAATGGTGACTGTGTTTATATGTGGCTGGCTATCGAAAAAGACCGTTTGGTCGAAACGCGTCGCCAATAAACGCAATTTCAACACGGACCCTGGAGTGCGAGTCGTTTGTGTGGTTCCTGGGAGGAAAAACTCGATTTGGGAGCCCTTTCAATCATATATATATATATATATATATATATATATATATATTACCTAGAAAGATAATTGTCTTTGCCAAATCGAAGCCGAAGGAAATTTTCAAAATTATAAATCTACTCACTAAACCCCCTCCTAGTCCATTAGTGGACAAGCCCGTTTCCCACTGCAATAAAGTCGCAGAGTTCTTCCATCAGAAAATTAGTTCCATCTACTCGGCCTTCCCCCGGACCAACTCCCCTCTGTCAATTACGCCTCCACACCCTGTTGAGCCAGCGTGTAATTCTCAATCACCCACGCTGTGTCACTTTCCCCTTCTGGAATTTCCCCTTCTAGAATCCTTAGCACGCAAAGTCACATCCGGTTCCCCCAACGATCCTGCCCCCCCAGAGATAATAATGACAGCCGCCCAAACCACCCTACCCACACTAAGGGAAGTGCTAAATACCTCCATCTCCAAGGGCATAGTCCCCACAGTCTGGAAGCAGGCCATGGTGAAGGCCCTGCTGAAAAAGCCCAGTCTGGACCCTACGGATATGAGCAATTACCGCCCAATATCCCTGCTCCCCTGGGCGAGCAAGGTCCTTGAGAAATACATAAATCTCCAACTCACCAACTTTCTAGAAACACACCTTCTTCTGGACCCCACCCAAACCGGCTTCAGACCCAAACATGGGACCGAGACCGCCCTCCTCATGGTCACTGAGGAGGCAAGGAAAATCCTAGATCAAGGAGGATCAGTGGCAGTGATCCTCCTTGATCTCAGCGCGGCCTTCGATACGGTCAGCCATGTCACCTTGCTGGACCGTATGGCCCAGGCTGGGATCAGGGGCAGAGCTTGGTCTTGGTTCCGGTCTTTCCTGGAGGATAGATCTTTCCGGGTGTTTGATGGTGATTCAGTTTCCACCAGCATTTCCCTGAATTGTGGCGTCCCCCAGGGATCCTCTCTGAGTCCGGCTCTCTTTAATCTGTACATGAGGCCACTGGCTGATGTCGTCCGTCCGTTCGGGATTAAGATCATTTCCTACGCGGACGACACGCAGCTAGTGGTCTCCCTTACACAGGAGACCAACCTACCTGTACAGAGCGGACTCAGAGAGTGTCTAGAGGAGGTGAAATCCTGGATGTCCCTATCATCCTTGAAACTAAACGGTGACAAGACCGAGCTTATGGTCCTCGGCAACTCGGTCTCCAGTCTCCCGACCACCCTCTGGCCATCCAGCATGGGCCCTCCACCTACCCCCAAAAACAGTATTAAAAGTCTGGGAATATGGATGGACAGATCGCTCTCCTTCGATGTACAATCCACCAAACTCTCGGCCACCTGCTTTGGCATCATGAAGATGCTTAAAAAGATCTTCCCCCTTCTTCCTATGGAAGCCAAGCAAGCAGCGATACAAGGCCTGATTCAATCCCGCCTTGATTTTAATAACGTCCTCTACCTCGGAGCCCCAGAATCCACTCTGAGGAGGTTGCAGATAGCACAAAATTGTGCTGCACGTCTGCTACTTGACATCCCTCGTAGGCAGTCAGTCAGATCCGGGTTGGTCTCCCTCCACTGGCTACCTGTGCGTCAAAGGGTGCTGTTCAAGGCCCTATGTATAGCCCACCAGTCTTTTTGGAACTCTGGCCCCAAGATCACACAGGACCTAATCCATCACTACAGACCCAACAGGAACCTAAGATCAGATCAGTCCTTCTTGGCAGTCACCCCGAGAGTAAGGAGATCTAGAGCGGGAGGCAGGTCTTTTTCCTACAACGCAGCGAGATCCTGGAACACCCTTCCACCGCATCTAAGATCCAACTCTAACCTTACGACATTCCGCAAACATCTGAAAACCTTCCTGTTTAATTCAGTCTAATCCGCCCCCCTCTCCCGTGTTCTCTTCCCCTCTGTCGGATCTGGCATTCTCAGCGCTTGGACGCCCCTGGGCAGCAATTCGCGCTATATAAATCCACATCAAATCAAATCAAAATCAAACCTACTGGCAGTCGCCAGTAGGTATATATATTTAGGATTTTTTCTCTATGGAACTTTTGAAAATTCTATGTCTAATAACTTTGGCGTTTGTGGACGGAATCGGCTGAAATTTCCAGGAAAATGGCACATTTTGTTTCTGAGCAGCCCCTTAAAATTTGGGGGGGTTCTGTCAAGGGGGGGGCCGAGAAAAAAGGGGGGTCCCAAAACGCGTTTTTCCCATTCATTTTTCTATAGGGCGTTTGGCCTCACTTTTAGCTCGAACAGGTGAATGGATTTGCACGAAACTTGGCAAAATTGTAGGGACTGTTAGCCCGATGTGCCTTTGCTGGGTCTTAATATATGTGCTCCAGTGGATTTTGAGAAATTAACGTTTAAAAAAACAGATATATCTGTGACAGCGTCCCAGATAGCGCTCAAGATTGCGTACTTTTCGCGTAACGGAGCTTTGCGAAGCGAAGCTGATTGGCTCTCCGGTGTCTGTCAACATTCTAAACAGTCCAGAGCGGCCGCCATCTTGTCTCTCGGTAGGATCGAGAGACAAGAGGAGGCCAAAACGAAGGGGGAAATGAAGGAAAGGGGGCAGGGTAGACCCCTCCTGACCCCCTTGGATTGATGAGGGGGATATTAAAGTGCCCCGCAGGGCAAAAGGAAAAAAGAAAAAAAATTGCGATTTTTCGCGGTAGAGGCGCTTCCCGGTACGAGAACCGGGCAGCTAAACGGTAGCATAACGGGAGTCCGACATCTTGTATTTTGGAGCGTCCGGTTTGCGTACCGGGTAGCGTTCCGGTAAGCGTAACAAGTGGAAAACCAAGAGAAACAGTAAAATAAAATTTAAAGGAATAGATTTCCACCAAACTTGGCAAAATTGTAGGGACTGTTTGTTTGATGTGCCTTTGCAAGGCCTCAAGATATGTGCATGTGTGGATTTTGTCTAATTAAGGTTAAAAAAAAATATATATATATCTGTAAGCGTGCTCTGGCGCGCTTACGTTACGGGTTTTGTTTGCGCTGCAGAGACGATACGTCACGTTTATGTGACGTGTCATGAGGCGTCTCACGTGGCTACGTGATACGTCAAGTAATAAAGAATATATTTTACAGCTATAGATATTAGCTTTTAAAAAACCAATGAAATTCACTGAAAAAACCATAGGTTATAGACCATATATAGTTAGGAATTTGCATTTACAAAACCTTGAAAATTCACTGAAAAAAACAGCTGTATGGGCGGTTGACTGTCTCCATGAGTGTATTGGTGAGTGATTGGATTTCTCAGTGCTACATGTCAAAGTAAGTACATATGTAAAACACAGTCCATGTGAGAGTTGACATATATAAATAACTGTGCATAAGAGCCAGTGAATGTGTGAGTGGCTGTATGGATCATTGTGGACTTGTATCATTGATTGTATAAGAGAGTAAATATGTGTTAGTATATGTTTGATTAAGTAAGGTGTGTATAACTGTATAGTTGAGGAAATGGAGGTGTGATTGATTCTTTGCATGACTGACTAGGTGTGTGAGTAACTCCATGGATGAGTGACAGTCTGTGAGTGTCTGTTTACACTGATTGTATCTAAGGTTATATTAATGTCTGAAGAGGTTGATCGTATTATCACATGAATGATATCATAAGTGATGTGATCAGTAATGTCAAATGAAATGTTATCAGTGATTTCATCAGTGATGTCATCAGTGATGTCATTTGAGATGTCTTCAGTGATGTTATTTGAGATGTCATCAGTGATGTCACTGACCATGTCATGAATGATGTAATATGTGACATCATCAGCAGTGGATTGCGGGTGCGCGATATATAGTTATTGCAACTAACTATATATGCAAATTTCTATGGTGCGAGTAAATTAAGGTTTTGAAAATGCTAATCCCTAACTATATATGGTCTATAACCAATGGTTTTTTCAGTGAATATATATATATATATATATATATATATATATATATATATATATATATATATATATATATATATTCAGTCACTTGAGCAGAGGATTAGTTGCCGGGATCCATATCCCATGGTCAGGTGGCGTGTTGCGCTCGGCCAATCCCACCGCCGAGTAATGTCAATGTCGAAGAAAAACTGCTTTGATAAGCAAAAACACGCACTCGGAAAGGTGCAGCTAGTAAACGTTTATTCACGAGGTAACGTAGCGTTACCTCGTGAATAAACCTTTACTAGCTGCACCTTTCCGAGTGCGTGTTTTTGCTTATCAAAGCAGTTTTTCTTGGACATATATATATATATATATATATATATATATATATATATATATATATATATACATGTATTGTTCACCAGATGCCCTTGAGCTAGTAGAGGTCACACAACGCAGCTCCGACCATCCAGTCTGCATGCCTCAACACTGCTTTCAATTCTTGCATTTATTTCTTGTCTCCACCCGACGCATTTCGAGGCACAACGCCTCTTCCTCATGGGTTGCTTTACAAGGACAACGAAAGGCTCACCAGTGTTCTCTTTGTATTTATTTTGTTGAAAACACCGCCCTCAGTGGGCGTGGCATACACTGAATGCTCGATGGCATGCTGGTATATGGTTTCCCAAACGGTGAGTATACATTAAAACCTTCAGTAGGCTCATTGTCTCTGTATTCATTCAAGCTTTTTTTTCTTCCTATAGTAGGTAGGAGTAAAGAGTTGCAAGCCGCAAAGATAGAGCGGATGTAGTTATAGTTAGGGTGGACAGAGATAGGGATTTTATGATTTTTTTGTCTCTTAATAACTTTGCACCCGTTTGACAAATGTCTGCGAAACTTTGTAGATCTGCTTCCCCCATTTCATTCTTGAAGTCCTGAAATTGTAGTAACGATTTTTAAGTGGGTGCATAAAAAAGACGGCCCAAAAGGGCCATAATATCCAATGCATTAGTGCAGCAGGAAAACCTTTAGTTGGATTTAAAAAAAAACTGGATCACGTATTATGGTGTGCAGATGATTCTATGGGATACTGCACATAAGTAGATTAAGTATTTGATATGTTCTAAGCAGTTTTTTCTTTGCTGTATCTGTGGCTGTGGTAGTACCGCCGTACTCCTGAGGTTCATAGAGATGACAAGTCGTTATCTAATTGGCCAGTGACTGTCTTCACAGAAGTTAAAGACAGCATCTTGTTTTCACTTTGAATTTCCCTGTGTCCTGACGTACACCTTGCAAGGTAGGTAAATTTTAGGTTTGGTAATTTTCTAATACCTATTACCACTTTGTTAAAGTGGTAAAATGTAAGGAAAAACCATTTCTATATTTATATTTTTTAAGTCTAACTGAGAATAAAACTTAAGTTGAACTGAGACAAAAGTCTAACTTTGCTAATCAAAAATACCCTTTGTGAATACCGAAAGTAATAAAGTCAAACTTTCATCTCATTGTACTGTTGTGAATCGGGCCCTATTTTTTGCAAATATAGTGTTCTAAAGTGTATTTTCCAATTTTAAACTATTTAAAAATACTGAAAAAGAGATACAGAGTAGCGTGTTCATTACTAAAAATTACTGCACTACTAAAAATAAAATGCCATTGCCTGTATTTTGCTACAGAAGTATAGAGAAATTCATAAATGTATTAGCAACCTTATAAAATAAATTTGTGATACGGTTGTAGTACCGCACAACTCCCTATTTATACAAAACAAATATAGAAACTTATAAATACTTTGGAAAACCTACTACCACTTTAGTAAAATGTTAATAGGTAGGGCAAAAAATAAAATACCAAACTAATTACTTAGCTATATCTGAAGGCATAACACAGAACATAGGAAAGTTGTACATAAAACAACATGCCTACCTTGGACTTTTGTAAAGGCAGTCATTATAGCCAATCAGCTAATGATTTGGCATCACTATGTACCATGGTAACACAGCATAATGCACCCATATTTCGCAATCATAATGTGTATACTGATCTCACAACGTTTAAATAGATTATAAATTAAAAAACGTTTACACTACTTACCTGCACTACCTAAAAATAAACAGCTGGGTACCATAACATGTAATCTAGCCAAAATATCACCATATCCAAAGTCAAAGTCAAAAGTTTTTTATTTGCTTTGGTACTCAACTGAGGACCACAAATTTAAAAACAATTACAGAACATAAGCATAATCAATATAATTTTAAAAAAGATTTTAAAAATTTATAGAAATTATAACAAACCCATTCGTCAGTCGGTTGTTTACATAATGCTAGTAAATTGTTTACTGTAGTAATATTGCATTTCTGGCATATCGGCTTAAGATATCTAGCTCGTGCTTTAACTACACTTTCGTGTGCTCAAACAAATAAAATATGCACAATATCTTGATCGCCACCAAAACAGAGTTTACAGATAGGGGAGTCTCCTGGTGACCATTTAGATGTAACAGTGGAGACTGGGAGAATGCCTAAGCGCAACATAGTTATGGACCTTCTTGCTCCATGTGTAAGGCAAAGCCCCAGGTATGGTCGTAATTGCTTATATTCCAACGACTCTATGTAAGTTTTATATGTAGACAACTTACTACAATGCATAAGGTCGAGATCATAACTTAGTCTTGGAGTAAAGCATTTCAGAAAAAGTTTTAACTGGGGTTTTGTCCATGATAACAGAATATCTTTAGTCAGGTTCGCTGTTTTAAACGCTTCAAACATGTTTTTAGAAAAGTTGAGTTGTCGAGAATCTGTTTTAAATATCTCAGTCTTCAACAAGAATCTCAACGTTCCTTCCTTTGCGTGCAGAATGTTGTACGCCCATCGAATAACATTTGCTATTGCTGTTGCATATGAACTTGTTAGAGCAAATTCCAATCTGAGAGCCTGTACAGATGTTGATGTGGAAACCTTTAGTAATCTTTTCAAGATCTTTCCTTCGGTCATGTCGATGAAAGACCATTGTTTTGTAGGTAGGTGTTCAGTTGCATAGGACAAGACCGAGGGTATTTTTACTTTATACACCTTGAGTAATGAGGAAAAATGCCTACTTCCTGTGGCAGTATACATTCTAGAGAGTGCCCCGGCATGGATTTCAGATTTTTTCTTTAGATTGTTTATATGTTTAAGATTTTGTAAGTTCTTGGTAAAAATCCTGCCGAGGTAGGTATATTCATCTACTTCCTCTACTCTTATCCCATCAAGGTTCCAGTGGTATTTAGCGCTTTTCTTCCGACCAGAAAACGCCACTACTTTTGTTTTAGTTAGATTAGGGATTAGAAAATGTTCCTTCGAATAAACATTTAAAGAATCCAGTAAATTTTGGAGACCAAAAGGGGTGAGGTCTAACATAACTATATCGTCTGCGTAAAGTAGCGCGTGTATGCTCTGAAGAGCAATCTTTGGTGGCAGGCTCGAGCATTTTTGTAAGTAAGATGGTAGATCGCTCAGATATAGTGAAAAAAGAATTGGTGCAAGAAGACATCCTTGTTTAAGACCATTTGAAGTATTAATTGATTTCGTCAGACCTTTTTCACTTCCCATTTGTACCTGGGACCAGGTGTTCGTATGTAATGTGATTATGATTTGCAATAGATTTTCAGAAATCCCCAGTCTTCTCAGTTTTTTCCATAGCGTTGGTCTATCTACGCGGTCGAACGCAGTGGAATAATCTATAAAGGCAGCATACACTGGTTGTGATTTCCTCCCAATGTATTTATCGAGAATAGTCTGAAGTGTTGAGATATTATCTGTTACTGAATGATTGGGGCGAAAGCCAGCTTGAAACTTAGGTATTATTCCATTCGAGAAGCACCAGGCTTTTAATCTGTCCAGTACCTCCGCTGCGAATATTTTACCAGTAGCGTCCATTAATGCAATTTGGCGGTAATTACTAGCAACATTTCGATTCCCTTTTTTGTAAATAGGGATTATTGTACTTCCTTGCCATGATTTAGGTATTCTCCTGGTACAGAAGATAAGATTAAAAAGTGATGTTAACATCAGACTCCATTCCTTAGGATTTGACTGCAGAACTTTAATCGGTATCAGGTCAGGACCTGACGCTGAAGTGTTCCTGGCATTTCTTATGTGATTTTCAATAGAATGTGCTGTAATTTTTTCTATTGGTGTTAAGTTGCTTTCCAGACAAATTTCAGAAGCATTATTGCCAGTCTCAGTTGGGTTTGCTTTATATAGGTCAGTTAAATAGACTTCCCATTCCTGGGGTGGTACTGGTATGGCATATAATTTCTTTTTTGTTCCAGTTATTTTGGCTATCAGAGACCAATATTTTCTTTGATTGTATTGTTTCGCCGCCTCTTGAATGTCCACCCAGTTTTTGTCTTGTTGCATTCTTTTTTTGCTCATCTTCTCCCTTCTAAGTTGATTTTTACCATATCCAAATTACACATTTTGCAATATATTGAAATAAATCAAGCAACATCCATTAAATGTAACCATCTTTTTGAACCCCCATAACATTTGCATATTATAGTATATATTTTTTCGAAAAAACATTTCCAGCTTTGGACACACTTTAATGCTACATTTCTTGTAATGTACACACTCCACTTTATGCCACTCCACTGTTTAACTGTTTAGTTTATGCCACTACAGTGTATGGAATTAACAGTACGCTACTCCACTTTATGACACAACAGTATATGCCACTAAATTCTACGTGAATCCACTGTTCATAACTTCACTCTATTCAACCCAATTGAACTGTACACTTTTGCAATGTACATCTCTATACTCTACGCATTATACTTTTCACCACTGTATTGTATCATACTTTCATGTCTGCCATTTTGCTGGACGGCCCTAAAATGTACTGCTCGCAACTCAACACTATTCCCCTGTATCCTACTCCAGTTTACGCTATTCCAGTACATTCCAGTACATGCTATTCCACTATGGCCCACTTGATGGTACACTAGTGGAGTGTACCACTGCACTATATGCTACTGCATTGTACCAAAATGCACTAGATGCCACTGCTCTCTACCCGAATCGACTGTATGCTATTACGCTTTACAAGAGAACATACTGTGCCAATCCACTAAACCACAATTCACTGTATGTGACTACTCTCTAAGCTCCTATAATGAACCCAATTAGGTTAGACAGCACTGTACTGTACACTACTCCACTAAATAGCACTACACTCTATGTCTGTACAGTTAACATGACTAAACGGTACTTCACTCTATTTCACTATAGTTTATACTACTCTATTATACAGTAAGGCACTGTACTGTAATACACTTTACCCCACTGTAGTCAACAGCATATCGCTCCACACCACTGTACTATATGCCACTCCAATTTACATATTCTAATTTTAAAAACACCACATTTTACCACACTCCACTTTACGCAAGCCCATTGTACACCGCTCACCTTTACCCCACTCCAATATACCTCACGGCAGGGTATGCTATTTCAGGTCATGCCACTCCACTGTACTACACTGCGTTGAACACCACTCCACTGTATGCTATTTCAGTACACGGTATTCCAATATAATCCCCTAAATTGTACAACACTCCAGTGTATACCACTACACTCTACGCCTCTACAGTGTGGGTAAGGGTGCTTTTAGGGTTTAGGGGTAGATAAGGGTATAGGATAGTAGGAGTAACTTTTAAAAAAATGGATGGAATGCTTGAATTATTCTCAGCCACTGGTAAATACTCTAGGTTGCAGCACATTCCATCTTTATTTTGACCACCATGCCACCTCAGTATGGGCCCAGCTATGTGCAAATCAGTCTTGACCCTGCGCAATGGGAACAGTCCAGCCCGAACCACAAAGCCTGGCCCTGGGTTGCTTGTGTTACAGTTCAGGGAGGCCTTCTCCATCTAAGCTCCTGGGATATGAAGCAACATCCTATTAATATCAGAACAGCTTTAATCCTACTCCTTTTTTGCGAAGGATTTGTAAGCTCAGCTCCTAAATGAACACTATATCTCAACTCCATATTCCCATCCCACCTGTCCTCAACTGCACTTTGAAGGCAGTTCTCGAAATGCACTTGTAGCCCTTCTTCTCTACAATTCTCCATTGCTCCATGCTAGGATTGCCATAAATGAATGCCTATACATACCACTACAGTTATCAGTGATATGTTCAGGGGCAGACAAGGCACAGAGATCTACAGTAGTGTTCTAGGAGCATCATAGGTGATGCTTCACTCATTGATGCTTTTCTCTGTTGTAAACTGTGTTGTGGCGTCTTGAGAACCTACTGGAACTACCTAACATGCCAACTTATGTCATGCATAACATCCAATCAACCATTCTTAAGCTAACATGCAGATCAATGACTGTACAAAGTTCCAGTCTAGACGTTTGTTGCAAGCTAATTTTGTGTACCATTGTATTGTAATTGCATTTATATAGGGTTTACTACCCCTGACGAAGCAGCAAATCACTTTCTCATCGAGTAGGACGCTACTCTCGGACCCATAGAGGATTAGTGTTCAATTAGTATAGTGAAACATACATGTACATTTTAAGTGGTGGATAGGTTAGTCAGTTATAGGTTAGTCAGTTATTTGGATACGGATTCGGTTTCGGAAAGATAGCAGAATATTGAAGCATGCTACTCCGGAAACTCATACAGGATTAGTGCTGAATTAGTATGGTGAAATATGAAAGTAATTTGAGTGGTCGATATTAGTCAGTTATTTGGAGTGAGAAGGGTAACAGAGGGAAAAAAGCGGAAGAAAGGTTTGCATTCATGTAGCCCCCGTTACCCCTGATGGGTGTTGAAGTGCTTTTCTGGCGAGTAGGACACTACTCTGGAACCCATAAAGGTTTAGTGTTGAAAAAATTAGTATAGTGAAGTATAAAGTAATTTGAGTGGGGGATATGTTATTCAGTTATTTGGACAGGGAAGGGTAGGTTGCGGGATAGAAGAGGGAAAGAGGTTTGTATTTATACAGCGCTTGCTACCCCTTGATGGGGCTTTGAGGCACTTCATTGGTGAGTAGCATGGTACTCAGGAACCCATAAAGGATTAGTGGTGAATTAGTATAGTGGAATATGGAAATTGAGAAGTGAAAATGTTAATCTGTTATTTTGATTGAAAAGGATAGTGGAGGGACAGAAGAGCGAGATTTCTTTTTTTTTCTTTCTTTTTTGAGGTCATAGCAGTAGGAGGAGGCTTTTGGATATGTAAAAGGGGTTTTTGAGGGGAGGAATCAGAGGGAAGAGGTTATAAAGGTTTGTTTCGGGGGATCGGTATGGTAAAAAGAGGTGTCAGATGATGCAAGGCAGGGTAGAGTAGTAGCGAGTCTAGAAAGGTTTAATTTGGGGATCATAGTAGTGGTATGGGGGTTGGGATACATGAGAGAGTGTATGTAGAGGATATATTGCTATATTTATAGGGTGAGAGATAGGGTAGTGCTTTGGAAATAGTAGTAGAAAGAAGTTTGGGATGAGTCAGAAGGTTGGGCCAGAGGATATATTGAGAGAAGTGTAGGCTCAGAAATAGGGTAGTGCATTTGAAATGCTTAAATTAGAAGAAAGGGATAAATATATAGATACATAAGTACATTGAAAGTATATAGATGCATAGAGGAGGTAAGTATATATAGATTAAAGATATTGATAGAGGTACAGGATGAGACATAGGGTAGTGCATTGGATATGCTTTTTTCAGGAGAAAGGTAACAGACACACAGATCCAAGTACATGGAAGGTACATAGATGCACAATGGAAGCAAGAACATGTAGACCAAAGTTTCTTTTTTAGTTTATTTATTTATGTATTTATTTACAACTACATAATTATTCTACATGTTTATACAAAGCAATACACAAAGATAGGTACGTATCTATAGTGAAAATAAATGCTTATATACAGAGGAATATGCTGTAAATTTCTGTTCAACCACACACACACAACCACACACACAACCACACATACAACCACACACACAGCCACACACAAAACCACAACCACACACACACACAACCACACACACACAAGCACACACACAATCAAAGCCACAATCACAACCACAGCCACACACACACACCACACACAACCACACCCACACCGAACCACAACCACACACACCCACAACCACACCTACAACCACACCCAGCCACACCCACAACCAAAACCACACCCACATCCAAAACCACACCCACACCCACACCCACAACCACACCCACACACAATCACAAACACAACCACAACCACCCACACACACAACCACACACACACAACCACAACCACACACAAACGCACACAACCACAACCACACACACAACTGCAGCAAAATGTTTTATGAAAAATTTACTCTTTTGAAAATTCTGATTCCACCAGAATCCGAGTCCTCCACAACACCCTGTTTTTTGGCTGTTAGCTGTGAAAAGGAGACCAATATTGCCCCCATTTTTATTATTCTGTATCCTCGGTTCAATTCTGGGGTGCTTTTTTAACTTGTCTCTAGTTCATTGCGAATCTTACCGTTACTAATTCAAATTTTGTTAGCTTTGGCTTATTTGCAATGCAAACTTTATCTCAAAATGTTGCTGTAACAAGCTGCAAGTCCGCTACGGAAGCCCATTCATTTGCTAATTATTTTCCACATAAGGTTGCAAGACCATAAAGTGGAGTTTTCAGGATTTTAAATAGTTTCTTGTTTGAAGATGTTACTCTCTCCTGCGCACCCCATTCCTGTACTAAGGTTTCGAGTGACCTGGCATCCACCTTTCAGAGGTTTTTTTCATCCACCCAAGTCTGGCCTGGCACTAGTGCGTCCCAGCCTGGCACACACCGGGTGATGATCTCTGCACCTCCTTATAGACCCCAGCTCACTACTGTTTGCAGTCTGTCACTCGCCCCTCACCTTCCTGGTACTCACCCTTCACCCCTCAGGCCTGGCAGTCACTCCTCACACCTGGCACTCACCCTTCTCCCTCTCTGGCAGTCAGCAATAATTCTGCATGACACTCAACTGTCACCTCCCTCCATTGTCCATCCGGGCAATCACTACTCGCCCCCTTGTCACTCACCCTTCAACTCCATGGCACGAGCCCTTCATCCCCCTGGTCTGGCAGCTACCCTTCACCCCTTGCTCTCACCCTTACTCATCCTGGCACTCTCCCTTGACCCTCCTGACTCTTACGTCTCAACTCCATGGCACTCACTCCTCACCTCTCTGGCACTCACCCTTCACCCCCATGGCCTGAAAGTCACCCTTGTCCTCACCTCCCTGCCACTCACCCTTGACCCTCCTGGCACTAGCCCGGTTTCCCGCAAGAACAAAAAATAAGAAGCATTGGCATATCAATAGGTCTCACCTTTGGGACCTTATAAGTGTTTAGCCATGCAACAGTTGATGTTGTTGCACCAAGGATATTGTGCTGCATAACTAAATGCTTAGATGGTCCCAAAAGCGAGACCTATTGGCTATGCCAATGCTTGTTTCCTCTTTCCATGTGTGCTGCATTCTGCAACACACATGGAAAGAGAAAAACTCCTCGTAGGATTGCCTTTATGCAGGAACGTGCCCCTTCCTACACAAAAACAATCCTGCGGCAACAGAGGTCCCCTTGCACTGGTGCCTACGTTGGTGCTAGCCTGCCAATATGGCACCAGTGTAGGCAGAAAGGACAGGAATGCACCATATTGTGTATGTACAGAGCATTCCTGGCCTTTCGCTTTAGTTTAGGGCAGCACAACAAGGCGCTGTCCTACACCATAATGCCATAAATGAGGCCCGACGGCCATAATCCCCTGGAGGGCGGTGTCGATGCTGGCCGTGTGTTTGTGCCCGGTGTCAATGCTGGCCGTGTGTTTGTGCCCGCATGCATATTAGTTCTAAAGAAGGACAAGGCCCAGGCCCGGACTGGCTATAGCGGGCACCGGACAATCCCCCGGTGCGCCGCAAAGGTGGGGGGCAGTTTTGAGCCCTTGAGGGCCGATTTTGTTACAGGGCCGTTTTTGCAGCCCTGCAACAAAATCGGCCGAAAACCGGCCCTAGCACAGCGCTCGGCGGCACCTCCAACCCCTCAGAGTGGGGAGGGGGGGCGGCCGAGCACTTTGCCAGGGCCGGTTTTGGTCCCTAGTCCGGCCCTGACAAGGCCATTTCCTTACTGTGCGTCTCATGTCGGCGCATTTGGCTTTACACAAGAAAGTGTGTCAAAGTTCATGACTTTTTATTAAACAACAGCCCTTAATTGAGCAGAGTATTTACTCCCTTGCATACACGCCTGCAGATTTCCTCCCAGCCCAATCCTGCAGTGTCTGTCATTTCCTTTGTTTGTGTCAGGCTTGGTTGAACAAACGGAAGTAGCTCACAACTATTTATGGCTTGTTGATGGACCAGGAAACCAACTGCATTTTCCAGTTCCACCTGAAAGCTGGCCAAACATGAAAATAATCATTTCCGTGCCTAGCCCTGGGTCAACAGAAACAAATCACCCTTCCAGGCTCTGTAATGAGCTCTGTCTGCGGTGATAAGGCAGAAAAGCACTCACTTTTTGGAAACACCATAAAACACTGCTTGTTTTTCACAGCAGGTCCTTATGGTTTGCGCTCACTTGGAGCTCACATCGCCCTTTTACTAAACTTCTCAGCGTTTCCTATTTGTATTTGGCGAAGGCAAAAGTATATTATCCCAACAGAACGGAAAATGAAGCTGTTTGTATGTTACTATGAAAAGTGGCGTCTGTAAGTAGTCAGACAAAAGGCAACCCAGCTCCAGAGGCGTAGTTATCAATAATGCAGTAGATGCAGTGGCACCGCGTCCCAGGTTTGTGAGAGGCCCACCACACTCTAGTTTGGCCTCTCATTTGTAAAAGTTAAGATCCACATGGATGAGTACTAACAAAAATCCACCATAATGGCAGATTTCTGCATTTGTGACTTGAGGAGCATGGGCTGTAATATGGGCGTCTCAGTGGAGGAGGCGGTGCCAGCGCCACAGAGCACATGCAAACTTGTAAGCTTGCTGCTGCTGCTGCTGCACGTTGGGTCTGGAAATGCAGGTAGATCTACTCTTGTGAAGGTGAGAGTTAGATGTTAGCCCAAAGTCCTCTGATTTGTGGAGTAAGGGCCTTTTCGGATGTTGAATGTGCTGCCTGAATTCCTTTCCAGTAGGAATGGCATGCTTGGGATAATGATATGGGAGCTTCCTTTCAAGATTTATTGCTAGCTCCACAGGTCGTGAAGTGTTCCATTATCATCCATCCAGCCCCAGAATGCCCCTCCAGAGAACGAGAGGCCTCACCTCAGAAAGACAAACGTGCAAATGCACATTTCCATGTTATCTAGACACACAGGATTTCCCACCTTGTAGATATATTGTGGAGTAACGTTTAACTATTTGAATACTTCTCAAAATATACAACTCTTGTAAATCCCCAGGAGAATAAACCATGAAAGTCAGAAATCTGGTCCAAACAAAGGAGCAATCCTAAGAGAGCAAATTTCCAACTTTGGAAAGTTGGGCTTTTGAATACCAAACAAAGCGGCATATGTACAGCCTCTAGCAGCACCGGACGGTCACTTTTTTTTTACAATCCTGTGACAGCATGACCTGCACCATATTTACAAAGTGGCGTTAAGCCACTTTTTGTGGCTTAACACCACTTTGTAAATATGCCTCCCTTTCACACAGGCAACTGAGTGAAAGGGGCGTGCACCCTATGTAAAGCTGCGTAATGCCATTTTTTAAAATGTAAAGCACTCTGATACCTTCGGGTCTAGCTAGCACTGTATAAAACTTATAAATAAATATATAAATAAATGGGTATGGCTGTGGGCGTTCCACTGTAACACCCAACACCCATTTCTTTTTGACACTGTCCCAGATTTACAAGGAGGTGTAAATCTGGGTCAGTGCCAAAAGCTACCGCCATGCAAGAGCAGCATTAGAATGGCGCATGAGGAGAAATGCTTTCATTTCTCCTCGTTTTTGCTTTTTATATGTGTGCTGCATAATGCAGCACACTTAGAAAGAACAAACATCTATTAATGATTGTTTATGTGCAGGAAGGTGTACTTTCCTGCACATAAACAGTCATTAAATCATTACTATTTGCTGCTTCTATGTGTGCTGCACAATGCAGCACCCGCAATCAGAGTAGAGTTTAAGGGGGGCGTGGCTTGAGCGCCGCACAAGATGGCGGCTTGACTCCGGAGCTCCGTTCATCGAGCGCCGACACCAGCGAATTTAACAACATTTCCTGGACTTTCAGGGACGCCGTCATCATTTCTCTGCATCGGAGCATGAGGTGAGCAGAATGATACCAGCTGCGTCCCTCTACTCCGTTTCCATGCGCATTTTTCATGAATGACGCGGCTCGCTTTTCCGGCGGCCGCCATTTTCTCTCATCTTTTGCCGCGTTTTCAGTTTCTGTCGGCAGATGATCTACGCTACGACACAGTGCTTCCTCAATGCACCCCATGTTCAGTAGCCTCACCAATTTGCGCAATATCATTGTAACTCCTCAGCAGGAACCTCTCTTTGGCGTTTTTCAGCCTATAATGCCTTTTTCTTCACGCTGAGTAGAGTTCACGCTGAGTTATTCAATAATCACCACTCCTCACAGGAATTTACCAAACAGGCTACTACTTGCCTGCAACAATGTTTGTTCCTACATGTGATGCAGACAGCTGTCTTCCTCATGCTCAGTAACTTTTATGTTCAAAACATCGTCTGCACGCACGGACCACTCTTCTAAATGCAACTCCGGTCCTTGTACCTGAACTTTTAATTTACTGGTGACTATTGTGTGACGCACTTTTCTTTCTTCTATCTTGTGGAGGATTTACTGCGTAAAATTGTGTGTGATACCAATAACTTGTGCTCTTTACATCACAGCACTACTATTCTTTTTTCTATCTCATCATATTAAGGAGTGCCTTCTTCACAGAACCTCTTTTCTTCGAATCTGGAGTAACACTGCTATTTATCTCCCTTGCCTTATATGGGGAGACTGCGCACCCTCAAGCTTACAGCTTCTAAGACCAAACTGCGTCATTCCTCAGACTCTGACTCGACGACGCAGACCATGGATGACATTATTCCCCCTAAACCGGATGTTACTCGTGGGGCAATTCCTAAAGCAAACACCACCAGTAAGCTTCTACAACCTGGCTCTACGAAACGTCTAAAAAAAGATCCTCCATCTCCAGGTTCTGCGTCTCACTCCACATCCATGGATCTTATCCTTGAAGAAATCCGTGCGCTTAAACCCTTCATGGCTGAAACTACTAAAACACTGCAATTTCTTCATGACAAATGGTCCACTCTCGAATCCAGAGTCCTTTTGGTAGAACAATCAACGGAGGCTCTTCAAACTTCCTGTTCTAGAATTTCAACGTTGGAGAAGGATGTCTCTCTCTTAAGGCGACAGACTGAGGAGTTGGAAAATAGAAATCGTCGAAATAACTTTATAATCTTCCGGAGCTTACAGAAGGGTCCAATCCAACCACCTTCTTCCAAACCTTCCTACCAAAAATTTTGGATCTTCCACCTTCTTCCACACTTAACATTCAACGTGCACATAGACTTGGTCCGAAAGTTTCCTCCAAACCCCGCGGAGTCATCATGCTCTTCTTACAATATACTGACCTACTTCAAGTACTCTCAGCAGCCAAAGCTAAGAAACAGGTTATGTGGGAAGTTCACCGTTTGTATCTCTCTCAAGATGTAGCTAAAGTGACAGCTGACCGCAGGAAACAGTTTCTTGATCTACGACCACGACTGCGAGACCTTGGTGCCAGAT
The DNA here is from genome assembly GCF_964263255.1 of Lissotriton vulgaris. Classification (NCBI taxonomy): domain Eukaryota; kingdom Metazoa; phylum Chordata; class Amphibia; order Caudata; family Salamandridae; genus Lissotriton; species Lissotriton vulgaris. Next base: position 989,776 of record NW_028245615.1, on the reverse strand, counting down.
TTGGTCTCCTCCACCCTTGCCTCTTCAAGGTCACATACAAAGAAAAGACAACAACTTTTGAAGATCCACAAGTCCTTGAAGAATTTCTCCGTCACCATGAAACCGTCAACATGGACACTGCAAGACCTGTTTAATTATTCATGTTTTCTCCTGTTCGACTAAAATGTTCATCCTTTTGTCACCCTATTGTACCTAGTCTCGGTTTCCTCTATCCTATTGTCTACACCTATTCCTAGTTTATTCCGTCCTAGTATTGCGCAGTTTCTATATTTGGTTTTCTTATGTACTCCTAACATCTTCTTTTCCATTTTTTGTCTTCTTACAGATTCTCTCCTCATGTTCTCCATCCCGGTGTATTTTTGCTCCCTTCAATTGACCCTAAGCTGGTTCCTCAGGTGTTCGATGGCGTGAGTTTCTGTTGTTGATGTCGTCCTCTTCTGGCGTCGTCACCCCTCAGTTCTCATCTGTATTTGTTGTTATGTTTCTACTCCTTACTATCTTTCTTCTATTCTCCCTACTGTCCTTTCTCTCTATTTTTCTCTCCTTACTCTTCTCTCTTCTTTTCAATTACCTTACTCTTGATCTTCTATCTTTATGTATTTCACCTACAGATTCTTTTCGCATTCTTACTACATCTCCCCTTTCCTCTCCACTCATTTTCTACTTTTACTTCAGCATCCTTTTTTTATCATTTTCTTAATATTTTATATTCCGAGTAGTTACTTGGAATGTTAAGGGTTTAAATAACCCTATTAAACGTCAAAGAGTTTTAACACATTTGACTAGACTTAAAGCAGACGTAGCCCTCCTCCAAGAATCCCACCTTACAGAAACGGAGGCTACCAAACTTAAACGTTCTTGGGTGAGTCATGTCTTTTACTCTCCCGCTTTAAGTAAAAAAAATGGTACAATTATATTATGTCATAAAAAGTTAGCTGTTTCAGTTACTTCACAAGAATGCGATGTTAATGGTCGTTGGGTTCTCGTTAATCTTCTTATTGATAAAATTCCTTTAGTTATTTTTAATGTATATGCTCCCACAGGTGTTGATAAACTGTTTTGGCCTGCTATTTCTGATAAGCTTGTAACACTTAATGAACAATATGTTATTTTTGGTGGTGATTGCAATCAAGTTTTTGATCCCTTTTTAGATAAAAATTCAAAAGTTAAATTTGTTCCCTCCAAAATGCATTCCCAGTTTGTCACATCTATAAAAAATAATGCTTTAGTTGACATTTGGAGGCTATGTAACCCAGCCCTTAGAGAGTATACTTTTTACTCCCCCACCCACCACTCCCAATCCCGTATTGATTACCTTTTCCTCAGCAAACCCCTAGCACAACTTGCTATCCATTCAGATATAGGTTCCATTTTGATTTCGGATCACGCTCCTGTTTTTGTTGATATTGACCTTATCCCATTCTCCCCTCACTCAGGACGCTGGCGATTTAATAATTCCCTACTCCTCGATTCCAATTTTTGCACCCGTTTTAATTCCTTTGTCACCGAATTTTTTACAATTAATCATCTTCCAGACTCCTCCTTTCCCATGATATGGGACTCATTTAAAGCGGCTGCAAGGGGTTTTATAATTAACTTTGTTTCTCAAAAGAAAAAACAATCTATCTCTAAGTCAACTCAAATTTTAGAAAAAATTAAAAAGCTAGAATATGTCTATTATAATTCTAACTCTGAATCTTCCCTTCGCGAACTTATATCTGCCAAAATTGAGTTTAATAAATATACCACCAATGCTGCCTCTTATTCCCTTCTTAAATGTAACTCCCGCTATTACGGCGGACAAAACAAAATGGGCAAACTTCTTGCAAACTATCTCAAAATACATACTGAAAGAACTAAAATTGAATCTTTACAAGGCCCAGCTGGTGTTTCTTTGTTTAAAGACAAGGAAATATTAGCTCAATTTGTTTCGTTCTACAGAACTCTATACACTCCCGAATCTACTCCTGACCCTATTGATCTTCTCACATACTTTCAAGATATTCCTTCTCCGGATTCTTCCCACATTGATTTCCAACCGTTGGATTTGGACATCACCCTCTCTGAAATTTCACATGCAGTCTCTGTTCTTCGTCGCGGTAAAGCACCTGGACCTGATGGTTTTACCATTGAATTCTACAATCATTTCTCTTCCCTTCTTCTCCCTAAACTACTTTCGTTATTTCAATCGTTCTCGGCTTCCGGATCTTCTCAGGGAACTTTCCAAGAAGCATTAATTTGTTTAATTCCTAAACCAGATAAAGATCACACCCTCTGTAAAAATTATCGTCCTATCTCCCTAGTAAACACTGATTATAAAATTTTTGCCAAAATTATAGCTCTTAGATTAGATCCCCTACTACCAGAGATCATTGGCCCTGAACAATCCGGATTCGTTAAAGGTCGTTTATCATCGGATAATTCCCGTGTTTTCTTTAACATTTTGAGTAAAGCCCCCTCCCTATCTACTCCCCTTGCTGCTATCTCTCTGGACGCCGAAAAGGCATTTGATCGAATAGGTTGGGATTTTATGTTTCAAGCACTTCGTTGGTTTGGTTTCCCTCCTAAATTTATTTCTCTTATTTCCTTACTTTACTCTAGCCCCCACGCATCAATCTTTTCAAATGGTATGATTTCAGATTACTTTCCTCTTCAAAGAGGGGTACGTCAAGGATGTCCTCTTTCTCCTCTTTTGTTTATTCTAGCTCTAGAACCCTTCTTAACTAAAATTCGTCTTGATGATAATATTACTGGTTTCCAATATGGATCTCAAAAACAAGCTAAATTATCAGTATACGCAGATGATATTTTATTTTACTGTTCAAACCCCCAAACAACTCTCTCTTCCTTCCTTAATCAAGTTTCTTCTTTCTCAACTGTTTCAGGTTATCGTCTCAATACTGACAAATGCGAAATTTTACCCTTAAATCCTTTATGTCAAAAACATCTCTTTGACTCTTCTGGCTTTTCCTGGCAACCCTCTAAGATTAAATATCTAGGTGTTTGGTTTGCTCCCCGCCTCCCTGACACACTTAAATTTAATTTTGAATCTATATCTAATAAAATTAACACATCAATTAACCGATGGAACCCTCTTTTCCTTTCTTGGTGGGGTCGTTTAGACTCCATTAAAATGATGCTAGCACCTTTGGTTCTATATACTATTTCCATGATTCCCATTCGTATTCCTGACCATTATTTCAAATCAATAGATTCTCTTCTAATAAAATTTTTATGGAAGGGTAAAAAATCTCGAATAGCTCTTTCTTCTTTGAAAAAAGATAAATCCTTAGGCGGAATCAAATTCCCTAACTTTAAATCTTATCACAATGCTTTTTCCTTAAAACAAGCCATGCGTTGGCTCTCCTCGGATCTTCCTCATATTCCTCCTTTATGGCTTACGTTGGAATCTTCTTTGCTGCATCCTTATGAATTCACAGAAGTTCTCTCCTTTTCCTCTACTGTATCATCTCTTCGTTCCCCCATCATTTCTCACTCCTGTTCTCTGCTTCGTCCCTACGTACTGTCCACTTATCCCTCGGCATCCTCTACTCACACCCAACCTATCTAGCATAATAAATTCCTCAAAATCCGCAACCGCTCATTATATTGGAAAACCTGGCATTCTCTTGGTTTAAAATGGATTTCCCAACTCCTTTCTAATAATCATCCGCTTCCCTTTCAGGACCTTCAAACACAATTTTCGCTGCCCTCCTCTTCCCATAAACAGTATTTAACATTGATTCCTTCCCTTACCCAATATCTTGCTTCGCTCCCAATTACCAACTCTATCCCTGTCAATCATCTTTCAATTTCTAATGCTCTCGATCAATCCCTTTCTGCTTCATTTATATATAAATCCCTGCAGTCTTCTACAGATCGCACTAAATCTAAAATTGAGTTGGCTTGGGAAAAAGATCTGTCTCAAATTTGGTCATTCACTTTGTGGGATAAACTCTGGTCCAAAATTCACAGTACTTCCAGAGCTGCTAACACTACACAAACTTTATTCTTTATATATAACCGTACACTATTTACTCCATCAACTTTGTCCTCATTCTCCCCAGACACTCCCTCCACATGTTGGTCCTGTCCTTGTCCCTTAGCTGATCTGAAACACATGTTATTTGATTGTCCTCACATTTTACGTTTTTGGCACTTGGTTTGGTCCCAATTACAAAAGATTTTCCACTTTACTTTTTCTTTTTCCATCATTCACATTTTCCTAGGTTCTCTTTCCCCTGCGTTCACCGGCTCACATCACAAACATAAATTACTCGATCTCTTAATAGCCATTGCTTTTCATCATATTACATCACATTGGAAACAGGCTAATGATGTTTCCTTTACTGCTTGGTGGAATGCAGTTTGTTTTAACCACCGTCTAGACACTAATTTTGTTTCCCCCATTTCATTAGCAATTAAACGTGACCTTTTATGGATTCCCATCACAGACTATTTATCTAAGATTGCCAGACCTCCTCCCAGATCTCCAGTACGTAATGTTGATGTTCGTAAACCACCATAAGTGCATTTTCTTATTTGCTTATAATGTTTTTCCATTGCATCTAATGTTTATCATTCTATTTATATGCTTTTCTTATTCCAGATGGTTCCATATTCCTTTGTGTTTCCTGATATCTATTGCGATTTTTTATTTTTTCTGTATGACATAGTTTTAATAAGTTGCCATTATTTGTAAGAGAGATTTTTTTTTTTAGCTCCTTTAACCTATGATTGTTTCTTCATTTTCTGCCTTTGTCTGTTTTTATTTCAATAAACTTCAAACTTAAAAAAAAAGAGTAGAGTTTAAGTTACTTAATCCAGAGAAGCTATGTATCAGTCCCCTAAAAAAGCTCCCAGCTTAACATGGAATCACTGCGTAAGCACATGCAAACTAGGTTCCCCACACAGGACAAAAACGTTTCAAATATTGTCACAAATGGCACACATACACTTCCCTAAACATACCTACAGAGATATGGCTCTCTCTCCACATCTCTTTAGCACTGGTGCAGAATTTTGCTGCCAGGCGCCATGCACACACCTTTACACCAAAGTGCAATGGCGTGTGCGCGTGTCTCACATAAGTTTTGTACTGGAAGGGTGCTGTTCCAGTACAATATACGATGCCTAGACAACCTTTAAAACGTTTCCTACTTTGTATGTGTACTGTACAGTGCAGCACACATGCAAAGTTGGAAAAAGAAAGGAGACATGAAACATTTCTTCTTTTAACACCTGCTTTCAAATGGTGTTAATATTTGATGCAAAACCCTTTCTCAATTTTTGGTAGATAGGGTTTTGCATCAAAAAGCATGGGAAGTTGCTTGGGAACGCCCATGTAGTACCCCCTTCATGCTAAATAATGAAAAGCTGCTCTTCACGCTACTTTCCGTTACTTTTAGGCAATTTCCAGTACAAAACTTGTTTTGCACTGGAAATAACAGAAAACATGTTGTGTTTGTTTGTGTCACTTGTGCTACACAAACAGTGCAAAATGTTAATAAATCTGGCCCAACGTGTTCCATTCCAGTGGCTAGCAAGGTGGCTACTGCAAGGGGTTCAACCCGCCTTCATGTCAAAGAGATTCCCAGTGCACCCAAGCCTTACACTCAATGTAAATGTAAATGTACAGGAATTTATATAGCGCAAACCACCAAGCGGTTTCTAAGCGCTTGCTTAGGGAACCCGTCCTGGTATTCCCCTGTGAGATAACCCCAGCAGGGTATCCACAAGTTGAAAGCCAGGCATCCCGCCGCGAGGGGCCGTTGTGGAGATTAAGCAAGCTATTGGCCAGAGTCGCAGAGTGTGAACCCGTGAATCGAGTAGGCACTGGAGCGAGAATTGTCGAGTCCATGGACATTTTAGGACTCAAGACCCCGCCGAGCCGGGAATTGAACCCTGGTCCCGGGCTGACCTCTGCTTCCAGGTCAGCCTCCTCTAACCAGTGAGCCACACTTCTGAAAGGAAGAGACATCACATGTGCTTTGACCCTAATGACATCATCGATAGTGTAGTTTTTGAAGGCACCAGGAATTTTCATCTTTGTTGAAGCTGACAATAATCTAAAATGTGTGCAGGCCAAATAAAATACCAGAACACATAAAAGCCTAGCTTAGTATTTAATGGGGTGGCACATCTGGTGAAGAGCAGGAATATCGACGGAGAAATATCGTGGGACGTAAATATTGCTGCAAAAATATTGCGGGGAAGCAATATCGCCAACAAAAATATAGTTGACAAGAATATCGACTGAAAGGTAAATGGTATCGATTACAAAAATATTGTTGTAATAAATATCGTTTACAAAAATATATTTGACAAAAATATGGATTTATTAATAATGTTATGCATTTTAGTGTTTTTAATGAGAATTGTTTGTCATGTTATTATATGTTTTAGAATTTTACTAGTTATTAATTTATTTTAAGTTTAATTCTGCGTTTTTATTTCCATAGCAGGTTGTGGGTTTATAGGGGAATAAGGTGGGAAGTAATTTAATCTATTAAATTATATATTTAAATAATAATTTATAGTAGTTAATTTTGTTTTTTTAAATTTGAATTTTGCGTTTTTAGTTTGGTAGCGGGTTGTAGATTTATAGGGGAGTAGGGTGGGAAGTAATTTATATATAAAAAATGTATTGGATAATTAATGTGTTAATTGAATAATTAATATTAGTTTAATAATTAGTTGTTAATTAATTTCAATTAGTCAATTAATAATAAATTATGTTAATTATTTAATTCATTTTAGGTGTGTGTTGTGGTGTTTATATGTGTAAATGGTGTGAATTAATTAATTGTTTATTGAATCATTATTCAATATTTTTAAATAATTACCATTAATTAATTAGTAATTATTAATTGTAATTGTGTAATTAATTTTAGGTGTGTGTTGTGGTGTTTATAGGTGTATATGGTGTGCAAGGTAAGTAATTAATTGTTTATTGATTAATTAATAAATAATAATAAAATAATTTTCATTAATTAGTAATTATTAAATGTAATTGTGTAATTATTTTAGGTGTGTTGTGGATATTATAGTGTTAAATAATGTGTAATTAATTGTTCTTTATTACCTTTGTTAATAATAATATATTTAAATTTATATATTAATCATGAAAATATTGGAAATTAAATTTTATAAAATTGTTGATGGTTTTGTTTTTTATTGTATTGGGATCCAGCGCTTTCCCTACTGTTGCACTCACTGGAGTGGGAATAGTAATTTTCACCCCTCCGCTATCCAACGCTTTTCCTACTGTTGCACTCACTGGAGTGGGAATAGTAATTTTCATCCCTACGCTATCCAACACTTTCCCTACTGTTGCACTCATTGGAGTGGCAATAGTAATTTTTACCCCTCCGCTATACAGCGCTTTACCTACTGTTGCACTCACTGGAGTTGGAATAGTATTTTTTACCCCTCCACTATCCAACACTTTCCCTACTGTTGCACTCACTGGGGATGGATTAGTAATATTTACCCCTCTGCTATCCAACGCTTTCCCTATTGTTGCACTCATTGAAATGGAAATAGTAATTTTTACCCCCACGCTATCCAACGTTTTAACTACTGTTTTTATTTTGTTATTAAATGTATGTATTATTCTTTTTTAAATAGTTTAATGTGTTACTTAAATATAGAATATTGTATTATATACTAAATTATATGTGTTTATTTTATTTTGATATAATTAAAAAAGTTTATAAATTAAATAAAGATAATAGTTAATAAAATGTATTTAAGTAAATATATATATATATGTACACATGTTTTTTGTTTATTTGTTATAATTATTTAAAATACATATACAATTAAATGTATTTTGTTAATAATATTAATATTATTTCATAAATTTTATTTAAGTTATGTTATTTTTTAAAGTCGATATTTTTTACATCGATATTTTTGAGTCAATATTATTGTACTTACCTGTTTAAGTATAGGGAGTTGATATTTTTGCTATCGATATTTTTTACCTCAATATTTTTTTCATCGAGATTTAAACATGGAACCAGCACATCTATCACCTACAAGGTGTAACCATTATATGCTAGAAACAGACATAGTAATAATGAATGTACCAAATGACCAGGTACAGTCTAAAATGTCATGTTATAATCTTCATATGTCGAAGGGCAGCATCAAAGACCTGGGCACAGAATCCAAATGCCCAGGCACTATTTACAGATGCAATAGCCCAATTATGATCAGATATGGTGTCAAATGCCCAATGCACATGTGTAGACTTGAGTAGCTACAGAAACCTCTTCACACATAATGAACACTTAAGTGCTAAATATGTGCATGGAGGACCTCAAATTTTGCCTCCACTTTCAGATGTTTCACCTCAAATGCCCAATGAATCATTCTTTTTAAAGTTAAAGAGATTCCTGGTTCAACTTCCACATTTCTAAATTCAGCCAGGGGTTATTTTGAAGATTTCTATAGACTTTTCAAGAAACTTATTGATAAATTCACAAACAGTGATTTTAATGGGGAAAAAAGAGAAGGTGACATGGTTTAAATCTGTAACTTTTTATACTTAATCTACAAAAAATACTGTTATGTATCCTTGACTCTTACCTGTAGTTGTCTGTGACTGTGATGAAGCTGATCCAAAAGCCTGCAATACTGCCCGCCAATAGGTAAGCCAAGACTTACAATAAATGTTCAATGTGTACTGTATTTCGTTTACAAATTAAAAATGAAAAGAACATACCTATCAGCATTAGTGGGCAGGAGCTTGCTAACGAAGGCCAAATACTGCAGGCCGCCCGACACGTCGCCGCCCGTGACCCTCATAAGAGGGCGGGCACCGTAGTGCCACAGGATAGCAGGCGCACCAGCCCTCTGGTGTCCAGCGGCCGGGGGGCCGCTGCCATGACGTCATCGCGCTTTATTGGGGGGGCGGGGGTGGACAATGTATTTATGTCTTCACCCCGCCTCAGAGCAGTCTCTTTGTTCCTTACTGCCCTCGATGTTGGTGCCCAGGTCTTGAGGTGAGTGACCTTTCCCCATCCCCCCCCCCTTTCACTGCTGGCTCCCCGCCCGGGGGGTTTCTTCGGGCCGTCCGGCTTGCGCTCGGAGCGTTTGTGTGGCTGGGGGACTGTGTTATATTGGCTTTGTTTGGCGTGCGGGGGGGTTTCATGCCTTTTGTGACCTGTCTCCCTTCCCCTTTTGTCTTCCTTTTCTCTCCCCGCCTGGGGGTTCCTCCAGCCATGTGGCCTGCTGCTATTACCGCTATGAGGGAGGTGGGGATGGGTTTAACTAAGGTTTGTTTGCTGTTTTGCTCGTTGGCTGTAGGGGTCAATTGCTGCGTGGGGTTATTGGTAGGTGAGGGGCGGCCAGGGGGCCTCGCAGTTTCCGTTCTTGTAGCTTGGGGCTGCTGTTGTTTGAATTTTTCTGGATGCATTTCTTTATCGAGGGGGCGGGGGTGAGAGAAAGGATTGTGGTGCAAGGTGTTCTTTTCCTTCCTCTTGCGAGGCGGGTCTTTATGAGGGAATTTTTTAATGTGGTTGAGGCCTGCTTTTGTACGCTATTATTCTGGATCTCAATTGGGTGCTGTGTCTTTGTGGGGGAGGGTGCGTGGGTCAATATTGGGCATTTCTTTTTCTCCTTTTTGTGGGGTAGGTCGCTATGGGGGAAGTTTGGCATGTTGGGTAGGCCCGCTTGTTGGGGGGGTTGCGGTGGGGCTGGGGGGCTCCGGGTTGGGGGGCAGTAAGTATCGGTCATTTTGTCGTCTCTGCTAATGAAGGTATGTAGGTTAACCAGTAGCTAAACCCTGTTAGTGCTTGCTTTTCCAGAGTGTTTATGTAGATAATCTGGATTGGGCTTGTGGAATATTTGGGTAAAGTACTCGTAGACTAACTCAGAAGCAAGTTCGTCTAATACCGGTGTAGGTTGGCTGCCATGCGGGGTGCTGATTTCCCTCATAAGTGAGGGGGCATGTAGGTTGCTGGCAAGGCCCGCGGGACTTTATGGTGTGGGTGGGACTTTCGTGTCGCACGACCGGCACCCGTTTCTGAGGGCGGTCATCCTTCCCCCTCCTATACCCTCTCGGGTTTGTCCATTTCGGTGCCTGTCCGGGGACCCGGGGCGTTGTTAGGGGGGTCCGCATGGGGGTATCCCTAGTCTCCTTGCTGCGGACAGTGGCCATCTTGAGGGTCCGCCATTGCTGACCACAAGGGTCTTTGCGCGGGTGGCCATCTTCGGGGGTCTCGACCTGCACGGACAAGGGGGAGGGGCGAGAGGAGCGGCCATTTTAGCTCCTCCACCTCTGGCCTTTAACTGCAGGGGGGCGCGGCGGCGGGCACGGCAGCACTTTGGGTCAAGTCTTGTTTATCGGGTTACGGGCACTGATGGAATTGTCGGTGGGAAGCTGCAGTTTGCAGGGACCCTCTCACCTGGCGCGGGACACGCCTAGCTTTGTTTAGACACCCTGGCGGCGCACGGCACGGTAGCACACATTTAATGGCATGTGTTAGATACTCTGACGGGGCACGGTGCAGTTGCGCACAGAATATGTTCGTTTTTTTCCCAGCTCAGTGGTTGTGCAGAGTCGGGTGTAACTTGGTGAAGCGACTTGTCCCGCTGCACCTGAATCCGACGTTTCAATTAATAGTTCAACATTTCTTTCCATCGGTTAGGGTAGTGTTGCTCAAGTTGCTAGGCCCCCCACGGCGTGGTCCGTTTCCCAATTGGCCGGGCAGTATCGCAGGGCGTACTTTTGCTCAGGCACTTATGGGGATATTCATTGCTCCAGCCTCGGCTGGCGCTTGTGCGTGTGACGCGCTGCTGCCTGCCCCATTCTCCCATACCGGCGGCTTGGCCCAGGGGTCAGGGTGTCCTACATTCGTGTATGACAGTGCTGGCCCACCACTTTGGAGCTCAAGATATAGCCCCAGCGTTGGCCCTTGCGGCTCCAGGGCAACGCACCACCGAGTTGGTCCTGCTGCGGGCTTAGGCCGTTACGGAGATCGCGTCTGGTGCGAGGGCATCGGTTTGCGTGAAATCGCACACGGAAGACGCTGAGCAGGGTACTTTCCCGCGCCGATCTACGTGGAGCGTACATGTGGGTTACATGCGTGATCAGCCCGTTATTTATTGTGAGGCTGAGTCATTTTACGTTGATTTGCTATCCCGTTTGCACTGTGCACTTTGCGAGGAGTGCAACGGTTAGCGAGTAGGTCTCCTGTGTCTGCGGCGACTTGCCAGGCATCGGTGTTTCCCCCGCCCTTGCCCCCCTCCTTCCTGGTGGAGCGGGGGTTCCTAACTCATGGGCGGCTAGGCGGAGGCCTTTCACACGAGTTCAAGGGAACATGCCACCAGTCTGCTAGCGGAACGGCAGAAATATGCTTTTCTCCCTTTCAGGGCTGCTGTTCCTATCGTGCACTGTGAACAGGCTTATTCCTATCATGTAACCATGGATTACTTTAGTACACAGTTTCTGTAAACATTGCATGTGGGATATAATATTTATAAAAAAAAAAAAAAAAAAAAATCAGGCAAGGTGCACTAACATCCATATCTTTCAGGATTGAGTGTGTCCGGCTACTGGAGACCGGATTGGAAGGAGCAGAAGTTCAGGGGCAACGCACCCATAATCGGAGGAAGTACAACAGACGAAGGAGAGCAGTGCGATGTAAGGTTAGAAATGTTTTGACGCTGTGCTTTATCTTTCAGATTACAAGTGCAGGCAACAGCGGAAGAGCAACGAAGAGCGACAGTTGATTTCTAGTGATACAGACTCAGGTATACGGGTAGAATCTGCCGAGGGGGATGGACATGGAGGGATAACCTTTTTCATGCAGTAGGGGAAAGGGGACAAGGCGGTTTGTGATCATCGGAAGTGTGACCTTCAAGTGCGAAAACTAACGTCCGCTTTTTCCCTCCATAGCCTTTCTCACTCGCACTCTCGGAGTTCATCCAATCGCTCGAAACTCTCATTCCACTTTTCGCATCACTGGGATGTAAGTATGGAAGGGTATGGGACACGCACTTGTTGCTTCTCAGGAAGGCCAGGTTCTTTCGCTATTGGTGTATTGTGGCTGATCCCCATTTTTATCCCCAGATCCCGTGCGAGCTTTCAGAAGCCAGAATGGACAGCCAAAGCTCCCCTCCCATCTTCCAAGACAACACCAAGGTGGAGGACTCGTTGCCGGGCACCAACCAGGACGCAGTGTGGGCTGACTTCTTGGAGCTGGCAAAGCTGAAGGGCCTGGCTTGGGCGCAGAACTTATTGAACACCCCAGAGCCAGAGGATTCTGGTTGCCTGGCTGAATCCCCGTCGTCCGACACATTGAACAATACCAATGCCGCTCCATCCAGGCCCAAGCGGATCAGGAAGCCCACGGTTAGGGATTTCCCTTTGGAATCGTTGCCTATGACCCGTAGCAAGTCGATGGCGACCCCCCGGGAGGTCCAGTCACTGGGGGCGAGTGCTGTGTCACCGTCTCCTGCTCTCCCTAAGGACAATCAGGCGACTCAAGGTAATTTTGCTACCAAAGATGATTTGACAAAAGTCTTGGACTCGTTGAACAATTTCTTTGAACGCTTCCATTGGGGGTTACCTGTTTCTAGCTCCTCGACAACCGGGGGAAGTGGCTTGGTTAGCGGGAGTTCTGTTCCGGCAACCTCCACTGTTTGGTCTTCAGTGCAGGCTCCAAAGCAGGGGGATTCAGTTCTTGGTGCTTCTCCACCTGTGGCTCCCACGACCTCTAACGGGGCGTTTAGTGGGGCGCCGCCGGTGAGCGCCCCCACAGCTCCTCCTGCAGCCACCGCTAATGTTCCTATCCTTCCCTCTGTTTCTGCTAACGTTCCATCGGGGGGACCTCCTGTCACCAGCCCCGTGCCTGTTCCCATACCCACTCCTGTCCCTGCGATCACCACTGCTCCGCTCCTCTCGGGGTGATGCTCTCTGGCCTGGAAAGTACCCCAGGCCGCCAAAGAGGCCATCTGGAGACGGGAGTTCATCGGAATTTTCACCCTTCTCATGTTAGGGCAGGAAGGCATGGATGCTAGAAAGTTTGGGGTTAAGGAAGAAGATAAAAAGGTCAAGTACCAGCCTTGGCCTGAGAAGTACATTTCTAACTGGCTGGAGGCTTTCTCAATCTTAGCTTCCGTCACTATGGAACGTTTCCCGAAGCAGGGCCCGGGCCTTGTGCAATATTGCAGGACCATACACAACGAGGCCTTGAAATGGGGAGGAAACGGGTGGATCAGCTATGACAGGGAGTTCCGTAGGAAAATGTCGCAGTGCCCAGAGATGAACTGGGACCAGAAGGAGGTGCAGCTCTGGATGGAGCACATGGGAGCAAGGGGTCAGCTTCCAGGGGGTGCCGTTAGCAACACTTCCAGTGGGCAGGCTTCCACGGGGGATCTTCCTTTTTTCGGGGCAAGGGAAAGCATTCCTTTCGAGGGGGCCGCAGAGGAGGTGGTGCCAGAGGGGGTTTCAGGCGTTCTCCGCCCGGGACCTGTCGCCTGTTTAACAATGGGTCTTGCTCCTGGGGAAAAACATGCAAATTTGTTCACGCATGTAGCACATGTGGGGGGCCCCAACCCGCAACCTCAACCTCCTGCCAATCCAAACAGAATTCACAGCCAGCTAGCAAGGGTGGACAGTAAGTTGAAGTCCGGCGTCAGCTCCCCAGGTTTGGTTTCCACTTTCAAGCCATCTTTTTCTCCTCCTTTACACAGAAGCGACGTCTCTGATCGCTCTATTTTACCAGGCACTCCCTCTCCCTCTCTTAGTCCAGGCCGGCCGGAGCCTCTGGGAGGATCCCCCGTGATCATCAACAACATTACTCCTTTACTAAGGCGTTACCCCTTAGAGGCGGACAGCCGCTTGCTGCTAGCTGGTTTCCTTGAAGGTTTCAGGATCCCTTACTCGGGTCCGCTGGGAATCAGGGACGCTGATAACTTAAAATCTGCCAGGGAGCAACCAGAGGTGGTGAGGGCAAAGGTTGAGAAGGAGAGAGCGCTGGGCAGAGTAGGAGGTCCTTTCCGACTCCCACCTTTAGACAACTTTGTGGTATCTCCCTTGGGGGTCGTGCCCAAGAAGGAACCTGGGGCTTTCAGGCTTATACACCATCTTTCCTACCTTAAAGGGGCTTCGGTCAACGACGGGCTAGATGTGGAGGCATGCTCGGTGTCTTATGCCACGCTGGATGTAGCATTGGATCTGGTCAGGAGAGCAGGCAAAGGGGCCTGGTTAGCCAAAGCTGACATCGAATCAGCTTTTAGGTTACTACAGGTCCACCCAAGCAGCTATCACCTGCTAGGCTTTAAGCTCGACGGCATGTTCTATTTTGACAAATGCATGCCCATGGGTTGTGCTGTGTCCTGTTCATACTTCGAAACTTTCAGTTGTTTCTTGCACTCCAAGACGCATATGGTGTGGAAGGGGTGACTCATTACTTGGATGACTTTTTGTTTATCGGGAGTGACGGGACACAGCGGTGCTCACAGGCTTTGGCAGATTTTGTCCGCCTTACTGACCACTTGGGGATTCCCCTGGCGCCCGGGAAGACTGTCCGGCCAGCTCAGATCCTCACCTTTTTGGGCATAGAGATAGACACCATTGCGGGGGAATCAAGATTACCTGAGGAGAAGGTGCGCGACTTGTCTAGCAAGATTCATGAGCTGTTAGGTCTTGACAAGGCTTCCCTGGGTTGCATTCAGGCCATCCTAGGCGTGCTCAACTTCGCTGCCAGAATCATCCCAGCAGGCAGGGTCTTTGCCAGGAGACTTGCTAGGGCTACTGCCAACGTTTCCGAAAAACACCACATGGTCAAGCTAGGGAAAGGGATTCAGCATGACTTGGCAGTGTGGGCGGAGTTCCTAGGCAACTTCAACGGGCCGTGATATGGAGGGCCCCCTGGGCGGGCAGCCCTGAGCTCGCTCTGTTCACGGATGCTTCTGGCAGGCACGGATTTGGGGCTATCCTAGACAGGGACTGGTGCGCAGAAAAATGGCCCAATGCATGGATCAAGAAAAAAGTGACTGCTAAGATCACAGTTTTGGAGCTTTTCCCCATCGTGGTGGCTTTCCACCTCTGGCCCAACATCCTGTCCGCCAAAAGGGTTCTGCTGTGGTCTGATAATCTAGCAGTGGTTCAGGCCATAAACTCCCACTCTGCCTCTTGCCCCTTGGTGCTTTGTTTGCTGCGTGAGCTGGTGCGAACTTGCTTGTATAACAATGTTGAATGCAGGGCGTGACACATTCAGGGCATCAAGAACATCGCTGCTGACGCTCTCTCTCGTTTTCAGTGGCAACGTTTCCGAGAAGCCTGGCCGCGAGCGAGAGAGGAAGCCACCCCTTTCCCTGCGCATCTATGGTACCTACTGAAGTGGCGAAGAGGATGAGGGCGTTAGGGGAGATGTCTTTGGCTCAGAACACTATTAACAGATACAAGGCTTGTGTTAAAAAAATTTGCGCCACTGTCGGAGCTTGGGAAATAGAAGGAGATGCGACAGAATTGAAAGTGCAGGCCTTCATCCTGTAGGCTAAAGACAATAATAAGAGCCATTCGTGGATCTCTGGACACATAGCAGCCATCAGCCACAAGGCAAAGTTGTTAGGACAGGCTGACCCTACCAGGGCATTTGTGACCAGGGCAGCATTGAAGGGATGGGCTAGGGGAGAACATAAAGTGCCTGATAGCAGATCACCTATTGACTTCGCCACTCTACAGAATATGATCCTGTGATTGCCCCAGGTCACTTCGTCCCCTTATGAGTCTGCCCTGTTTGCAGCTGCGTTTAGCCTAGCCTTCTTTGGCGCGTTTAGGATCTCTGAGCTTGTGGCGAAGTCCAAACAGGACATGTCAGGGGTAGCGTTGGCTCTGCAGGACGTACTTGTCTTGGGAGACACGCTCAAGATTACTCTGCGCAAATCCAAAACAGGCCAGAGGGGCAGGGGGATTGAATTGTGGCTCCAAAGCCTAGGTGCGCCCAAATTTTGCCCTGTGAGCCTGCTGTCGGCTTACCTTGCCATTCGTCCTCCCGGGATAGGTTACCTCCTGTTGCATGCAGATGGCA
Source organism: Lissotriton vulgaris (assembly GCF_964263255.1). Classification (NCBI taxonomy): domain Eukaryota; kingdom Metazoa; phylum Chordata; class Amphibia; order Caudata; family Salamandridae; genus Lissotriton; species Lissotriton vulgaris. The sequence goes on along the minus strand of NW_028245615.1, from coordinate 973,727 downwards.
CGCCTTTGACCAAATTCCAGGTTGATCACGTAATGCACGCTTGCTTAGGTGCGGCAGGCATCTCAATAGTGGGCAAAAAGTACAGTTCCCACTCCTTTCGCATAGGTGCAGCCACAACTGCATCCTCAGAGGGAGTACAGGTGGAAGGTATTAAACAGTTGGGGAGATGGTCTTCTGACTCTTACAAGAGATATATAAGACCAGACAGTAACATATAGTGCTCTAAAGCACAAGAGATGTCAGAGATGTTGTCATGGCTTGAAACTGAATTGTGTTTATGAAGACACCCGGGGCCATGTACCCGGTACAATGTTTTGTTGTGTTTTGTTTGCAGTGTGGTAATCTTGACTATTATTTTGTGTGTGTTAATAAATGGTTACATACAAAACTTCTCTTTATTTACCAGGAACAACGGTCTGGGTGCTGGGACACGAGGGGGTTTCCAGGTTGGCCCTTTGGGCAGAACAGAGAAAGTGGAAGCATGGGTTTAGCAAAACTCAGTTTGTTTGGCGTGGAGTCACTGGCCTAAGATGGAGCGGGGTGCTGGGCTTGCTAACAAGCGAACTAAAAGGGAACGATCAGCCCCCGGATGTGCTCATCCTGCACGTGGGAGTGTACGACCTGCTGTGCCTTGGAAAAAGATTTCTATTAAGAGACATGAAAGTAATCATCACCAAAATCAGCAATTTATTGGGTGCTTGCGATCTTTGGTGGTCTGAGATCACACCACGCCGACTTTGGCTGGGCGCCCGCTCTGGGCAGGCGGTAGAGGGGGTGCGAAGAAAAGTAAATTGCGCTATGCGTAAGTTCGCTGAACGGATGGGCTTTGGCTTTATTAGGCACGGAGAGCTCCATGCCAAAGCCCCAGGTTGCCTTGACGAAGACGGCGTCCATCTGTCCAATGTAGGCTTGGACTTATTTCTTTTGGACATTCAGGAGGCACTAAGCTCTGCAGGCTGCGTATAGGAGGTAGCTATGGTGGGGGGCCCTGCCTGTGACGGTCGCCACATTCAGGGCTGTGGAGGAGTTACATGATGATCTAGAGGCGAAAGGTACTTAGGAGTACCCTATGCAGAAGCACAAAGGGTGCTGCTGAGGCCTATTATCCCTGGGAGATCCGTGCGGTGGACACTGGGGGTACGACGGCGCCCCGTTATCCTACGGGCGGTTGGTTACCTGGACAACCGGGGGTTGCTTGACCGCTCCGCCCCTTGTAGGGGGGGGTGTGAGCTAGAGGGTGGACCAATGGTTCACCGGACAGGTGAGAGGCTACCCTCTCACCACAACCGCTAAGCACCGTATGGCCAAGGCCGCGGGCTACTTGGCATATCATGTGGCAAGCTGCGAGGGGCGGCTTGCCTTTGGATCATCTGTAAGTTAACCCACCATGTTTTAGCAATGATATGCTAATAAACCTGCGACTACTTTTTCCCAACAACAAGTTGTCTTGTCCAATTATTTATGATGGGGATATTGTCGTTTGGGGGATGGTGTGCGGGCTGATATTGGCACTATGCAGGCCGCCCGACACGTCGCCGCAGGTGACCCTCAAAAGAGGGCGGGCACCGGAGTGCCACAGGATAGCAGGCGCACCAGCCCTCTGGTGTCCAGCGGCCGGGGAGCCGCTGCCATGACGTCATCGCGCTTTATTGGGGGGCGGGGGTGGACAATGTATTTATGTCTTCACCCCGCCTCAGAGCAGTCTCTTTGTTCCTTACTGCCCTCGATGTTGCCCTCCCTGCCGCTTACCCTACATCTCAGGTGGCGGGGGGGTGCTATGTTTTAATACTTGTTATTTGTGTTGCAGGAGGAGTTACATGATGATCCAGAGGCGAAAGGTACTTAGGAGTACCCTATGCAGAAGCACAAAGGGTGCTGCTGAGGCCTATTATCCCTGGGAGATCCGTGCGGTGGACACTGGGGGTACGACGGCGCCCCGTTATCCTACGGGCGGTTGGTTACCTCGACAACCGGGGGTTGCTTGACCGCTCCGCCCCTCGTAGGGGGGGGGTGTGAGCTAGAGGGTGGAACAATGGTTCCCCGGACAGGTGAGAGGCTACCCTCTCACCACAACCGCTAAGCACCGTATGGCCAAGGCCGCGGGCTACTTGGCATATCAGGTGGCAAGCTGCGAGGGGCGGCTTGCCTTTGGATCACCTGCAAGTTAACCAACCATGTTTTAGCAATGATATGCTAATAAACCTGCGACTACTTTTTCCCAACAACAAGTTGTCTTGTCCAATTATTTATGATGGGGATATTGTCGTTTGGGGGATGGTGTGCGGGCTGATATTGGCACTATGAAACATGCATATTAGGGGGCCCGCCTGATAAACATTAATAACTGGATCTTTACTCCTCAGCATGACCCGGCATTTAGGCTTCAGGGTGCTTTGTTAGAAGAGAGATCACACTTACACTACCCATACAGAGGGAGGGGATCCCAGAGACTTCCGCCGGCAACATAAGTTGTTCTTATGGTTTGGGGCAAGGCCACAAAGGCACTTGGATGGGCACACAAGATCACCAGGGAGAAACACCCCTTTTGGAAACGGACATGACTGAGAGAGGCAGCAGAGCTGCGGGAATGTGTGGGGTGGGATACTATAGGTATCTCTACAGTGGGAGATATCCTGGAGACATTATGCCCTTCCCCTCGGCTCAACGGGAATACCAATTACACTCTACTCAGTTGTTAAAGTGTGCACAATTACGTCACGCCTGGCGAGATGAGCGGCTGCAGGGGATAGAGATTCCGGAATACGCCCCCCTCAAGGGGCACATATTAATGGAAGAATCTGGTAGGAGTGCAGTCATCCATGCATGTAAATGTTTTAATAATAATATGCCAGACACTCGGGCCACCTTAGAGAGAGATGGAGGCGAGATGTGGGTGATTTCGAGGACATAGTCGGGGAGGCAGCGTTGATGCACACATGTGAGTTTGCAATTAAGTTGTGCCTATGCCTGATACAATTTAAAATACTCCATAGAGTCTTCTGTGACTACCGCAGACTGCTCAACATTGCGATGGTGTCCACACTGAATTGTTTGTGATGTGTTGAGTTAGTAGGGTCCTTTATGCTTATACTCTGGTAATGCCCCATATACAAACCTACTGGAGAACTATCGTTCAGGAACTCTCAGACATACTGAAGGTTTCACTCCTGCTTGATCCTCTGTATATTTTATTGGGGATCCCAAATGACATTGATGTTCTGCGCTTCAAGCTCCTCTTGAGTGCCTTTGGTCTAGTGGCAGCCAAAAGGGACGTGGCTAAGTATTGAGAGGTACCAGAGACCTCGCTCTATATGGCAGCCTTGGTACAACACATGGCCTAACTGCCAGACAGACTCAAACTGTTAGAGGGTTGTATTGCCATGCTTTATATGTACTGTTATGCACCTACAACATGTCTTTATGTCTCAAGAATTGCACTGTACAATCAGTCAGTCAGTCAAGAGGTCTTTATTCGATTCACATCATAAAAGACAAATACATATATATTTAAAAACGATTCATTTTGCATATAAGATAATAAATACATTACATTTAAAAACAAGTTAAGAAAAGTATTAAATTTTTAAACATTGATGAACGAGAAGACCCCTTGCTACATAATAACAGTGCTACTTTAAACAAATAGTCATAAAAACGATATAATAAAAAACATCATTTGCCAAGGTTACGGGTTCGGATTGACCACGCCCAACTCACAAATTTTGCTACACCAATAGCGATGGAGGGGGAAGTATCAGTTTTAAGAATCCTAAACGCTGCAAGAGCAGAGCTGGTGCCTAGTAACCGACAGACTGGTAAAAGCCAAACTTTCCTGGGTAACAAATACATAGGGCAGCAGAAAAAAAGATGTTCAATATTTTCCACTGCTGTTACACAGAAGGGACACTTATCACTACCACCAGTAGTCCAAGAGTGCGTAAGCCCCCGCACAGGTAACGAGCCTACTCGTAGTTGGTGGTACAGTTTGCGATCCTTTGGCTTGGTGATTAAGTCCCAATAAGCTTCATATTTAGGGACATCTTTTACAACCAGAAATTCCAGTGTCATGGTAGGACCATCAACCATAGCGGATCTCCTCTCAGTAATCCAATGCCAGTAAATATCTTTGAGGGCCTTCTTTGAGGGAAAGGTCGCGCGTGCTGGATCAACCCATAATGCCTCCAAATTCCACAATCTTAATGTGATACTGTGCACCTTCAACATGTATCCATGGATAATGGCACATGCTGCAGGTGATTGTATATCTTTATTTGGTTTATGCATAAAAATAAAAATAAACAAAATACTGAGTCGTGCAGGCTTCTAGCCCTCACTCAAGATTGGAAAAGGTCAGGATTGGTGCCTATGGGGAATGAGGTGCATGGGATTCGCTTTAGAGATCCTTCTGGTTGTCCGCAGGGCTTCTGGGATACAGGGCTCCTTTATTACCATGCTTTTTGCCACTCGTCATGCTGTACTCACAACTTTATTATATTGTTCCCTTTGGTTCCTTGCACCGAAAGACCATTTGCCCTTCCACGTTGCAGTGCTCATGCTTGTCTTTGGAATCCTTCCTCTGCTTACTACACTCTACTTGCCGCTTAGCAACAGAGACAATGGTACCATTCTGATAGCCTCTCCATTGGTGTGCTACACCTTTAAGAAACTATATTGCACATCTTTTTTGCTCCTCCAGTGAGCCACCTTCCTCTTTCATAGTGGTCACAGAGCCTCTACTTAGATATTTGGCTCTTAGCTTGATTTCGGAACGGACTGAGATCAGTAACACTCTTTCCTCTGCCAAAAGAGAGGTAAGTCTAATGACGCCATTGGAGCCGCTATATGCTACAGTGTGTATGTTTTGCATTGCACATGTCTCACAATACATTTTGTGTTTCTTTTATTTAAAATAGCAAAGTACTCATTCTGAGATGATCTTGAGTTTTTGAGGACACCAATTAGGACCAATGTATTCGAAGTCATTTGCCTTCACCCAATAACTTACATATTATTACTGAGTTCCTGGATTGGAACGATTGGGATTGTCAGCCAGGGCCAGACTTGCTCCCAGATGTTTTGTCCTAAATAAACAAAGCTAAATCAAATGGTTTTTAAGTAACCTTGAAGCTTTAAAACCATGTGTGTTTGTGCTGTTCGTTAGAAACTCTGCAAATAGGAACATAGCGGGCAGGTACTCAGCTACAAAACCGTTCCCCACAGCAGTGAAAACAACCATTATCCTGCCAACCGACTGAAATGACTGGTAGTCAGTCCCGCCCTGTTGTCGGCTATACTCTACTTGGGGATTGTATCTTACCCTTAAATCCTGACAGTTTTCCAGACTTCAGCCCATTTGTTCTGACGGAGCACTGTCTTCTCCGGCGCATCCCCGAAGGGATTCTCCTTTGGCACTCGGACCAAGTAAGTACAGATCAAGGTAGTGATCACGGAGCAAGTACAATCGAAAGCCCATTAATGGTTGCCCTTCTGCCACCCTAGATTATCCGTTCATGAGACCCCGCGCTGCCAGATCTGCAGTGAGTTTGTTAATAAACATCCCGCACCTTCTGGACTCTAGTTTTAATTTTTATTTCACTTTAGACTGTCTCGTTCAGACAATATAGATCCCGGCTACCACTGTGAATTGCAACACTATTGTAGCTTGCCAACTGGTGAGTGTACTACCGCCCTCAAGTATCATTATACTCCTCGAGTAGGAATCTGATTACTGAAAGCATTTCCCTTAAACTTTTAGGTATTAATCTAAGGATCTATATAATTCAACTCAGACTCACTCATCCCCTGCAACCACTGCAAATTGACTTACTATTGTAGTCAGCTGATTAGGTGAGTGGTCTACACCTTCATTACCACTATACTCTACCAGACAAGCCCGTCTGCGCCCGTCCGCGCCTGGACCACGCCCAGCGCCCGAACCCCTGGCCCCCACCGACGGAAGACGACCCGACTGTCCTACGACGCCACCGAACTCATCGCACTCAATACCGGCTGAATCCCTGGATGCTACAGCGCCACTCCGAGGCGCACCCACGGACCCTTCAGCTGCCACGCCTGCAAGTTCTCCTGCATCCTGACCTGCCCCGCCCCAGCACCCGCCAAGCCGAACACCACCTCAAGTGCATCCTGCTCAACACCCGCTCCGTCCACAGGCACGCCATCGAACTCTGGAACCTCCTCGACATCACAGCTCCTGACGTTGCCTTCCTCACGGAGACCTGGATGAACGACTCCTCAGCCCCCGACATCGCCATCGCCATCCCAGAGGGATACAAGATCACCCGAAGAGACCGCGTCAAACATACGGGAGGAGGCATCGCCATCATCCACAGGGACACCATCCACATCACGACCAACACCGACGACACCCTGGCAACCGCCGAACACCTGCACTTCCAGATCCGCACCGACCCGAACACCACCCTCAGAGGCACCCTGATCTACCGACCCCCGGGACCACGCACACAATTCAGCGAGGACATCGCCGACTTCGTCAGCCCGCATGCCCTCCCCTCCGCTGACTACATCCTCCTGGGGGACCTCAACTTCCACCTGGAGAACAACAACGACCGCAACACCATCACCCTGCTCGCCAACCTCGCCAACCTCGGACTCAAGCAGCTGGTGTCCACCCGCACCCACCTCGCAGGACACACACTCGACGCCGTCTTTTCATTCAGCAAAGACATCGCCTTCAGCCACGCCACTACACTCCACTGGACGGACCACAGCTGCGTCCACTTCACCTTCAGAAGAACGACGATCCACCACCACCAGCAACAGGTCGCTCGAAGAAGCTGGAACAAGATCACAGCCGACCAGCTCGCCGCTTCCCTGAGCCAGCACCCTCCCGTAGCTCTGCGAACCCCAGCCAGGCCGCCGACAACCTCACAAAGTGGATCAGCAACTGCGCGGACGAACTCGCCCCACTGAGGACCCCGCCCAGCAGATCCGGCAGCAAGAAGGCCCCATGGTTCACCGACGAACTCAAGAGCTCCAAGAAGAACTGCTGAGCCCTTGAGAAAGCCTGGAGAAGGGAACCAACACCGGACAACATGACCACCCTCAAGCTTGCCACCCAGAAGCACCACCAACTGATCCGCGCCACCAAGAAAACTGCATTTAAGGACCGGCTGGACAACAACGCACACAATTGCAAGGAACTCTTCAACATCGTGAAAGAGCTCTCCAACCCCAACGCCGGAAACAACGACATCACCCCATCGCAAGACCTCTGCAATTCCCTCGCCTCCTACTTCCACAACAAGATCGCGGACATTCACAACAGCTTCAGCACTCAACCGACGCATGCCACGACCGAACCACCGCCCCCCACCACCACCCTCCGCGCCTGGACTCCGATCAGCACCGAAGACACCGTCCGCACGATGAACTCCATCCACTCCGGATCTCCGACCGACCCCTGCCCTCACCACGTCTTCAACAAGGCCGACGCTGTCATCGCACCCCACCTGCGGGACATCATCAACACCTCCTTCGACACCGCCACCTTCCCAGAGAGCTGGAAGCACGCCGAACTCAGCGCCCTACTCAAGAAACCCACAGCGGACCCCACCGAACTCAAGAACTACCGCCCCATCTCGCTCCTCCCGTTCCCACCCAAAGTCATCGAGAAGACCGTCAACAAACAGCTGGCCGCCTTCCTCGAGACGAATGGATCCCTCGATCCCTCACAGTCTGGCTTCGGAGCCAACCACAGCACCGAGACCGCCCTCATCGCTGCCACTGATGACATTCGAGCCCTGATGGACAACGGAGAAACAGCGCCCCTGATCCTCCTAGACCTCTCCGCGGCATTCGACACTGTCTGCCACCGCACCCTAGTGCAGCGCCTCAGCAACGTCGGAATCCAGGAGAAGGCACTGGAATGGATCATCTCCTTCCTCGACGGAAGAACACAGAGAGTCCGTCTACCACCGTACAAGTCAGAGGCCACCGAAGTCATCTGCGGCGTCCCTCAAGGATCCTCGCTGAGCCCCACCCTCTTCAACGTCTACATGAGCCCCCTCGCGGCCATCGCACGCCAGCACAACCTCAACATCATCTCCTACGCTGACGACACCCAGCTGATCCTCTCCCTGACCAACGACCCCGCCGCCGCCAGAGCCAACCTTCACGAAGGGATGAAAGACGTAGCCGAGTGGATGACGACCAGCCGCCTGAAACTGAACTCAGACAAGACGGAAGTCCTCATCCTGGGTTCCTCGCCCTCCGCCTGGGACGACTCCTGGTGGCCCCCCGCCCTGGGCACCGCATCCAAACCGACAGACCACGCACTCAACCTGGGCTTTATCTTGGACTCCTCCCTCACCATGACCAGACAAGTCAACGCCGTCTCCTCGTCATGTTTCAACATCCTGCGCATGCTACGGAAGATCTTCCGGTGGATCCCCACCGAGACCAGGAAGACGGTCACCCAGGCCCTCGTCACCAGCCGACTGGACTACGGCAACGCCCTCTACGCCGGAACCACCGCCAAGCTCCAGAAGAGACTCCAGCGGATCCAGAACGCCTCAGCCAGACTCATCCTCGACATCCCACGACACAGCCACATCTCCGGACATCTGAAAGACCTGCATTGGCTCCCCGTCAACAAAAGAATCACCTTCCGTCTCCTCACCCACGCACACAAAGCCCTACACGATCAAGGCCCGAGCAACCTCAACAACCGCATCAACTTCTACGCTCCCAAACGTCATCTCCGATCAGTCAGCCACGCCCTCGCCGCCGTCCCCCGCATCCGAAGAACGACATCAGGAGGAAGGTCCTTCTCCTACCTGGCCCCCAAGACCTGGAACTCCCTCCCGGCCGACCTGCGCCTGACCCAAGACCACCTCTCCTTCAGGAAGAAGCTCAAGACCTGGCTATTCGAGCAGTAGCAGCACACCCCCCCCCCCCACAAGCGCCTTGAGACCCTCCGGGTAAGTAGTGCGCTCTATAAATGTCTGTGATTGATTGATCAATTGACCAGTAGGGGTAGGATTACTGAAAGCAATTTCTTAAATCCGTAGGTATCACTTCTACCATGAAGATAATAGATTACAGGTTGCCACAAGAATACTGATTGCTCTTAGACACCAACCTTGATATCAATAGATATTCAGGTCCTTTCTTGCCTATTAGCAAGACGTTCAACATTGAGCCCACACCGGACACATTAACTGATCGTCTTGAGGTAATCTCTTTATGTGCAATCAGCTCCTTAATAGCCCCCGCACACCACACAATTCTCATACTAACATCTATATCCTGTATAGTCCCCATGGAATTCTTGTACAGAAGAGACCCTATTATCCTCAACTGGGTCGAAACATCATCGACAATAAATAAGGATAGTCTTTAAGCACTAGAAAACGAATCTGGAAACTGAATCATTTTCTAAAGACATCCTTTTATTCCAATAACCTTTTGTAAATAAAGTCAATTTTTTTAAAATAACAAGTTGGTTATGGTCACTTCACTGGTGTCACATCTGTAACACATAAATGAACATTTTTCTGTACTGTATATATACATGGTGTGCGTACTTTTCTCTTGTTTTATAAAAAATAACTCCAAAATAACTTCTTTTTGTAAAAAGTCCTGGTTATAAATGGATAAATATGTTACTCATATCGACGGAAGTGAGTGAAACCAGTTAAACCTTGTGGGCTATTACTGTTCCTATTTTGTGAATATTGAAAGAAATAACATGTTCAGAATAGATTTTGTTATCCTATACTAATTTCTTCATTTTAGGATCGAGTCCTTGCAAGAATATACACTTGCTAAAGTTGAATTTCTTAAGAATCAGTTCCTTGTGAACAATTGTTAAAAGTCATACAGCCAATAACCCAATTCACAGGAACAGCTGGGTCACTCTTTTGTATTGATATATTGACACTGAGTTAATGTCAGGCATTATATTAAACAAAACTCAGGCAATGTGTATTTCATCTCAACCAGGACAAGTGGACAACATTGATTTTTTTATATTATTGACGCACCATCATTCTCAATCTATTGAGTAGCATCTAGATGAGGAAACATACAGGCGCATGCATCAACCATTTTGGCAAGCGCAAATGGTGCGATTCGCAAAAATAGTCAGTTTGCGCCAACAAAAAGGGCTTCTGCAATGCACCAACCTGTCAGCCTCTTCGCAATTTAAGAAATTGCTAATTATTGAGATTTCTTAAATTGCTATTGCATTTCAGGATTTGCAAATTGTGATTCCTTAAATGCAATGCATGATGGAATCTCAAATTGCTGTTTTGCTAATAGGGGGCGCAAATTAACATCAATTTGTACTTGATGGTAATTTGCAAAAACTTTGAAAAATGCACTATGTGAGAAGTTGGCCTGATATGCAGTGCTCACTATTCTAGTGATCACTATGTATCAGTCCAAACAACCCTTATTGATGATTGGTTGTAAGTCAACCTTATAGACCAGCTATCCTAGTAGCGTGGATACGAGCAGTCTTCGGGCTAAACTCTAGGGGGCGTGTTAAGCCAGCTGTTATACCATCACATATACCCCTTGAACACCAAGTGAAAGGACACCACACAAGTGTTATGAAAATAAACACTGTATTTATTTAGATCACAACAGCCCTGTACTCTTTATGAGGACAGGGTACTAAGCACACAACAAAACTCTTACGAAAATACTTTAAGTTGCACAATTTACACAAATGCCCGAGGGGCACGGAAAACCATATACTATGGAAGTGGAATGCGAAATTACTAGCAGGTAAGTACTGGACTAATAGGCTTTGGAATCGCTAGGACTACGTTACTGAACCTTCAGATTACTAGTAGGAGGCCTAGGGGACTCGGGTGCAGAGTGTGCACTCTCACGCGGGATGCGGGACAAAGTCTATGGGAGCTAGTAAAAGCAAAGTTAGTGTTCTCGGGCGAACCCGATAAGGTAGATCGAAAACGACAGTGGATCCTGACCCTTGGATAGTGAGGCTATGCTGGGGCACCGAAATGCCGAAGTTACCTAGCCCAGGGGCTGCAGCTGCACAGGTCTGAAAAGACGTCGGGAATCCTCGTTGACGAACCAGGAGCCTGAAGAAAGAAGTTGCTGGCAGGCGACCAGTGAAGATTGTTCGAAGTGATCCAAGCCTGGATCGAAGATGGATGACACCTGAAAGCAGAGGGGACCAAGTTTGTGACCACTAGCCAGTAGTCAGATGGCACCAGGAGGGCACCGGATGGTAGTCACCTCGACCAGGTGAGTGGGCGACGCTTTGCTCTGCAGTCTCACGGACCAGGAGGCGTTGTCGGTGACCAGGATGGAGGTGCGAGCTGTCCCACGATGGTTGATGCTGTTGACGTCGCTGGACCCAGGATTGGGGCAACAAGTCTTGGCAAATTCAAGCCCACGCGGTGGACTCAAAATGGCATCTGGAGTGGACCAGGAGGGTCCGGGGTGCTCCTCTTTTGGAAGGGAGCAAGGGCCAGTCTGAAGCAACCAGACCAGCAGCGGTGATGTCGTCGGGCGTCGTCGGGAAGGCCACAAGCCAGCGGGCTAGTAGCCAGACAACGCGGTGAGCAGCAAAAAGCAGAAGGGCCCCACGCAGATCTCGTGGATGCTGGGAGGCTGGACTTCGGTGCTGGAGCTGCTCAGGGTCGGGGCTTCTCGGACCCCAAAGCACTCACCAGAGGATCCATCGGCGGACGTGCTGGATAGAAGTCGTGCAGTTCTGATGATGGCCGGTCCCTCGAGGTCTCGTCGCACCTACGGTTCTCAGCTTAGCTGTAGAGGTAGGTAGAGGTCAGAGGTGCCAGGGAAGCCGGGTCTCGTCGAGCTGGTCAGTCGGATTCCGGAGGAAGGACGTGCAGCAAACCGCAGAGTTCTTAGATGGTGCCTGCGGGTGCAGGGTGACTACTTCTTAGCCACAAGGGAGAAATCTTGAGAAGAAGTCGAGAGTTCCTTTCGTAGTTTCTTGATTCAAAGATGATCTAATTTGGAAGGGTCCCCACTACTGCCTTTATCCTAAAGAAAGGGGTGGGTACGCGACTAGGTCCTGCCCTAGGGGTGGGACCAGGAAGGGGGGTGGTTACACCCCTCTCCCATGCCGGACTTTCCCCAGGCCAGGGGCTGGTGTGCCCCTGGAACTGGTTCTAGCCGGCAGATGCGTAGTGAGCACCGGGGTGCCACTCTGCAGTCACCTTCCTGTAAAGCCCTGCCTACCCAGGATACACAAAACCCTGTCTGGGATGGTGCTAGCACCGCCCCTGACAGGAAACCCTTTGTCCAAGCTCCCCTCGCTGGAAGGACTCCCAGCTGCAGGGGGTCAGACTCGTGTCTGTGGTGGCAGAATCCATTTTGTGATGCTGAGGCTTGAGTTAACTTTAACCGGGGTTCACAGTTACATACATGTCGTGTCCCTCTAGAAGGGTGGAATGCTAACCCCGTCGCCAGAATTGGCGAGGGGTTAGTATTCCAATTCGTATGACACCTTACTCGACATGTTTTGATAAAGCGATACCAAAGATAGCATTTAACCGCGAGGATTATAATGCACTTAAGAGTATATGGTATGCGTTATCATGGAACAGCTATTAGGACTTGGTTCCGCAAGCTGCAAACGGGCTCAGCTCATGCCAGAGCACCATTTCACACGATTCCAAGCACTCTGCCTTCAGGATTGTCAAGGCCTGCCATAGGAGTGACTGATAGGAATCTGTGTGTCCATTTTTAGGGTTAGATATAGGTATACTATATCTAAAGCAAAGGGTGATTACACCACCTTGCCCCAGCTGTCGTGCAGCCAGTTGTGTCAGATTTAGATGGCCATCCAGGGGTGGCATAATACATTCTTCAGCCCCTGGTAGGCCCTGGGTACACCTATGCCCTGAGTTACAGGGTCTGATAAGGTGGCCCAGTACCAATTGGATAATGCATCTAAGGTACACGTGTCAATTTAGTGAGAGAACAGCTAGGCTGTGGGTCTGATTAGCAGGCCCACAGCCAGGGAAAGTCGTAAACCAGTGAAACAAAAGCAAAAAATCTGGGTGATCATAGGATTGCAGACCCTAATCTCCTACATGACCCCCCCCCCCCAAACTTTGGGACAATAAACTAACCTTGACCAGGTGAGTCTTCTTGCTCTAAGTGGAAATACCTGGAGAGCCCATCTGCATTGCCATGATCAGTGCCAGGTCTATGCTCCACTGTAAAATCCATCCCCTGTAGGGAAATGGACCACCTAAGCAGTTTGGGGTTTTTACCCTTCATCTGATTTAGCCATAAGAGGGGCTTATGGTCGGTCTGAATCTTGAAATGAGTGCCAAACAAGTATGGCCTCAGTTTCTTCAGGGCCCAAACCACAGCAAAGGCCTCCCTCTCAATAGCTGACCAATTTTTCTCTCTGGGGGTCAGCCTTCTGCTTATAAAAGCAATGGGCTGGTCATTACCATCAAAATTCAGTTGAGATAGAACAGCTCCCACACCCAACTCAGAAGCATCTGTTTGGACAATGAATGGTTTGGAGTAGTCTGGACTCTTGAGGATAGGTGCTGTGCACATGGCCTGCTTTAGGTCATCGAATGCTTTTTGACAGCCTGCTGTCCACTGAACTTTCTTTGGCATTTTCTTACTTGTCAGTTCATTAAGTGGAGTCACAATTGATCCATAATTTCTGACAAACTTTCTATAGTAACCAGTCAGGCCCAAGAAAGCTCGAACCTGAGTCTGGGTGGTTGGAGGAGCCCAGTCCCTGATTGACTGTATCTTGCTCTCCAGTGGCTGAACTTGGCCTCCACCTACAAGGTGGCCCAGGTATACAACCTGTGTCTGCCCTATCTGGCACTTTGTGGCCTTGATAGTGAGACCTGCTGCTTGCAGTGCCTCTAACACTTTCCTCAGGTGGACCAGGTGATCCTCCCAGGTGGAGCTAAAGACAGCTATATCATCAAGATATGCTGCACAGAAGTCATCCAGCCCAGTGAGAACATGATTCACCAGCCTATGGAAGGTGGCAGGTACATTTTTCAAACCAAAGGGCATTACCACAAATTGATAATGCCCACCAGGGGTAGAAAATGCTGTCTTGGGCTTGGCATCCTCAGCTAACCTGATTTGCCAATACCCAGCTGTCAGGTCAAATGTACTTAAGTAGTTGGCAGAAGCCAATCTATCTATAAGTTCATCTGCCCTTGGTATTGGGTGGGCATCAGTCTTAGTGACTGCATTGAGACCTCTGTAGTCTACGCAAAACCTCATCTCCTTCTTACCACCCTGGGTGTGAGGCTTTGGCACTAGAACTACTGGACTAGCCCAAGGGCTATCTGAGGGTTCAATGACTCCCAACTCCAATATTTTCTGCACTTCTGTTTTGATGCAGTCTCTAACATGATCAGGCTGCATGTAGATTTTACTCTTAACTGGCAAGCTGTCACCAGTGTCAACCTCATGGGTGCACCAATTGGTCTGACTGGGTGTTAGAGAGAACATATGCCTGAAGGATTGAAGAACTTGTTTGCAATCCTTCTGTTGATGTTCAGAGAGGCTGCCACAAAAGACAACACCATCTACTGATCCATCATCAGGATTCTGAGTGAGCAGGTCTGGGAGAGGGTCACTCTCTTCCTCCTGTCCCTCATCTATGGCCATGAGCAAGCTCATGTCCTTCCTGTCGACATATGCTTTGAGCCTGTTTACATGAAGCACCCTGTGGGGGCTTCTGGGAGTTCCAAGGTCCACCAGGTAGGTGACCTCTCCCTTTTGCTCAAGGATTGTGTGGGGCCCAGACCATTTGTCTTTGAGTGCTGCTGGGGCCACTGGCTCCAACACCCACACCTTCTGTCCAGGCTGGTATACAGTCAGGACAGCCTTTTGGTCATGCCAAGCTTTTTGAAGTTCTTGGCTAGCCTGAAGGTTTTTGGATGCCTTTTCCATGTACTCAGCCATCCTGGAGCGGAGACCAAGTACATAGTCCACTATGTTGGTTGCAGGCTTTTTGAGAGGTCTCTCCCATCCTTCCTTCACCAAACACAGAGGTCCTCTTACAGGATGTCCATACAAAAGTTCAAAAGGGCTGTAGCCAACCCCCTTCTGTGGGACTTCTCTATAAGCAAATAAAAGGCAGGGTATTAGGACATCCCATCTACGCCTGAGCTTTTCAGGTAGTCCATGAATCATCCCTTTGAGGGTTCTGTTGAACCTTTCAACAAGCCCATTGCATTGTGGATGATAGGGTGTAGTGAACTTGTAGTTGACACCATATTCCTTCCACATAGCAGTTAAGTAGCTTGACATGAAGTTCGCACCTCTGTCAGAGACAACCTCCTTAGGGAAGCCCACTCTGGAGAACACTCCAACTAGGGCTCTTGCCACAACAGGTGCTGTAGTGGTCCTAAGGGGAATAGCTTCAGGATACCTGGTGGCATGGTCCACCACCACCAGTATAAACTTGTGCCCTGATGCTGTCTGGGGTTCCATTGGACCAACAATGTCAATCCTCACTCTTTCAAAGGGCACCCCCACCACAGGCATTGGTATAAGGGGGGCCTTTGTTGTGCCACCTGACTTACCACTGGCTTGGCAAGTGACACAGGAGCGACAAAACTCCTTGGTATCCTCATTCATGTGAGGCCAGTGAAAGTGTGAGACAAGTCTGACTCTGTCCCAAGTCTTTGTCTGGCCTAAGTGTCCTGCTAAGGGAATCTCATGGGCCAAGGTAAGAAGGAAACCTCTCTGAGACAAGGGGATAACCAGCCTCCTGGTCATGCCAGGCTTGGGGTCTCTTGCCTCAGTGTACAGGAGTCCATCATCCCAGTATACCTTGTGGGTACCTGTGGCGTTCCCAGCAGCCTCAGCAGCAGCCTGCTGTCTGAGGGGTTCAAGGGAAGGGCAGTCTAATTGGTCCTTCCCCAGGTCTTCTCTTGAGGGTCCCCCTGAGCCCAGAAATTCAACTTGATCAAGTTCAAATTCTTTAGGCTCAGTTTCCCTCAATTCCTGTAGGTCAGCCTCCTCTGAGACTTGATCCTCAACCTGGGGCAAGGGGGAAGGCAATGCCCTAACCCTACTGCTCTTCTTCTTGGAAGGTGTCTGGTCCATTGTTCCAGGAACCAGTACCTGTTCAGTGGGGCATTTTCTGGCCTGTGACCTAGTCACAGCAAGCACATGTGCTGGCAAGCCTAACATCTCCATGTGAGTCCTCTGCTCCACTTCTGACCATTGTGATGACTCCAAATCATTGCCCAACAAACAATCCACTGGGAGGTCTGAACTAACTACAACCTTCTTTTGGCCATTTACCCCTCCCCAGGAGAAAGCAACAATCGCCATACTATGACTGGTAGTGACGTTGCTGGCATTGGTCACCAGGAATTCTGTACCTGCCATGATCTGTCCAGGGTCCACAAAGTTAGGTGTCACCATGGTGCCACTGGCACAAGTGTCCCTTTAGGCCTGAGCCATTTTTCCATTTATCAAAGGTGTCTGCCTGTATTTGCCCAAAGTATTGGGACTGACATCAGGGGATATATACACATCCCCTGTACAGACAAGGACAGCCTGAGTGAGTGTGGCAACTAAGTTGTCATACCCCTCAGAACCCAAGGTTAACCCAACTAATCCCTTGGGAGGTGCACTACCACTGCTGGCTGTACTAGGGGGCACGGGTGCCTTAGGGGCTGCAGTAGCAGGAGTCTGCCCTCCTTTCTTGGTGCACTCACTAAACCAGTGAGTTTTACTTTTACAGTATTGGCACCACCTTTTTGATTGGCCTTCTTGATTCTTCTTTTTCTGGGAAGCCTGACCCCCACCCTCTTTGGGTTGTTGGGGACCTGTCGAAGACTTCTGGTCATTTTGTTCACCTTTAGAATCTTTACCCTTCTGGTCTGCTTTCTTCTGACCACCCTGGTTCTGGCCCTGGTTCTGCTTAACTCTTGTTCTGACCCATCTGTCTGCCTTCTTTCCCAATTCTTGGGGAGAGGTCATATCTGAGTCAACAAGATGCTGATGCAACAACTGGTTCTGACAATTGTTTAAAATCTGTTCCCTCATGATCAGATTGTACAATCCTGTATAATCAGTAACCTTACTGCCCAGCAACCAGCCCTCCAAAGCCTTAGTGGCACAATCTACAAAATCAGACCAATCCTGAGACTGAGTTTTCTGGGTATCCCTGAACAGCAACCTGTATTGCTCAGTGGTTAGGCCAAACCCATCTATCAGTGTATTTTTCAGGACTTGGTAATTGTTAGCATCCTCAGCTCTAGTAGTGAGGAGCTTATCTCTACCTTTACCTTCAAAGGAGAGCCACAAGATAGCTGCCCACTGACTCTGGGGGACACACTGTACAGTGCAAGCCCTCTCCAAAGCAGTTATCCATTTGTGGATATCATCCCCTTGCTTAAAGGGGGGCACTATCTTACTCAGGTGCCTAGTATCTAAACTCCTGTTTTCCCTTGGGGGAATGCTGCCACCAGTGAGATCTAACCCACATAACTTTTGCTCTCTAGCAAAGGCAAGCCTCTCTTTGGCCAGGGCAAGTTCTTCCCTTTCAATCCTCAGATTGGCTTCCCTCATCTTAGCTTCATGCTCCCTTCTCTTAGGGGATGACATCCCTCTATGAGAAGAGGTCTGAGAGCCATTGGTTCGAATGGATCTGTTAGAGCCTCTGGATGGAGACCTAACTCGTCCATTCCCAATGTTAAGCTGGCCTGAGAGGGGCCCCAGGAGTCTCCTAGTACCATTCTCATGCCTGCTTAAGTTGTCCCTAGTTAGCTGGCTAACTACTTCTGGACCTTTGTCTGCCTCATCCTCAGATGGCTCTAGATCCTCATCCTCCTCTTCACCTTCTGCAGAGAGATGGATACGGTCAGGGTCACCTGTGGTTCCCTCTAGGGGAGGCATTGTCCCATCTGGATTAGAAGGGTCTGGGTTACCAGCCCTCCTGGCATCATAAGCCTCTAAGAGACCAATCAGGAATGGGATTGTAGGGTTAGAACCCTGTTTTAGCTTCCTGGAGGTACACACTTGTCTCATCTCCTGGAAGCTAAGAGCAGCATATCTGGAAGTGACCTGTGGAAGGTCCACTGACACAAGGGGAGACTCAGAGTTTCCTCCTTTGTCTGACATGCTGATTCTAGTGTGGTGTAAGTGATGCACCTACCTACACTATTTGTTTGCCTACTGATCCCTTGCAAAGAGTTGTCGCCAAGGTGTGCTAAGCCTTGAGGAGCGACAACAGCTGGTTCAGTAGAACTCAGAGTATTCTAAGCTAAGTTATATGTACCTGGAGTACTTATGTGATCTTTTACAAGATATTCTTAGGATACGTGTGGTAAAACAACAGCTCAAATCCCAACCGCTGCCCACCAATGTGAGAAGTTGGCCTGATATGCAGTGCTCACTATTCTAGTGATCACTATGTATCAGTCCAACCAACCCTTATTGATGATTGGTTGTAAGTCAACCTTATAAACCAGCTATCCTAGTAGCGTGGATACGAGCAGTCTTCAGGCTAAACTCTAGAGGGCGTGTTAAGCCAGCTGTTATACCATCACATATACCCCTTGAACACCAAGTGAAAGGACACCACACAAGTGTTATGAAAATAAACAGTGTATTTATTTAGATCACAACAGCCCTGTACTCTTTATGAGGACAGGGTACTAAGCACACAACAAAACTCTTACGAAAATACTTTAAGTTGCACAATTTACACAAATGCCCGAGGGGCACGGAAAACCATATACTATAAAAGTGGAATGCGAAATTACTAGCAGGTAAGTACTGGACTAATAGGCTTTGGAATCGCTAGGACTACGTTACTGAACCTTCAGATTACTAGTAGGAGGCCTAGGGGACTCTGGTGCAGAGTGTGCACTCTCACGCGGGATGCGGGACAAAGTCTATGGGAGCTAGTAAAAGCAAAGTTAGTGTTCTCGGGCGAACCCGATAAGGTAGATCGAAAACGACAGTGGATCCTGACCCTTGGATAGTGAGGCTATGCTGGGGCACCGAAAAGCCAAAGTTACCTAGCCCAGGGGCTGCAGCTGCACAGGTCTGAAAAGACGTCGGGAATCCTCGTTGACGAACCAGGAGCCTGAAGAAAGAAGTTGCTGGCAGGCGACCAGTGAAGATTGTTCGAAGTGATCCAAGCCTGGATCGAAGATGGATGACACCTGAAAGCAGAGGGGACCAAGTTCGTGACCACTAGCCAGTAGTCAGATAGCACCAGGAGGGCACCGGATGGTAGTCACCTCGACCAGGTGAGTGGGCGACGCTGGGCTCTGCAGTCTCACGGACCAGGAGGCGTTGTCGGCGACCAGGATGGAGGTGCGAGCTGTCCCACAAAGGTTGATGCTGTTGACGTCGCTGGACCCAGGATTGGGGCAACAAGTCTTGGCAAATTCAAGCCCACGCGGTGGACTCAAAATGGCGTCTGGAGTGGACCAGGATGGTCCAGGGTGCTCCTCTTTTGGAAGGGAGAAAGGGCCAGTCTGAAGCAACCAGACCAGCAGCGGTGATGTCGTCGGGCATCGTCGGGAAGGCCACAAGCCAGCGGGCTAGTAGCCAGACAACGCGGTGAGCAGCAAAAAGCAGAAGGGCCCCACGCAGATCTCGTGGATGCTGGGAGGCTGGACTTCGGTGCTGGAGCTGCTCAGGGTCGGGGCTTCTCGGACCCCAAAGCACTCACCAGAGGATCCCTCAGCGGCCGTGCTGGATAGAAGTCGTGCAGTTCTGATGATGGCCGGTCCCTCGAGGTCTCGTCGCACCTACGGTTCTCAGCTTAGCTGTAGAGGTAGGTAGAGGTCAGAGGTGCCAGGGAAGCCGGGTCTCGTTGAGCTGGTCAGTCAGATTCCGGAGGAAGGACGTGCAGCAAACCGCAGAGTTCTTAGATGGTGCCTGCGGGTGCAGGGTGACTACTCCTTAGCCACAATTGAGAAATCTTGAGAAGAAGTCAAGAGTTCCTTTCGTAGAAAGTAGTTTCTTGATTCAAAGATGATCTAATTTGGAAGGGTCCCCGCTCCTGCCTTTATCCTAAAGAAAGGGGTGGGTACGCGACTAGGTCCTGCCCTAGGGGTGGGACCAGGAAGGGGGGTGGTAACACCCCTCTCCCATGCCGGACTTTCCCCAGGCCAGGGGCTGGTGTGCCCCTGGAACTGGTTCTAGCCGGCAGATGCGTAGTGAGCACCGGGGTGCCACTCTGCAGTCACCTTCCTGTAAAGACCTGCCTACCCAGATACACAAAACCCTGTCTGGGATGGTGCTAGCACCGCCCCTGACAGGAAACCCTTTGTCCAAGCTCCCCTCGCTGGAAGGACTCCCAGCTGCAGGGGGCCAGACTCGTGTCTGTGGTGGCAGCATCCATTTTGTGATGCTGAGGCTTGAGTTAACTTTAACTGGGGTTCACAGTTACATACATGTTGTGTCCCTCTAGAAGGGTGGAATGCTAACCCCGTCACCAGAATTGGCGAGGGGTTAGTATTCCAATTCGTATGACACCTTACTCGACATGTTTTGATAAAGCGATACCAAAGATAGCATTTAACCGCGAGGATTATAATGCACTTAAGAGTATATGGTATGCGTTATCATGGAACAGCTATTAGGACTTGGTTCCGCAAGCTGCAAACGGGCTCAGCTCATGCCAGAGCACCATTTCACACGATTCCAAGCACTCTGCCTTCAGGATTGTCAAGGCCTGCCATAGGAGTGACTGATAGGAATCTGTGTGTCCATTTTTAGGGTTAGATATAGGTATACTATATCTAAAGCAAAGGGTGATTACACCACCTTGCCCCAGCTGTCGTGCAGCCAGTTGTGTCAGATTTAGATGGCCATCCAGGGGTGGCATAATACATGCTTCAGCCCCTGGTAGGCCCTGGGTACACCTATGCCCTGAGTTACAGGGTCTGATAAGGTGGCCCAGTACCAATTGGAAAATGCACCTAAGGTACAAATTTCGACTGAGAACCTCACTAGGGGGCAGATGTATCAAGGGATTTTTTAGCCGCAAACGCTGCGATTAGCAAAAAAGCAGCGTTTGCGACTAAACATTCTCAAAATGGTATGTATGATGCAAAAATTAAGGAATTGCAAATTTTGCCATTCCTTAATTTTACGAAAGCATTTAAGGAATCGCAAATTGCGATTCCTTAAATGCAATGTAAGAAACATTTAATTTTTGCGATTTCTCCTTAAGAAATCGCAAATTACCACCAACTTGTAGTTGGTGGTAATTTGCGAATTCTTTTACAAATGCACTTTTTGGCATTTGTAAAGGTGCCATGTGGCGCTCATACATGCCCTTAGGGCATGTATGTGCGCCATATGCGCACACATGTACATTTCAGGGGTGCAGCAGGGTGTCCTTAAGACACCCTTGAAATTATTCTCAATTTGCGATTAGCAAACTGCGAATCGCAAATTGAGAATAACTTCCCATTCCTTCCTATGGGCCTCCTGGCCCATAGAAATGAATGGAAAATTATTCCTTTTAATTGCTAATCGCAATTTTGGAATTTTAAGAAATCGCTAAAGAATAGTGAATTTTTACATACATACCATTTTGCAATTCTCAAATGCGATTCTCAAAAAATCGCTATTTGAGAATCGCAAATAGGTATATTGATACATCTGCCCCTAAGTGAGCAAAGGTTATCCTCTTACACTATTGGGACAAATAAGAACGAAAATAATTACGACAATATTATACCTGAATAACAACCAACCTGTGTTAAGCTTCATGTTATTGGAAAATGACAAATTGCGACTCTAATTTAGATATTGCATCGTAAAAGCATGCAGAATGCTAGAATGAGTTTAAATAATATTTATGTTTACTTAATAGGTGTGAAATATTAATGCCGTAATAATTCTGGTCTTGTGGTTAGGAAATGTGATAACACCATGTCTAATAGATATACATGCAAAATGAAATGTTCCCTGTGTTATAAACAAATAGTATTTTATTTGTAACATGTACACTGAAAAATGACAAAAGAAAAATAGGTTTAGTTAAACTAACATTTGCGAATCCTTTCATCAAATGTAATTATAACTGTGATCTCTTTAATGACACATATGCAGAAGAGATTTATATATAACAATTCCATATGTGTGTAACTGTAACCTTTAAAAAAAATTATGAGTGCCCTATTCTTAAATGAATCTATTGTGATTTGATTTAAAAGTCTATTAATGTATTTAGTAGTAAAATTAATAATATTACCTATTCAAAGTAAGAGGTCATATTATAGCCTTATAGCCCGCCGTAGAGGGCTATACCAGCTATTAAAGGCCCTCTCCAGCGTTAAAGGCCCCGAGCCGAAGGCGAGGGCCTTTAACAAGGGAGAGGGACTTTAATAGCGGTATAGCCCATCTACGAAGGGCTATAAGGCTATTAGAACATTCTGTCACTAGAGGACAGAATGTTCTAACAAAAAAAACAAAGCCTTTTGGGAGCGTGAGGGGATTGGAATCCCCTCAGGCTCCCTGAAGCCTTTGTTCACAGCCAGAGCTGTGAACAAAGAAACATTGGAATGTTGAGCTCCAGGCTTATACCAGCCATTATAAGCACAGAGCACTCCATTGTTTTCAATTGAGCTCCCAACATTCTAATGTTCTAATATTGCATATTTCTACGTGACAGAACTGTATTTCATGCAGACCTTGAATCTTGCTTCTTGTCCCAAACATGAACTTATGAACTGAATAGTCTGAAGCCTATTGGAACTTTTAGCAAAGTAGCCACTTGTGTTCAAACTCTCAATCGCTCCTTTGATAATTTTCAGCACAGCTTGACTGTATTTGAAACAAATTCCGCTACATATTAGAACAGATGCTTGAGAACGGACTATGAACATTTCATAAGCATGTCTTTGCTTACTCTCTGAGCATTCTATTTTCATATGACTAAACTTACAATGATCAAAGGCAGCTACGTAACTCAAGTCATTTAATTCTTACGGATTGTATACTTTTTGCCTACTACATCATCCTATCGAAGATGACCAGTGGGACAGAGTGGTCTGACATTTCTGATGATGTCAAGGGGTGTTACATTCTTGGATGATAATTGATCAGATCTCAGAACTGATGGGGAGAGACAGTTTGTGATCAGCTTACAGCGGTGAGGCTGACGGCTTGGACATCTGAGGACTAACGTGAACTGTGGTGTAATACTACGATCTGTTGCCGGTTGGTAGGCTTGCGTAGTGGAACCTGCTGCTGTGATTGGAGGTTACAGCAACTGTCCGAGACAGACCTTTGTCTTTAATAATCTAGAATTGGTCACTTGGAACTATCTGAACTTTACTAAGGCTTTGTATAAGGCTCAACTGCTTTACCCAAAAGACCTTTTTTGTTACATCTATCCAAATCTCTCTCGCCTGAGAAGCATTTTCCCCTGTCATTCTTGGAGCTCACACAAATTAGATGTTGCTTTATTAAATCTTTAATTAAATCTAAATTTAATATGGTACGCTGCCTCACTTAATGGAATACTAAATATTGAGATTCAAACTAAACTCTGCTGATTCTGACTCATTTTCTTGTGGGTAAATCTCTGATTGACATATTATAATGACTGGGCATTGATTTATCTACATTTTGGTAATTTTACAATTGAGTGAGGCAATTACCTTATTCCTGGTCCTCATCTAGTAATTGCCCATCCTCCGAATATCCAGTACCTTTCAGCACAATTTAAGATCCTTTGGAGGACTAAGTAAGCAATAAGGCCCAATACGAAAACGCTACATCAGTTTTCCTGGTAGCGTGATGGATGGTTTACTCGTCGGACAAAACTGGGATATAAGGGGGATGCCTCCTGGGATCACTATAGGTTTGCCCAAAGCCCAAGATCAGTGACATTTAACCAAGTGCCATTTCTGAAGAAAATCAATGAGATGACGAGACAAATGGTGTGAGTATTAATAGGGTTGTGTAATAATGTTGCTTAAATATGTAACTAACGAGAATTGGTTGAGCAATGTTTTCAGTGCTTAAGGCTGAAGAAGTTGTTATTCATTTATTTTTAAGAGTTTTATATATCGCGAACTAGACCTGAGATATCGGGTATCAGAGCCAGTTACACATTCATTTTTGTTGGGCATGGGGAGATTAAGTAATTTACCCAGAATCACAGGATGTTGTGTGTCGTTGCTGAGTCTTGAACCTGGTTACCCAGCCCCGAAGTCGACTGCTCTAGCCATAAGGCTACATCCAATCCACCGTCATCAGCTCCGAAGTTGCCTAAGATCCCAGGATATGCACCTAAGTGTGGTCTCAGTGTGGCATATGCTGAGTAAGTTTGTCTGCTTTTTCGAAGGTGCTGTGCGTGAGACATCATTGTTAGTACCACCAGAGAAGGGAACCTTTTGAGAGTGTTAAATTTAATCATTAGTGTTGTTCTCAAGGTGCACAGAGAATATTCGTGAGGATTTTTAAGTAGAGTCGTGTTGGTCGAGATTTTGCTCGAGTTGTGTGAATAAAATTCTAATTGTGTGAATACATTTTCTTTTAGTGGAGCAGACAAGAGGTTACCTTTGATTATAGTGCTTTTTTAATAAGTTGTATTGAGATCGGTGCTGAAACAAGTTAGATTGTAAAGGAGGGGTAATGGCTGCAAAGAGTTATCCAACATCATGGAGGGTCACCCGGTGATTAGTTGGTTAGTGTAAAGCCGTGCTGGGATTGGTAGATAAAGTCATAGAGAAATCGAGATTGATAAATTGAACGACAACTAGGAAGTGTTTACTAGAGAAATCAAATAAAATAATTTGCAAAGGACAATTAGAAAGAATTATTGAGAACCATGAAAAGAGTATAAAAAATGTGATACAGGGAGTTGTGCGTGTACCTACTAGAGAAAGGGTACCAATACTGCCTAAAGGCACACCTGCTTTATGTATGACCCAAGAGAGAGGCTTCCACACATGTACTTGGTTAGAAAACTATATGGAGTATACAGAAAATTATGGACCTTCAGCTTTTCCACAATATGAAACATTTAATAGGCCAATTCTTGAGAATTTGAGGAGGCAATTGAATGATATCAAACCACCTTCGAGACCTATGCAATTTGAAACTCTTGGAGAATGGGAACATGTTGCCTATCAGAAGGAAAAACAGAAATACCAGGGAAGATATAAGAACACCCTAAATAGGTATGTCGAGGCTAGATGGGATTCCCAGCAGAGGATTTGGAGAAAAAAAATTGCAGAGGGAGTGCAAATGTAGCTTGTAATAGTTGCAGAGAGAGGTGAAGGAGAAAAATGTAAAGAAAAGAAAAAACTACTTGAAAACTCTCAGACCTTAACAGATTTGAGTGATAATGAAATAGACGATGAATTATTTAATGAATTACTGATAAATCGACCTCCACCATATAATGAAGAACAGTCACAGACAGGGTCAAATCCATTTTTGAGGACTCAAACAGATGCATCATCAGTGCTAAATAGTTAAAATTCTACTAATCTTTTCACGAGTGAAGAGCAAACCCCTAGGGGAGCAGGGTTTAATAACTCTGTAATACGGAATACTCCAGATGCTTGTTCAGTCCCAGTAACCATAGGACATCTGGTTCACTTGCATCAATCAGGTACTGGAGGATAGCAGGTACATTCTTTAACTGTTCCAACTGGATTAGGGGGAGTAAACATTATTTCACAGAGATCAAGTAGTGAACAAATTAATTCCAGTTTGACAATTTCAAATGTTGGCATTTCAAATCAAGGGAATGAGTCAGGAGTTACGGTAGGGACTTCAAAATACTGTATCACTGTTTCACACACTCAAGACCAACCCCATCATCAGGTACCAAAGAAGGAAAAATGGAGACTCCCAATAGAGGATCGCAAACTATGGCAGAAAAGACTTTAGAAATGGGAACTCGAGGATCTGAACCACATGTCACCCCATTAATAGAGGGAGCTAATGAAGATCACAAGAAGGTGTATTAAATGATCCTATAGGGCCTACCCCACAGGAACCTGATGAATGGATTAAAGATATAGAACCTTCTACTTTTGACAAGGGTACTGAAGATCAGAGAACATCTGTGGTGAAAAACACAAATGAAAAATCACTTGAGGTAGCGAAACTTAAAGTGGAGTTGGAATAAGTTATCTTGGGGACTATCAGTCCTGGAAGGGTTGTTAGTTTATCGGGATAATGAATTGTCAATTATATGTCAAGATATTACTAGGTGAGGTAGAAATACTCATGAAAAATTAGCTGAAGTTGCACAAAAATATGGGGTGGATATCCAAAAACCTAAAACACTACAAAATACTTATCGTTTAGATTTTAGTGACAAGGATTTTGAGAGTTTAAAACCCTGAGGCAAAAGATGACAGCTCATTGAGTTACTGACCACACATAGGAAATGGGGTGAGTTGGAGAGATGGGAAGGCAGATGGGTTAAAAAGAAGGAAACCAAAAAAGCTACTATGGATTTGTATCCTATGGTTGAAGGGGAAACAGAAAATACAGAAACTAAAACATTCTGAATAATAGAGGTGCAGGAGGAGGTTACGTTCATGTTACATGCACTAGACCTGATATACCCTTTACAAATGATTTCCCAAAATTAAGAGAGAAGCCTGTTGAATGGTACAGACAAGTTGAAAAATGTGTGAAAGTTTTAAAGGTTTTGTTAAAGATTTAGATACCTTGTTTGATATCGTGGTTCATAATGATTTGTGGACTGAATGTAAAATTGCTATTGATTGGTCAGAGGTAGAACTTGAAAGAGATCCGAGAACTCTTGCACCATCACCTGAGGTAATGAAAAAATATAATCATGTTATTACTTATTTGAAAGGAAAGATTTCTCCAAAAGCGACTGATTGGGTAAAGATCGATAGAAAAACACAGGAGTTAAAAGAGACAGTGCATGTGTATTACGAGCGACAGTTACAGGCATTCCAACAGTACAGTGGAATGGAAAATTTGTCTGGAAAGGATTTGAGACATTTTGTGTATCATTTGTGTACAGGTTAAGACCTGAAATAAGTGCTATGATACAGCAGCATTTGATTTGTTGACAGAGCCAACCTATAAATGAGATTCTTTGTTATGCAAAATATTGTGGTGATGAAGTGGATTCTAAACACAACAGATTAAAAAAAGAAATGAATGCTAGCGCAGATGAAATCAGCTAAGAAAGGCTACATAGAAGTTGGAGCTCATTATGCTGTTGTCATGCAGGGAAATAGTCAAGCGAATACAGGCATGCGAGAAGCAGCAGGTGGACACCAACAGAATGTGTCAACTCAGGGCAGAAGCAGAGGGACTTCGATAGAAGTGTTAGAAAAGACTAATCTGTGTCACATTTAAGGCAAGTTCCGGCATTGGAAGCACAAGTATAGGTTTAATCCATTAAATCAAGTGAATGGACAGGCAGCGGCGGTGCGTCCATTGGGGGCGTTGGGGCGTTGCCCCCCCCGCCCTCACGGCACCCGCAGCTTTCTCGGCGTAGTGCTCTGAACTGAAGTAAACTGAGTTTACTTAAGTTCAAACTGACGCTGAGGCCGAGGTGACAATGCCTGTCAGTCAGCATGATGCAGGACCGCCCACCCCCTTCAGAGTCTGAAGGGGGTGGGCGGTCCTGTGCCATGTTGACTCACAGGCATTGTCAGGGGCAGGCAGCAGCACAGGTGCGCATGAGTGGGGACGGAGGCACATTTTTCAGCCTTGCCCACGCATGTGCACTTGTGCCTGCGCATGCCCATTAGAAGAGCGAAACCTTGCTCTCCTAATGGGCAAGCGGGCAGAAAGCAACCATGCCCTGTGTCAATCCTGGCGGAGGACGGAGGGCGGGGTTACCGCTCGAGTGAAGGCGCCAAGGTCCCAGAAGATGCGGTGCGGACGGTCCGGCGGTCAGGAAACGGTAAGTTTAACTTTTCTTACTTCTTTTCTTTATGCACAAAACACAATGACAATCGCCTCAGCAGCCCTCGACTCATGCGACACTTTTATCATACACAACACTTCAGCTCCAGTACTGTTCAGCTCCCCACAGGTTCAATTAAATGCAATGACGAAACTGTGCATTACTTAAAAGTAAATGCAGCATTGCTAAATCACAATCACGCGCTACAGTGTATTGTAATTAAAGATTTAAACTTTCTTCTAGGGCGGCGCACGCTGAGCACCTGGCAAGCACAATGGGGCAGCATGCACATATCTGCTAGCGCTGCATTGCTCCCCTGCCTCCTCCTTTCGTCCCCGTGAGCCTCCGTAGGCCCGGCCGGTGATAAATGTTTTCTCTGCACGTTTATGTTAAATTGCTGCACTATGTATGGATGGCCGCGCGGAGAACACATTTTTACTTGGCTCGGGCAGAGGCGCCTTATATATAACTGACGCTTTGGTGACTTTATGAATACTTAGTGTTGAAGCCCAGTACATGTTGATGATGTTTACATTAGAGG
Organism: Lissotriton vulgaris; assembly: GCF_964263255.1. Lineage (NCBI taxonomy): Eukaryota > Metazoa > Chordata > Amphibia > Caudata > Salamandridae > Lissotriton > Lissotriton vulgaris. The sequence continues at coordinate 945,294 of NW_028245615.1, read as the reverse complement.
TGCTTTGTAAGACATGTGAGGATATCTCATTCCTAAATAGCAGTGAGTGACAGATCAGGATAGAAGTGCATGATCAAAGCTCTTAGCATGCCTTTGTACGGTCGCAGAAGTCATGGTGCAGATGAAGTGCTGTGAATGTCTCATGCATCACACAGATATAAGTGCATCACAAATTATATATTGTCCAACCTCCTATGATCTCTTATTAGTGGAATAGTCATACATTTCAGCTTATGACAGATGTGCTTCACGAGAGTGCTGAATACGTGTCAGTTCTGGGATATCAGTGCATTGGATGGTCAAAATAGAGGGGGGTTGTTGTTGATATATTTAATGGGTCTTGATTGTTAATGATTGCTGTTGGCACAATCTCACTATGGGTGTATGTATGGTCACATGTTTTATAATTATGTCCACAGGCATTATGCGGCAATGCAGGACCAAATAACACAGGAGGGTTGACTAATATATTTGTCGAGGAAAGGCAAAGAGAATATGAACAATTTTAAAGAACCTGTTTCCATTTAAAGTCAGCTCCGCAGATTCAGAACAGTATAGTTAATTTATACACAGCTAAAGACAAAAGCCCTCCCCAAGCCCATCTAAAGGGGGGGGGGGGTGAAATAGCTGGGCACCTTTTGGCATCTCTATAAATAGCTGATTACAGCAATCAACAGCTGAAGCAGACCAGTTAACTTTCCATGAGTATCCGGAGCAGAATTATATCCCAGATGCAGCAATTTCAATAACTTGATGCCATTTGGGCTAGAAACAACATTTTGTTTTTTGTTAAAATCTGAAAATTATGCAGCAGATCACGGATTATGTAGTGAGTTTGTCAAATTAATACTTACGCAAAAAATGTCACAGTTGTGAAATGTGCTACAAAGAAATGATGGACGGGATGCTGAATAAATCATACATTCTGTCCATCAATTGTTCTTTTTACAGATGTGCAATAGCATTTTCCAGTGGCCCTGTTTACAGTGCACAATAGCAATGCAACCTACAGTGCTGGTTTTAGTGCACTTTACAAAGTGTTGGAGAGACTGAGTCTACAGCCACTACTATTGAAAGTGCTAACTAAAGGTCGAACAATAGCTGTAAAAGATTGGACGGCTAGGGTGTTGTTTAATAGCCTTCTGTTATGTCACTAGTACTGCCAGCAGTATGATCAAACATAAAGGTGGAACCATTGATTCAGTTTGCTGGTTGTTTTCGTAAGATTCGGGGTGTGCTAACATCAAGATTCGCAGCATTGACCCTGACTGTTGTACTGCTTGTATACAACCTGATTAGGAGCTCACAAAAACGTTGTTGTAGCGATTCTCCGGTGAAGTCAAGGTTGCTATGAAAGCGGATCTCTTTGTTATAAGTGAACTGTGCGGATTTGGTGCCTGGCTGACAATTAGAGAGTATGGGAGCTTGTTTTATTCTCAGGTTAAAGGTTATTAGAAAGAGCATTCAAATAAATAAATAATATAAAGTGAATTCAGGATTCTGCATTTTAGGCCTCACCGTTCTGGGCATAATCCTCCGTACTCCCTATGCGTGTTTTTGCTTGCATTGCATGAGCAAATATTTTTTATATTGCACAAAACAGTTCCAAGTGTATCAGTGTTTTCACAAGTAAATATGGCCAAATGATAACATCAGCATACGCAAATATTGTCCTCTATAGCTCATAAAAATTGGCAATTTCTCAAATGATGATTAATTCAGTGGTATTGCTTTATTATCCTTCCTGCTTTCTTAAATTTGCTTGAAAATGCACCATTTGTCCACTCTTTTTTCAAAATTTTCTCAAGCGGAGAAACCCTCGAACCCCCTGTAGGTTCTTTGGGCATTCTCGCTACGCTGGTTCGCTGCAGTCGGGTACCACAATACGTTTACGCCTCACCACTTTCAAATGTCACCAGCCGCCACTGTGGACAGGTATCCCAGGATAGGAATGCACAGCCTCACACAAGTGATACACAGAATCAGCAGACCCAAAGGAAGAAACATTTAAATTTAAATATGCCCCAAGCACCTATGTCACATTCGAATAGCCTGGTCCAAAAATCCAATTTGAATATGGGATTTCATATCAATGACCAAACCGATTTCAACTCAAATGTTACTCAGCAGTATTTGATACAGATAGATGATAGTGAATCTGATTTGTCCCAAAGATGGTGTCTGAGAGGAGGAATGTGGGCTTGGCACATCCTTAGAGGTAGGCAAATGTGGCCCATATGTGGATAGCCTGGTGAATGGAACCCCTATTTCATTCCTTATTGACACTGGTGCTACCCGTTCCACTGTGAGACTAGCGGAAGTTCCCAACCTACCCTTCTCGGGGAAAAGAATTAAAATTGTAAGAGTTTCAAATCAGTTATTGTCAAATCCTGTAACTGAGCCTGTCAATGTACTAATCGGGTCATTTGAAAACCTTCACAAATTTGTGATATGTGATTCAAGTCCTGTAAACCTATTAGGACGAGATCTATTGTGCAAACAAACTGTTACATCTATTGTACCCTAAAGGGAATTGGATTCCATACCCATAATGAAGATATTGTATTAAAAATTTTAAAACTAAAGACTGAAGCAGAAGGTTTATTTCCCCTTTTAACACGTGCTGATTTTCCCTTGGAGCAAGGAGACACTGTGTTACCCGAGGTGATGCTATTTCACAGGAAAAGATTTGGGATCGATCAAAAGAGTGGCTCCAATATGAATTACTTTGAAGCCAAATGCAGAATTCCCTCAAATCCCACCATATAATTTGAGTCCAGAAACGATCGTAGGTATAGCATCATTATTTGAGCAAGGAATTTTGAGAGAGATTATAGGAAGCCCATATAATTAACCTGTTATGGGAGTTCAGAAACCAAATGGGAAGTATTGAACTGTGCTAGATTAGCGCAAAGTTAATCCGATTGTGATCTCATATTGTCCAATCGTACTAAATCCAGCCGTGATACTCTATCAGATTCCAGGTGAAGCTGAATGGTTTTCTGTAATTGACTTGTGTCAAGCCTTCTGTTCCATTCCCGTACACCCGGATAGCCAATTTTTATTTGTTTTCCCGTTTGGAAACTATGTCTTGGCATGGTGCCGAGTTCCACAAGGGTATAAGGAAAGTCCTTCCATCTTCAACTGAATATTGAAGAACCTAGAGTCATTGGTGATGCCCAATCACTCTGTGCTGGTTCAGTACATTGACAATCTGTTGGTTGCGTCAGGTACTCAGGAGGCTTGTATATGTGCATTACTGAATCATTTGGCAGTAAGTGGACATATGGTGTCACCTGCGAAGTTACCATTTTGCAGAAGAGAATTCTTTATTTGGGGCACATATTGAAAAGGAGCCAGAAAGGTGTCTCAGGATTGGATTACTGCCATATGGCAGATGTATCCTCCTGGATCACAAAAGGAAGTTTGCATGTGCCTGGAAATGGTTGGCTATTGTCCTCAGTGGGTTTCAAATTTTTCATTGACTGCCAAACCACTTCACAAACTCACACACAAAAATGTGTCAGATCCATTTCCATGGGATGATGAATGTATGCGCTCTTTTAATGGACAGCGAGAAAGTCTGTGTTGAGCTCTAGGAAGTACCTGACTTCAACAAAAAGTTTCAATCTGTTTTGCAGTGAGCTCGAAGGCTGCGCATTGTCAGATTTAACTCAGATGCATGGAACTGCGCGCAGACCTTTTGCATATTTTTCGGCTACACTAGATACTTTAGCTGCAGCATCACCTAGATATCTAAAAGCCGCTGCTGCCACATGTGTAAGTTTGGAACAGTGTCAGAGCATTGTGATGGGTCATCCGTTGAAAGTGCATGTGCCACATTCCATTCACATTTTGCTTGCTCATACTCAAACGCAACATCTCACTAGAAGCCAATTAACCAACTATGAGCAAGTGCTTTTAGGTGCTAAAAATGTGTCATTGGTGAGATGTCCAAGTTTAAATCCGGCTACACTGATGCCTTTACCAGGAAATGAAGTTGTGATTGATGAAGCAGATCATGGTTGCTTGGATGTGACTGAGTTGTGTACAAAGCCTCGACCGGATATTCTGGATGTTCCATTGCCTGAGTCAGATCATGTGTTGCCTGTGTAAGGATCATATTTGAGAGATGGAGGAATATTTTTGAGAGCTGCATATGCCATCTGTACTGTTGTAGGATTGGTGGAAGCTTTCTGTTTGCAAGGAGTGTAATCTGCACTAGTTGGTGAATTGGTTTCCTTAACACTGGCTTGCAGCATTACTGAACAATTGAGAGCTACTCTATTTACTGACAGCTGTTATGGTTTTGTGGTTGTCCATGATTTTTGGCAGTTGTGGTCTCAACGTGAGTTTATGACCTCTTGAGCTTCATGCATCCGAAATAGAGAGCAATGGTTCCTGTGGTATGATAATTGGATAAATAATTCAAATATTTGCTTAATAGCACTTTAGCGTAACTTCGAAAGGTAGAAGGAGATGTCGAAAAAAGGTGCAAAGACAAGTTTCAATCAGTCTCAGTAATGTTTATATTTCAAAACATAAGTTGTTTAATTATACAATCGATATCTTAGTTTGTCACATAAGCATGTGAAAATAATTAAACAACTTATGTTTTGAAATATAAACATTACTGAGACTGATTGAAACTTGTCTTTGCACCTTTTTTCGACATCTCCTTCTACCTTTCGAAGTTACGCTAAAGTGCTATTAAGCAAATATTTGAATTATTTATCCAATTATCATACCACAGGAACCATTGTTCTTTGTTATAATATGATGCCCTGGTTCCGATGTGAGTAGGGTTCTCCTTGTTCTTTCCTGAGACTTTTTGCGCGGTGTCCGCACCGCAAGGGTTTGTATCCGTAATCGGATTGTTCCCTCCCTGTACAATAACAGGGTATTTTTGCTACGAAAGGTTGGGATGACGGAAAGAGATGCACCTCTATATACTGAGGAATACATAACAAAATTGACAAGTGGACCCTCGTTATTTTCGAACCTACCGACAAATACAAGTAGCCCAAGACAAGTACTACTTGACAAATTAGACAAGGCTAAAAAGAAACATGTGAGAACAGACCTTCACGCACGCATGCTCACTGACTATCTCAGAGCAGGTATAATACCTCAAGGGCTACAGATTAAAAACGTACCAGGTATCTTCCGTGAGGATCCTAAATTTAAGGGCGGCTTTTGCAATATCTCGGTAACTTGTTCCAGACATTGGATGGTCTTGGGCGTGGAAACCGCCTTGGAACATTCAATAGCTGAATTGAAAGAAATTGAGGAGTTGGAAAAAGAATTACTAGGCGGTGATGGGGTCACTGAAGCCAAGGTCCTATTAGATAAATTAAACAAAACGATTGAAGACTTCAATTCCTTTGAGCTCAAAAAGAAAGCAGATAAGGTGTCCAAAGACATAAAAAATTACAGCAAAGAACGAGCATTCCCCTACCTAAAGGAAGACTATTACTCAGATTTCCTGACACAAAATAGACAACAAACGTGGGGTCGGTTTAAACGCAATCAAGCCGTAACTTTCTCTGAATCCTCTGGTGATTCAAGTGATTCTAACAACTCAGCAGGCCCTAGTAACCCAAACATTCATCAGGGTCAACCTTTTTTAGGGAGGGGAGGCAGACCCAAGAGGAGAATATGGCATCAATATGCCGGAGAGCGGCAGACCCGCAACAAACACTACCAGTGGGGACCCCAACCCTACTAGATCAATCTCTATGCTCACAGAACATCAACACCATACCCATTTTCAATCTATCGGATCACATTTTGTCTACGGCTGAAATATCTTTACTTAGCAAAGGTCTATCATTTGTGGTAACAGAGAAAACCAATTTTTTCAATCTGAAGTCTGAGTTATTCCAGTTCTTTAGAAAAATTCGGTTAAAAATATTCTTTAAAGACAGGGCGTACTCTGCAAAAGAATCAGTAACAGGGCTCAGACCCCCATCAATTTTTTACCCAAATAATAGCATGATGCCGCCAGAAATGATTACATTTGAAAAAGTAATCTTACAAAATGTAGAGATTATGAAGAACAGTAGACAGTTCACCCCGTACAACATTACACTCATGGAACGTCAGGCTTTAAACAATCTCAAACGTGATTCTTCGATAATACTGAAACCAGCCGATAAGGGCGGAGGAATCGTAGTCCAAAATCGGTCTGATTATGAGACAACTATAAACACGCAAATTTCTGATCAAAAACACTACCGTAAATTGACTCACAATCCTCTTGGTGACATCAAAGAAGAAATCCTTAATGTCACTAGAAATGGGTTAGACCTTGGCTTCCTAAGCAAGCACGAATTTGAATTTTTGAACTCGGAGAACCCTAGGACTCCGGTCCTATACACGCTACCGAAAATCCATAAAAGCATTACACATCCCCCAGGTAGACCAATTCTATCAGGTTGTGGCTCGATCCTAGAGCCAATAGGAAAATATATAGACTTCTTCATCCGTGACTATGTACCCACTCAACCTAGTTACGTCCGAGACACAATGCATATGATTAATCTGTTGGACATTGTGACATTCAATGTAGAGACTGATTTTTTGGCTACTCTAGACATCTCATCATTATATACGAACATACCTCAGGAGGATAGCATCAAGGTTATTGAATGTCTTCTTGATACCAGACCCAGGCCTATGACTGTACCGACCTCATTTATAATTTCTTTATTGAGTATTGCCCTCCAAAAGAATTATTTCGTGCACAATGGTGTATATTATCAACAGTGTTGCGGGACCAGCATGGGAGCAATTTTTGCTCCCAATCTGGCGAATATCTACATGGACCAACTTGAACGCACCTTTGCCATCCATGACTCCAACCCATATCGTACCAACATCAAATGTTGGTACCGATATATAGATGACATTTTTTTAGTTTGGAGTGGCACAACAGAAAATTTTCATGCCTTTGTGATCCATCTAAACAACATTCAGAAACATCTTACATTCACATCCACGATCTTAAAAGACCACATTGCCTTTCTAGACTTAAATATTATGAATGAGGGAAACAAGCTGATCACATCGCTGCATAGAAAAGATACAGAAAGGAACACACTACTGTCGTACAAAAGTCATCACCCCAGAGCCCTAAGAGACGGCCTTCCCTTCGGGCAGTTTTTGCGCATTCGTCGCAATTGTGCCCGTAGGGACGACTATAAAAGAGAATCAGAAATTTTGAAACTAAAGTTACTAAACAGAGGATATCCCAACAAGTTGGTAAAGAGATCACTAAAACGTGCGTGGTATTGCCCGCGGGAAGAACTTTTGTTGAAACGCCCAAAAAAAGACATGCAGAAAATTGTCTGCGTAACCACCTTTGGTACACACACCAACAAAATTCGCAGTCTAATAACAAAAAACTGGCATATTCTAAAGAGCATTGATACATCACTAGAGGTTCCTCTCTTTGCCTACAAACGAGCAAGGAATCTAAAAGATCATTTGGTAAATTCCTCTAGTGAAAAAATAAAAGTAGCATCAGCCACATTGGAGACAGCATGGCATCTACCACCAGTAGTTGGACACTACCCCTGTGGTAGCTGTGTGGTATGTCCCTTTACGTCCAAAACCACTACGTTCCAACATGGAGATATAACACACACATTGGGAACATTCTCTAATTGTAACACACGCAACGTTGTGTATTGTATATGGTGTCCCTGCGGCCTTCCCTATGTTGGACAGACACAACAGCCAATCAAAGCAAGGGTAGGTCAACATCGCAGCCGTATTAGGAAACAAGTTCTGACAGCGCCACTAGTAACACATTTCAAAGATCATAATCACAATGCTGATCAAATTAAATGGCAAGTGATCGATACCATAACTGTACCAGACAGAGGGGGTGACATCGCACAAATCTTACAGCGCAGGGAATGTCACTGGATTGAGAGAATTGACTCCATTAATCATGGTTTGAATTCAGCGGATGAATGGAGAGGATATGTATCTAGTATCAGAAATTAAACTGTTTATATCCCTGACTTCCGGTCAATATACCATTATCCTTTGTCTCTCTGTTTAGACCATTCAGATGGTCTTCTTCACTGTAGCCATTTGTCTTCTGTATACTGTATACACATAAGCTGTTTCTCCTCACTTGCGTTTTTGTACATTATTGCATGTTGTACATTAGCAGTAATAAGTTAACCAGTAATGTACATCAGTATTTGTAAATTGCTAGATGTTGAAAATTAATGTGTGTAACAAGATCGAATATAAAGCGATGTAAATAGTCTGAACACATGGAGGAAGTAACCATAATACTGTCTTTATGTGCCAATTTTACAGTAAAAACGTGCCTCACAGCTATTGTCCGCTAATTTTAGGAGATGTCCCATTTATGTCGGGCTAGCCCACATATACTTTCACCCAACTCGACATTCCATTACAGATCCTGCGGTGGATCGAGTTCTCGTAACTCTCCCCGTCAGGTCTGTCAGCGCCAATACCCGGAAGTGCAGACCGCTCCGGCACTACCGACTCACGGAGACGCCATCGAGCGTGTCAAGATCCTTACAGGTAGGATAATTTTCCCGTGCCTGCCTTTTAACCGCACCTCTTCATTTAGGGGACATCCTGGCACTTATAAGATGTCCGTTTTTCCACCAGGCACCGTCCTGTCTAGGAATATTGATGTACCACGTCGTTACTAATCCCAGCACTATCAGGTGCCTGTGCAAAATTCTCAGGCACTGTCCTGTAAATACAACAAACTACCTGGAGAGAGTAATTCATCACTCTGAGTCGCTGACCACTACAGTGGTGAGTACTGGTTTTTTTCCCTAATACTTTACCTAATATGCAAATGAATGAATATCGTCTTGTTTCTTGGACGCTAATCCCTAATTTTTGTCCCATATATGACAACAGTACCCGGCTGGGCTACCTGTAAGTCAATTTTATCTTTTCCATCACGCATGGGTGATTACAAGTCTCTATACAGGTACATTGATCCCTTAAGCAAATATCGATCAGATTACGAAATTGTAACTTCCAACACTTATTTTTCACTCCGTTTTAATTGTAGATGTCCCCATATGTCCTGTCCTGATGAGACCCATATTCTGAGGGGTTGAAACGCCGTCGACGCTATAAGGAATTGAACCTACAACTAGTGCCTATGACTGGATATGGTCACTAGTTAGAATCATTTATCAATACTTGGGTCATTTTCCTTAATTAGTCATCCTATAAGAAACCTTCATGTTTATGTGTATTTGTGTGTTGTTGTAATTATTCTTTTTGGTTTCATATGTATACACTTGGGACACTGTGCACCCGTACAGTTTTTTGTTGTGCTTTTCACATGCTTATGTGACAAACTAAGATATCGATTGTATAATTAAACAACTTATGTTTTGAAATATAAACATTACTGAGACTGATTGAAACTTGTCTTTGCACCTTTTTTCGACATCTCCTTCTACCTTTCGAAGTTACGCTAAAGTGCTATTAAGCAAATATTTGAATTATTTATCCAATTATCATACCACAGGAACCATTGTTCTTTGTTATAATATGATGCCCTGGTTCCGATGTGAGTAGGGTTCTCCTTGTTCTTTCCTGAGTCCGAAATGGAGAGAGCGCAAAAAACTACTACTGTCATTACAACTGCCTACTCAAATTGCAATGGTTAAATGCCCAGCCCACAGGCAGGGAAGTGATTACATAACAGTCGGTAACCGCTATGCAGACGAGACTGTGCACTATTGTGCCCTAAATACTATCAATTTCATTTGGGATCCACTGAAAGAGAAAACTGATGTTACAGAATATAGGCTGATGTTGTTGGCTGTGGACACATGGGAAGAAAGCAAAGCTTTGCAGGATGAAGTGCCAGAAATAGAGAGATAAGGGTGGATAAAAGCGGGTTGTCCACAAAGACAGGAAAATGAGGTGTGGTTATACATGGATGGACGACCAGTACTACCTGAAAGTTTGTCGTCACCAATGACAAAAAATTATCATGGGCCTGCACAAGTTGGGAGGGATGCTATGAGGCATACTTTCAACAAACCAGGTTCAATCCTGGATTCAGAGCTGTTTTAGAGGTGCTTTGCCAAAGGTGTGTTGTATGTCAGCAACAAAACGTGGGTAAGAAAACACTAATTACAATGAGTCAGGAAGATCTGGAGGACCTTTTAACCCAATGCAACGCAATTGTATCAAAATGCCCCCTTGCAGTGGACTGAAATATTTTTGGGTGATTGTTTTTCTGGTCTCTCATTGGGTGGAAGCCTACCCAACCAGGCGTAATGACAGCTTAACATAGCAAAATTACTCCTTTGAGATCTCATTCTGTCTTTTGGATTTCCGACTTATTAGAAATCAGAAAGAGGAATGCACTTAATAATGAGGTGCTGAGAATGCTCTGTGCAGCATTACAGACTAAGCAAAAGTTGCATTGTGCTTATCGACCAGAAGCATCTGGAGTGGTCGAATAGGTTAATAGAAGGCTGAAATTCAGATTGGCGAAAGTGTGTGCATCCACATCACTGAAATGACCTGATGCTTTGCCCTTGGCATTAATGAGTTTGAGAAGTACCACAGACAGAAGAACCAAACTGTCCCCACACAAAATCATCATCGGGAGGGCTGTGAGACAGCCTGCTGTCCCGGCAAATCAGTTAGTGAACATTACTGATGATTTGGTACTCAATTACTGTAAAGGATTGGCTGATGTAGTCCGTTCTGTTTCTCAGAAGGTTGGGGAAGCTACCATCTCACCTCAACAGTAGTGCCATGACCTTAGTCCTGGTGACACGGTCCTGGTGAAGAAACACACATGCAAATCATGTGTGGAGGTTTGTTGGTGTGGGCCATACCAGGTGATCCTTGTTACCACAACTGCTGTTAAATGTGGTGGTCTGCCTAATTGGGTACACGCTGCCCATACTGTCCACTTGAAAATACAGTACCTGTACTGGATGTACCAGTGGTCTCAGTGAGGCATCCAACTCAGGTCAGTCAAACAGTAAAGGGGGTGCCAGCTACTGGGTCTCAGAGCACTGGTACAAGAAAGGGTCCTATAGAGTCAGTCTCTGCTGGTACAGAGGGTCTTGGAAAGAAGGACCTGGGTTGATGAGATACTGGCCCTGTTGGTGTGAACAGTGCAACCGAAACATGAATAATAAGTGGAGACCATTGGCGCAAATGAACCAATAGATTGAAGCAAATCTTGACGGAAGGCAGAGTACCCCATCAGTTATTGAAGTCTCAAGTCAATCGAAACAGAGCAACACTAATGATGATGGACCAAAAGTAAGGAGTTCAAAGGTACCAAATCGAAGATATGCTGCACCTGAATGGACTTATTTGGCAGTAGCTAACAACTGGGAGAAAGCATATCAAGCTTTTTGCTTCAAAGATTCTAGCTCACAAACAGCACAGTGAGGAACTGTTATAACAAAGAGACATTTGCAAAGCAAAATAAATACGAATGGAGAGGTCTATAAACATCTGAAGAAGCAAAAATACACTGATAAAGGGCAGATATTTTTAGCATGTGAACTGAAACAGTGAATGGAAATAAATAAAGATAGATTCACTAAAGGAGCTCAATAATAAACTTTGTTGCATAACTAATTAAATATTAAGCATTCTCTACAAAATGTAACAAAAATAGGAAACCTGTGTCTGGAGAGGTGGGAAATCTAAATATTGTATCTGTTGGACTTAGCCCTTTTTTCAGGGTCATCCCTGAACTTTTTGCCTTTCTCCTGTATTTTGTCTGACCTGTTTTTGTTGCTTTTATGACTCTGGGCACTTTACCACTGCTGATAAGTGCTAAAGTACATATGCTCTCCCTATTGTAAATTGATGTATGGATTAGAGATTCAATTATTGGCTGAATTAGTTTACTTGTCAGACCCTAGTACAGTGCACTGAGTGTGCCCATGGCTTATAAACCAAATGCTGCTGGTGGGCTTGCAGTACTGGTTGTGCCACCCACAGAAGCAGCCTGTAAAAGTGTGTCTCAGGTCTGCCATCGCAGAGCCTGTTTGCAGTCTGGTACTGCCATGTTGACTGGGCACGTGCACCCACCTGCCAGTCCCTAAACCTTCCCTTTTCTTCATATCAGACACCCCTATGGTAGGCTCAAGGGCAGGGTGCATTGTAGGTATAAGGTAGGACCAGCCCTGATGTGTGTGTGGCATGTCCTAATAGTAAATTACAGCCATTTTCGTTTTTCACTATTGCAAGGCTACCTATTCCCCACAGGCCAGAATGGGCAGTTTGATTATTACATTTTATAATCCTAACACACTCAGGGAACTAGGTAGAAATTCGGGTTTAGTATGCCTGAACTCAGAATGATAACATGCATCTCTTAGTGAAGTTGATTTTAACATTCTGTGTTTGAAAATACCACTTTTAGAAAGTAGGTATTTTCTTGTCTAACTATCCAAGCCTGCCTCTGCTAGGTTGTGTATTCCTTGTCTGGAGTTTGAGTGACATGGGCTGGGGGATTCCAGGAGACAGGGTGAGTCAGCCCAGTATTGAATAGAGAGATCTGCATGTAGATGGGTGGGAGGAGTTGCACCTGGGACCTGAATAGGGCTGTGCCTTCACTCCACAATGCTGGCTCCACCTCCTGCGGTGCGTCTGATGTCTCTGTCCTGCACGGTGAAAGGACAGAAGGAGTCATTTAAACAGAGTGCTCCAGGACTGACCAGAACTGGTTTGTTATAGGAAAAGGCTTCTCTTTCTTTAGAGAACACAGAGAAACTGTGTATAAAAGAGGGGACCCAGACCCCCGAACGTTACATCAATTTTGGAAAACAAGAAGAAACCTTTGCTGAGGAGTGGAACCAGAGAGACTGAGGAGAAACTACCCCTAAGCTGGATTGCTGCTTGGGGGATTGGCCTGCAGTGGTAGCCTGACTGCCAAAGAAAGGAGAGAGGAACATGTATACTTTCATCAACTTGTAAAGATCTCCAAGGGCTTGAGAAAAGAGCTTGCCTGCTGCTGAAGTCTCAGGGACAACAGACTTCACCCACCAGCTCCCCAATAGTTCTTTGGAAGTGCCTGCAGTTGTGCTGGACTTTTTGAGGAACTGTGCATCGCAAGGAGCTGGAAGCGCGACTCACCAGCAAGAAGCATGACACCGAACTGCCGCTGTCAGTTCACAACACGAAAGCGCCTCCCATCGCCGGACAAGAGGATCGATGTCACAGCAGACGCCGCCGCATCACCGGGAAGAGTGTCACAGGGCGTGTCGCGGCACCCAAGAACCGCTGAGTCATCGCAGGGCCCCGAAGTACCTCACATTGCCGCAGAAGAGGGTCGTCATCGCAGCAGATGCCGCCGAATCACCGGGAAGCGTGTCGCAGGGTCTGTCGTGGCTCGCATCATTGTCGAAGCACCGCGCATCCCCAGAGAAGAGGATCGACGTCGCAGCAGACGCTGCAACATCACTGGAAATCGTGTTGCAGGGCCTGTTGTGATCCGCATCTTGTAGCACCAAGAAGAAGACGACATCTTTATTTCTTTGCACCAAAACTTCATCGCATCACGGCGTTGCTCACCACATCGCCACGGAAGCGCAGTAAGAAACCGACGCATCACCTACCCTCACAGAGAATAATCAATGCATCACCGTCCTCTACGCAGCAGTAGGGAACCGACGCATCACCGTTCTTGCGTGTAAGGAACCGACGCATCACCTTCCCTATAACCCTTTCGTAGTATTGCGTTAGGCATCTTAAGATACATTGACTCAAAGTGTCGCATTTTAAGATCAAAAGAGAACTAAGCTAATTCTACCATTTTAAGTACAATATTGTGGATTTTTGTCGTTTGTAGTCTTGTGTTTAGTCTATATAAAGAGTACTTATTTTTAATATACAACTTGTGTGGTGTCCATCTGTAGTGTTGTCATTGAGTTACTGTATGTGTTCACAAATGCTTTACACACTGCCTCGAAAGATAAGCCTGTCTGCTCGTGCCAAGCTACCAAGGGGGTCAGCAGGGGTTATTTTAGGAGTGTACCCCCTTACCCTGACTAGACGCAAGGGTCCCTATTTGTCAAAGGTACCTACCTCTGCCAACGAGAGACCCCAAATCTAACAGTATCTTTAAAACGTAAATGCGTATGTGCTTGCTTCCTAGCCACTTTTTCTATAGTTATCGTCATCCTATTTATTGTCTTAAATATTCCTCATCACATCTATACAAGGCATGCTGTTAACCCTATTTCTGCTACTAAATCAAAAGAAGAAAATAATGATGTAATTGTACCTAACATCCTAACCCACAAAACTTTGCATCAAGATAAATTTATTAATTATTTCTCTCTAAATTTCTTTACTAAATTACTGTAGGAATATGTTGACACTATGGATGCTTATGATTGTCATTTATGCAAGTAATTACCTATTTTTGTTTCTGAGGAGGTGACCTACCATCACCTGACTCTTACTTATGAAATATTATGTAGTGTAATAACTAGATTATCCTATTGCAAAGGGCAATTTTCAATGTTACTATTCAAACTATGATTTAGCGTTCTCAGAAGTACCAATTAAGAAAATGATGAACATTGCACCAGATACATGAACTGCTGAAATAAAGGGTGAATTTTCCAACCACACAAAGTATAGATACAGTTTAGGCAGATAGACATAACTTAACCTGCTTTTTGCATAGTGTAGAAAAAGATTGTATCAATTCAGCTGAAGATAGACTTGGGGAAATAAAGAAAAAGGCTGAAACACAATCAAAACATCCACCTTGTGCACATCGCGAGGGTGAGATAAAAAAAGGGTGATTCACACTCTGCAATGGCTCTAAATTGGCAACATAAAGGAAAGCTATGTATATAAAGACGCAGAACTGAATTTAACAATAATTGTGTTGGTTCCCATGAGTATGATCACACCTTCAAAATATTGGGAGGGTGGGACTTATACCAGGGAGGAGTGGATTCTATATTTTCAGGAGTACATTACATTTGTGGGAAAAATGTCTGTTACAGGTTATCAAAACATTGGTATGGATGCTGTTTTATGGGAATAGTATTTCCAAAAATGTATCATGTGGGACAAACAGAGGGTACCAACAAATTTAAGCATACACGCTTAAGAAGGGAAATTAGTGCTGATGAAATTATTGGTGATATTTTTGGTGCAATAACACCATCCGTTGGAGTGATTCTAAATTCTCACAAGATTCAAAAACTCTCTACTGTTGTTGATCATTTATCAATTGATCCAGCTGGAGGTTTCCTTGTCATAGATACTAAAATGGTTGCTATTCGACCTATGGTATTCCAAAACTGAACATTAGATGTCCTACTTGCAAAAGAGGATGGAGTCTCCCGGATGCTGAAAGTTCAACATTGTTGTACTTGCATCCCTGATAAAAGTAAAGATTTGTGGGTATAAATCAGCAACATTACCCATTTAGGAAAAGCCTTTTTCAACTTAGGGAGGTAGTTTAGTGAGAAAAATGCAAACATCCATACCTACAATTGCTATGTGCTCTACTAATAATAATAATGTTTATCAGATTTTATATAAACATATGAGAACAAAGAAAGAAACTAGAGGGCTAAAACTAAAGAAAACTGAAATTGAACTAGAAGAGAGGCAAAGTGGCTACTATGACAAACTTAAAGCCTAAAAGCAATCTAGGCTAAAACGTATGAAGACATCAGCATTATGGAGGTGACATCAGATAAGATGAAAGATAACAGTGTGATGGCTTGATTCGCCATTAAAGGGGGAATTGATAGAGCAGAGGTTATCTTTTTACAATATTGTGACAAATGAGAAAGAAAATAATTATGACAATATTATACCTGAATGAGAACCAAATTGTGTTAAGCTTCATGGTATTGGAAAATGGCAAATTGCGACTCTGATTCAGATATTGCATCATAAAAGCATGCAGAATTCTAGAATGAGTTGAAATAATATTTATGTTTACTTAATAGATGGGAAATATTAACACCTTAATAAGTCTGGTCTTGTGATTAGAAAATGTAATAACACCATGACTAAGAGATTTACATGCAAAATTAAATGTTCCCTGCGTTAGAAACAAATAGTATTTTATGTGTAACATGTACACTAAGCAATGACAAAAGAAAAAAAGAAAAGCAGGTGATACATGTTTCTGACTTATGATTTACTTCTGGGTAAATCTCTGATTGACATATTATAATGTCTATGCATTGACGTATCTAAGTTTTGGTAATTGTACAATTGAGTGAGGCAATTACTTTATTCCAGCCCCTGTCACTCACAAGCCAGACAGTCAAATTCACATTCACTGCACACAGATATGCCAACTTCTAAAAGTGGCACTTCTCCACTAGACACATTCACTCTGCGCACACCATTGCACAGAATTTAATCTCACGAGTTCGCACATACCAAACTCACCCCTGCACTCCTTTCACATCAGGAACTACCATGGACACACATCTCCCTCATGCATTCCTAGGGGAGGGCAGGCCAATCTCACCACATGTACTCAGACCGCGCACGCACTTTACACTGGGCCACAGTGCTAAAGTGTGCAGAAGCCAAAAACAACTAACATCAGGCCACATTTAAAAGCAAAAGGTTTAGGGGTGAACCTGCCAAAAGTGCCAAGTCCAACACCCATCCGCCGAATATCCAGTCCCTTTCAGCACAATTCAAGATCCATCGAAGGATCAAGAAGGTAATAAGGGCCCAGTACGACAATGCTACTAAAGAGGAGTAAGATTCCTGCAGCATATAATGAATTCAAAGATGTTCTTAGTAGAAAGTGGGCCGATACCTTGCCTCTACATTGCCTTATGACTGTGCTATTGATCTTATATCCAGGGCTTCAAATCCTCATGACAAGATTTATCCCTTATTCATGAAAGATGAGAAAATGTTGAAGCACAACTTGATAAGAAAACTTAGACAAGGGGTATGTTAGACACACTACTTCCCCTGCAGAGCATAGGCGTCGATCCACCAAAATGGCAGTTGTAGCAGAGGTTGACATCACAGTCCCTTTGCCCCAATGACATCATAAGAATTGACGTAATTTGACCTTTCTCACCCATCTGTCTTTTTACAGCCTCTATTACCTGTCTTCCAGCTCTGCCCCACTCCCTCCTCCATCTCCTTCTCACCCTTCTGTGTTATATCATCTTGCTGCTACTTCCACATCTTCCATACCTTGCTTAGCTGTTAGTCTCTTTCTAACTCATCTTTCTCACTGTTCTCACACTTACATTAGCACCTGTTCTATAACATGGGATTCTGTAAATGCACTTCATAGTAGAGACTGATGCATCATTGTTCACTTAGGGGGGATCAGTGGGTATTGTCAGGAATAGTGGGAAATATCTCACTAATGAAGTACCTGCACTCATATATGCAGGTTACTTTACACCCTCAATCAAATATAGAAGAGCTTAGGCTTAGAATATAAGGAGAACAGCATCCTGGAGATTAGCTTGAAGGACCCTTCTGGGTTATAGTGGGATTTCTAGGAGTCATAAACTATATCACCTTAGTGCAGACATGGGGCTAGTACCTGACAATATCTCCCAGTTGGTCCGGTTTCTTCACTACTGTGGAGTTAGTCACTTATCCTTCTATACTCTAAGCCACCTGCAGGGGGATGTCAGCAGGGGTCCATGGCACCCCTCTAGAGGGGCATCCTAAAGAAGTGCACGGACTATTTGCCCCCTCTCTGTGTTGACATCCAGTGTGTCTCCTGATGGCTTTCTATAATATGGCAAAGGCACAGAGGCAAAGTGATTTCTTCATTTGCATGGGACCAAGACTCCATGAAAATTTGTGAATGCCCCTTGAGATGGGACTGGTGCTGTATGTACATCAGCGCTATCTAGATTACAGAAGGAGCTGGGCAATCATAAGCAGCCCCTTCGATAATTCCAAAATGCCAGTGGGGTGTTAAAAGTGGTTGCACTCATCTGTTGTACACCCATCCCCAGGGCACTTATGTAATGGGGCCCCAGATGTTCAAAAGTGGAAAAAGCCTTCACAAATGGGGCCTTACTCTGTGGCTGGTTGATTTTCCATAAAAAATTGTGTTTATAAGGTTGCCATTAATTTTCACTGAGGCTATTTTCATTATGTTTTTTTACAGGATTTTGGAGGGAGTCTGGTATTGCAAATTCAAATTTAACCCTATAGCATGTTTCGGCTGATTCATAAAGAGATAGTTACCATGCCCCAACAGCAATTTCCCCGTCATATTTTAATACTAACATTTTAAATGATTCTTGTCATCCCAAACAGGATTGTTTATAGACCCGACAAACCCTGTAGGGTTTAACCCTGTTAATTCACTCAATGATGGTATATCAGATTTTTTGCCAGTACGCCCTGTTGTACTACTAGCTGGTGCTCCGAACCCTAACGCATTAACAAATATGATGACAGTGGACGGTGGTGTCACAGATATTGGCTGCGTAGAGAGCGAAGACACCCCTCATACCAGAGCAATTACACATGGCAGTCTTTTCTGGAATATAGCGGATCTGTCAAATGAATTAGGTATTAAAGACTGGATAGAGTTTGTTAGTAAATTTAGCATAGTTTGCTTACAGGAAACTTGGATGTACGAAATAGCTCACATAAATGGTTTTTATTCTGTCCACACACCGGCTAGACCGTCTGTAGGTGAACATGACAAAGGAGGCCTATTAACTCTGATTTCTACAACATTAAATGGCAGAGTTTGGAAAATAGAGTTGGAATCTCCCCATTTACAGATTATTCATATTTTGTTCAAGAGAAATTTGACCCTTGTGGTTATTAATTTTTATCACAATAATTTTAATAGCGTAAACACTACTATAGCCCAGGAATTGGAAACTGCACTAACGAAGCATATTGAGGAGATAAAAATGGACTACATAATACTTTGGGGGAGTGATTTTAATTGTAAACTGTGCTCACTGTCTAAACGCGAGGCATGTCACTGTCTAGCAAGGGACACGGTGGGTGGTTATCACTTCGAACACAATTCTTTTGGACACATTTTGAATTCTTTATTGTCAAAATTTTCACTTTTTCTAACCTTAAAATTTATCGAGCTCTTAAATTCTGATGTGGTAACATATGTGGGAAGAGGCCAAGGGACGTTGATTGATTTTATCATTCTGTCTGACTATTTAAATCTCAAACTGTGAGTTTTAGTATGTCTAAAATATTTTTTCGTGATCATTACCCACCAACATTAAAACTAGCGGTCCTATCAGATCCTCTTACTACACCAGTTAAAGAAGTCCCCTTGTCTTATTCTGAAAATAAGGGGTTAACTCGGAAGTGGTCTACTGTCAATCCAGACTTTGTTTTGGAGGAGATTATAAAGAGCAACCTTGCGCAAGTATTGGATTTTTTCTTCTTTTCTTTCTTTTTTGCATTGGTTGTTTTTTTAACATTTTTAAATTCAAATTTTTTTTTTCCTCATTCGCCTCCAACCTCAGCTAACATGAAATCCATAGGTTGCCGCTGTTACTCCAAAAGGAGAGGAAGGCCCTGAGGTAATCGTTTCCGCCCTTCAACTCACGCCTACCAGTAGCATACCCACTTCCTTCCAGTTGCTGCCCTCCCGTTGTTACGGGCGAGGGTGGTTCCACTCTCTTCAGGATTAAACCGAGACTGGTATCAATGGCCATCCTTGGTCTAGGCACAGTCTGAGAGTTCCCTTGAGGCTTAATCATAGGACAAAAACAAGCAACAAAAAAAAAAGTATTGGATTGTATGGAAGAAAATCTAAACGCCTCATCCATCATTAAATCGTACAAGGCAATAACCAAGACAATAAAGGTACTCCTAACTAAGAACCAGCCAATCAGAATACAGAAAAACAAAAGGTAGTTTGATAGGGAATGCTCTCAACTACATAATCAATTAATTAAGACCCTAAAAATTCAACCACGAGACAAGGTGGGAGTTAGACAGATGCGCATAGATTATAAGCGCGCGCTGGAGAAACGTAAAATGGAGATTAGGCAAGAAGCATGGGGCCAATTACATTTGGCATCTCAGAGTAAAGACTCCAAACTTTTCTGGAAAACTGTCAATGAAGAGTACTTTAGTGATACAAAAAATGGCAACATTGATGCAACAATTATGCCTGAAATGTGGGTAAAACACTAGGCTGGCCTCTTCAGTAATAGCAATGAGACACAATGTGGTGCCTATTTTTAACATGTGGCATCTTCCTTGGAACCCCCAAATTTAGATGAGGTAAATAGGGCGCTTTCCCAGACTGTAAAGAACAAGGCCCCTGGCTGGAAGGTATACCCGCGGATCTACTTTTAGCAAATATCCCCCTGTGGCAACCGTTACTAACAAACATATTAAGATGCTACACGGCCCAGGGCCCTCAGGAGTCATGGAGATCACTTAAAATAGTCCCTATATTTAAAAAGTGAGATAGGTCGGATTCTAAATGTTATCAACCAATTTCTCTAATCGACAGCCCTTGTAAGATCATGGAACGAGTAATTCTGGAGAGACTGGAGACTTGGATAACAGAAAATAGGAAGTTCTCTGCTGTCCAATATGGCTTCAGGAAAGGCCTGGGCACTGTAGAACAGTGCCTTAATCTGCACCTGGCCATTGGCAAATACACTATGGCTATGTCAGGGACCTTATACCTTGGGTGTATGGACCTGACGTCAGCCTTTGACTGGGTACAGAGGGAGAAATTGTGGGAGAAAATGCTGCTCCAACCGTTGTCCATTTTTTAGTTGCAATGCATCAGGGAGTCACAGGAAGAGTACGATACGGAGCAGCTGACAAGCTTACCCCACCCATAAAGATGGATTGTGGGGTTCGTCAGCGATGTGTACTCACCCCTTTCCTATTCTGTCTATACATAAATGACTTAGAAAGCCACATCAGAATTGGAAATGTAGATGCACCCACAATAGCCCGCAGGTCAGTCAAATTCACTTTGTTCGATTTTTTAAAAAATCATAAAAGGCATAAAACGTGTATATACATAAGTTAAAAGCACATAATTCATAAATTTAAATTTACAAACACCATGCAGGGATATTTAAAAAGGTACAGTAGAAAACCTGGACCGTAGACAGTGTGGATGGAACAATTACTTTAGAAGGTATAAATACTCTAGAAAACGCTATTTTTAGTTTTAGTTCTACATGCTGCCACCAGAAAACTTGCCATTCCGAATATGATGCGGGTGCTACTTAAAGACTGTAAGTACACTAGGGCAGGCCTGACTTGGGCAAAGCCGGCCTCTCTCAGTATTGGTAACAAGTGTCTTTGTCTTATGTCCGAGTATAGCCCACAAAACATAATAAAATGCATGGTATCCTGTATGGAAAAATGGTCCCATTTACAACATGGACCCCCTTCAGGTTTACACCAGGATTGGTAACTGCCTAAATAGAAATGAATCAAGTTAAATCTGAATTTAGTTAATAAGAATCTATGAAAAGGTTTGGTTACAATCCTGAGGTATGGCTCGAGTGAGGAAGAAATTACTAATGTATAATGCGATCTCACAGTAGATTTTAACAGTTCTTGCTTCTCTCGAGCTAGTCTGGCTCTGTCCATAAAATGCTTTTTGGTCCAATTGACGTCCTCCCTCCTGATAATAGATGGTGATAAGAAGAGTTCCGGGCGTCCCAACTGAGCGAAAGTGTGTCTCACGTATTCCAACCAGGGAATGTACTTAGCATGGTCCAAGGACATGACATCAGTCAGGATTGCGTGGTTGAGGGTTAATTCTTGGTTCAACCATGTCTTTACCCAGAATATTAGTGGGGCCAATGTAGGCTTGTCGGTTACATAGTCCAGACCCACCTCACAATGAATCGAGAAGGTGGGGGTGGACTGAGGAACGGACAAGAGAAATCTCAGGAACCTATTTTCCACCTTTTGGATTAGTTCCTGAGACACGTACCCCCAAAGGGGTGAGCCATACATGGCAATCGGGATACATTTAGTGTTGTAAACTTTAAGGAGCGCCTCCGTAGGCCTGGCCCCCAGTCTTTTGGGAAACCATATAAGGGCAGATGTTGCTCTGGCCATGGATGTACTCTTGGCCTTAATTTGGGGGCCCCGCGATCCCTTCTCGTCAAAAATCACCCCTAGGTAGGGGAAGACTGTAACCCTAGAAACCACCTCACCCTTGCACATAAAAGAATTAGATTTACTCTTAATTCTACGGGGACCGACCACCATCGTGTGTGATTTTTCAGCGTTAATTCTTAGATCTAAACGGTCCATAAAGGCGCCGAAAAGATCCAACAAATGTTGGAGACCCACCCCGGTACGGGCTATCAGGACTGCATCGTCCGCGTATAGGAGAGCCGGTAATCTTACCTCCCCTACACGCGGAGCGTCCACCTCCTCAGCCTCCAGGTGTTTGCCCAGGCCATTTATATAAATTGTAAAGAGGAGGGGGGCCTGGCGTACTCCTCGTACCGAACTGAAGCGGCTCGTGCACCGTCTCTCCTTGGTGACCCTTACAGTTGCTAACAGCTCCTGATGGAGGGACGCCATAAAATTCACCAACGATGTATCAATCCCTATCTCCAGTAGGATATTCCAGAGTTTTGCCCTGTTTACTAAATCGAAGGCCGAGGAGAGGTCCATAAAGGCCAAGTACAAAGACCCCTCCTTGGCTATCGTGTATTTTGAGATTATCAAGTGCAGGTTGGAGCACTGGTCCAAGGTGCCTCTCTTCTCTCTAAAACCGTACTGGATGTTAGATAGGCCTCAGCTGTTCTCAATGTTTCCCCTTAGTTTGGACAATAGGACTCTGCCTAAGATCCTAATGGCAGAGTCTAAGAGGGAAATGGGTCTATAACACCCTGGATCATCCCGCCTCCCCTTCTTAAAAATTGGCACGATAATTGAGATGACCCATGTGGAGGGAAATACTTTACCATTTGCGGATGAGAACACATGCGTTAAGACCCTAGCCCAAAGTTTTGGGGAATGTCTATATAGGTCCGCAAGGACGTTTTAGATGTCTCTAAAATGGCTCTCTCCACCTCTGCCTCAGGTCTTTACCAGCCTTGTTATATGCTGACGACTGCGTCCTAATGTCGAGAACTTGGGTGGGACTACAAAGGCTTTTAACTAGTTTTAACGAATTCATGAGTGATCTCGGGTTATAAACAAATGTTGCAAAATCACACGTCATGGTAGCAGGCAAAGCTCCATCTAAAACGAAAACATTCTATATAAAGAATGAAACACTATGTCAGGTGCCAACTTTTTCCTATTTAGGTATTCTTTTTAATGAAAAAAATTCTTGGTCCCACCTAGTTATTGCAAGGTTTGGGGGCTTCACCAAAAATATGGAGGCCATTTTTAGATTTACAAAAAAATTAAGCTCTCGCTCCATAAAAGCAATTATTGATAATTTATAATGCACGAACATGCACCGTTACTCTATATGGAGCCAGAGTCTGGGGCTGTACTAACACATCGGCCCTCCAGAAAGCAGAGAATATAATGTTAAAACATATGCTGATACTACCCAAAAGCATCGCTGCCACTATGTGTCATAATGAATTAGGTGTAACACCATTATCCTTTCGTATGCAATTAGCACCTTTAAAGCTTTGGCGCAGCATCTGGGTAAAGGAGGAACCAGCCCTGAATCGTGATATAATTTTAGATTGTTTGAAATTGGTCTGTGCAAAAAAAATTCCTTGGCTCTCTTATTTGCAAGATCAACTGGAGAAGCTGGGATTGCAGGATTACTTTTATAGTCCTGGAAACATATCTGCAATTCCTAAAGCCAAGCTCAAAAGTGACTTCTTTTTATATTTGAAGCATGTAAGAGATAGTCAAAAATAGGATTGTAGAGCACTCATTGTTAATTTGTTTCCCACGAATTGAATATTATCTTTCCTTTTATTTTAATCAAGCAAAAATGTTTTACTTGATCAGGTTCAGGATGGGTATTGCTCATTTGCTGGTTTCGTACCCATGTGATGTATATCGTGATGCCAAATTAGGCTTGTGTCCCTGTAATTCAATTTCTGCACAGAGCACTTTGCATTTTATGTTTTTTTGTAAACTTTATCTTAATCCGAGACACATTTTTTAAAACCATTATTAACTGCTTCCATGCTCGTGACGGAACCGCTCCGTCACGAGCCTCGGTTGAGCTGTGCTCATGACGGAGCGGTTCCGTCATGGCCCGCTCGGCGAGCCTGCGCGGCGTGATTTCGCGCCTGCGCGGCGCATTCTATTGAGCGGGCGGGTCCTTGATGGAACCGCTCCGTCATGAGCACAGCTCAACTGAGGCTTGTGATGGAGCGGTTCCGTCACGAGCATGTAAGCGCCGCTCGCCCCCCCCCTCGCCGCTAGCGCTCCGGCGGAATTGCCGCCGCAGCAAAGGGGTTAAGATTTTTAAATATTAGAAAGTGTCAACCTGCATTATGCCATCTACTTCTTTTAAACAATAAACTCACTTGCCTTATGGTTTTTGAGTATATCACCTCTGCAGTTCGACTCCGTAATATTGTTGGAAAATTAATTTCTGGGTATTCCTGGGTATTAACTAGGTCAGTTAAAATCTTATTATGTCTATCATGCTAAACAATGTTTTTATCTGTTCTTTTATGGCTGTCATTAAGCCGAATAAAGCTTTTTGAGTGACTGACTGGATTTTATGTAACAATTGTTTTCATTGGTTGTCGTGTTTTCATGTATTTCAGTATGTTTAGATTTGCTTTTATTTTGAGACAGATCTATTGAATCTTTATTGGTATCACAGTTGGCCAGTTTTTTGTAATTTTTGTGGTACTTTTGGAATTCGCAAAATTCTTAAATTCTTCGTGGATCGGGGCCATTAAAGTTGTTTTTATTGTGTTGTTGGTTTGTTATACACAACTCCTGCGAGCACTTTCTCTGAGCATTGCCTTGTCAATCTATCCAAGCTACCAAATTTGAGTACATTTTGTAGTCTCAGAAACCTGCTTATGCCTGTGGACAGGACTACTATGCATGCACACACAGGCAGGTTTACCACATTAACCCAGAAGCAGGTTAAGAATAAACAAGTAGGGTAATTATACGGTGAAAGCTTATAAGCAATTATTTAAGCCTCACTCAGGACTTTTCTGTTTTTCCAAAAATATGTCCTGAAGTGGCTCACGTACTCTGAAGTCAGAACGAAGTCTGCTTTGGGGAAGTCCTTTTTCAAACCTGCTGGCTCATAAGAATGGTTCTCTAAGCATAGTGATAGTGGAACAAGAGTCCAAAGCTTCTGAGGAGATTTCTCAACAGGAGCATGTACAAATCGAAGAATTGCTGTGGTGGACATTTAGACCTCTCAGTTGTATGTTACATGTTAATTTTCCTATTTTTTTAATGTCTAGAGCTTGCAATAGGCCCAGACCTCATCCTGGTGCACCAAGATGACAAGCTGCCTAAAACATAGGGGTTATGTCTGGAATAGTGAGTATTTCACCCATCTCCGAAAAGTGAGGTTATCAGAGGGAGCCTTTGCAGTGCAGATAGGATTGGCAGACGTTATAGATGCAGTTAGCCCTTGCAGCTCCACTCTAAAGTCCAGGCCCGGGAATGTTAGATTAGTAACCAGGTCACTCATAATTGCAGACTTGGGGGCATATTTTAGAGCCCTTGCGCTGCCAGAGCATCACTTTTTGTGACTATCCGGCAGCGCAAATTACAAATTCATATCTATGATGCCACACAAAGCCACTATGCATGGCCTTGAGAGGCCACATAGATATGGAGTAAAGCAAGGCAGTGCAAATTGCTGCATTGCCTTACCCTGCCACGGGAGGGGTTCCATGGGCAGTGCAGTGGGTTTTCCCATGCAACACCCATGGATTTTGATGGTGCCCTAGATTTACAAGAGCATGTAAACCTGGGGAAATGCCAAACCTTACGAGGCATAACAAGGAGAAATATCTTTATTTATCCTCGTTTTTTCCTCTTTCTATGTGTGCTGCAAAAGCACACATTGAAAGATGAAACACCTCTTAAGATTGTTTCTGTGCTGGAATGTGCCCCTTTCTGCACAAAGGAATCTGTCAACAAAAACAAAAACAAATGGATAAGCTACTATCCATTTGTTTTTGTTGACGTTGACAGATTTTCTGATAAGACCTACTACAAGAATTCCGTAAGTGCTGTTGTCACACATAGACACTTGACTCACTTTTGGTGAAGGTAGCACAATCGACTTTTGAAGACGTGTATGTTAGTTTGTTACTAACAAAGCAAACCTACCATTCATGTGCATCTTTTGAATACGCTTCCTTTCTGCACAAAAGCAATCCTGCTGACAACACAGGCACCTGCATTGGCACTAGGCTGTCGATACGGCACCAGCACAAAGCGAAAGGGCAGGGTTGCACTGTATTCCATAAATATTAAATACGGGGCATTCCTGCCCTTTCACTTTGGCGTAGGGCAGCACAGCAAGATGACTTACTGTACTGCCCTACTCCAAATCCCCATAACTGAGGGCCTTATTGTTGGCAATCACAATGTTTTCGCAGTTCGGAAACGTCTTTCAGATTTGTAAAAGGGCTTTCAAAATTTTCCAGATCGCAAATGTATCAATGGTTTTTTTACCACAATCGTAGTTGCAAGCCATTGATCCCTTACCACCTCAAAGTTGGTCTAGCAAATTGATTTGCTTGCTATGGCTCATCTTCCCCTTTAGGATTTAATTGGCTGCCTTGGTGGGACCAGAGAATCACTGCCAGCAAACTCCTGTTTGGGAGGTCAAATAAATTGAGGGAGGGGGTCTGCTGTTCCTTGCAAATATCTATCCCTGCTTTTTCAGCTATTCACAGATGGTCGCAAATTGGAAGCTCCATAATTAATAATCATCAGCCAGGTCATTTTTTGACCTCCTTCAGAGGAACAATTTTCAATGCAACATATTAGTACATAGGCTTCACCACAAACTGCATTCCCATTCGCAAACTGGTCTGTTTGCCAATTGTGCATCCCTGACTTGCAAAATGTAATAATATATTTCACCCAGCGTTTCAGGTGGGCTAAAGGTACAGGCAGAAAACTTGCAGACCACATGCAGTTTAAAAGAGAGCATGCACCTTAGAACATTCTTAAAATGTTCTGCATAAAGGCCATTACAAACAAGCTTCTAAATTCTTTTTTAAAACAGAACTTACAGAAATGTATATCTTAAAAAACAATAATGTAGCATAGTGCCAAATATAGCTCACCCCTTTCTTGTTCACTAGCAAGCACAAGTCAAAAAAATGAAAAATGGAAGAGTCAATATCTATCTATCTATCTATCTATCTATCTATCTATCTATCTATCTATCTATCTATCTATCTATCTATCTATCTATCTATCTATCTATCTATCTATCTATCTATCTATCTATCTATCTATCTATCTATCTATCTATCTATCTATCTATCTATCTATCTATCTATCTATCTATCTATCTATCTATCTATCTATCTATCTATCTATCTATCTATCTATCTATCTATCTATCTATCTATCTATCTATCTATCTATCTATCTATCTATCTATCTGTGTCTGTCTGTCTGACTGTCTATCTATCTGATGTTTAGCTGCTTTTATTGCACAAAAATGCAGTGATATGAAGCACAATCATATACAAAAGAAAATATTTAATGGCTGTCTAGCGAATACAAATTTCATAATTATCAAGACAGTCTCCAAGCCACTCTGCAGAGCTTTACCATTGTCAGGGCTATTGGGATTATGTGGCATGGAGGCATAGTGGTTTGGGGCGGTTACTATGTTCATAAACCTCATATTTCATAGGGGTCAATGAAATATGGAAATTGTTCACTGTGAAATATAGGTGTTTATGCCATTTTGAAAAAAACACTTATGGGCCAATTTAGATGTTGGACAGACCTGAGTCCGTCTGACATCGATTGGGTACTGGGACCGACCGACCTCCTCTTGGTGGTCCCAACCCAGCAATTAGGATGCGACCAAACAATGTTCAGTCACAGTCTTATTCTTTACAATGGGAGCATGCATTAAGATCAGAATGCATGCTCTCACTGTAAAGGGAAAGGGGGGAGTTCATCCTTGCACCCTGTTGCAGGCACCTCAAGGTGCCTGCCACAGGGTGCAGGGATCAACAGGTGGACACCATAGGTGCTCCCTCGGCCGCCATATGGAGGCCGTACACCCATGCATCCAAATTAGTCGGGTGGAAATGAATCCAAACGGTGGGGCTGCGTGAGGGAAACCACAACTCCCATCAGCCCCTGCGGCAAGGACGCCGCCGCCGCGCAGGCAAACAGGAAGCGCCTGGGGGCGCATAAAGGAGCTCTTGCGAAGAGAATCTGCGGGAGGCGCTGAAAAGTTGGAGACTTACACACGGCCGGGCTTTTCTCCGTCGTGTGTCCTGTGGCCGGGCTGGGCTCCGCCGACCTGCGTTCTGGTGCTAAGAGGACCGGGCTTTGCTCTTATGGTGGCCTGGCCGGGCTTGGCTCCGCCGGGCTGCGTGAGGGAAACCACAACTCCCATAAGCCCCTGCGGCAAGGACGCCGCCGCCGCGCAGGCAAACAGGAAGCGCCTGGGGGCACATAAAGGAACTCTTGCTCTTCCGTCCCATGGGACGTGCGCGGGCGCACCCGGGAGAAGCCCGGGACAAGGGCGGGGCCATCTGTGGCCATCTGGGGACGACCAGGGACGGGACGGGCCACCCCCCTTGGCATTACTTGTGAGTACGGGCAAGTGGCAAATTGTGGATAGAACTTTGTTTATGTTTTAATAGCTGTCTGTGACTTCTGAACTACCCCCAATAAGTCTATCCAATCTACCCTACCAGACAACTATCTATTGAAAGTAGTTACCAGAATTAATAGCGATAGAAGGAAATCGCTAGGTAAAAGTAATTTACCAGACCTCCCTCTGGTTTCGTCTCCGGATCCCAATAAAGCTGATATAAATACTAAGCATGGGCGAATTTTGCGAATTCGCAATCCGCAAATTTGCGGATTTGCGATCCGCTGAATTCGCGAATTTGTGAGAATTTGTGGATTTTTGTTTTTTTGCGTGTTCGCGGGGTTTTTTGCGTGTTCGCGGGGATTTTTGCCTCTTCGCGAGCCGCTTGCATAGCGAAGTTACCCATGCAGTCGTTTATGGGAGAGGGAGAGATAGATAGATAGATAGATAGATAGATAGATAGATAGATAGATAGATAGATAGATAGATAGATAGATAGATAGATAGATAGATAGATAGAGAGAAAGAGATGGAAAGAGAGAGGGAGAGAGAGAACGAGAGAAAGAAAGAGAGTCCGGATCTCTGAAGTGCTAGATTCCTGAGTTGCCCCTACAGAACATACAGCTTTTTATTTTTAGCAAAATGCATATGAAAATTGTGCTGTAAAGGTCTCTTTAAGTTTAACCCCTCCTGACAACACAAAATGGGTGTATTTGCCATCCTCTCCCTTCTTCCTGTTTTTTATATCTGTAAGTGCTTCCTGATGAGGTTTAATTCCTTGGACAGGTGCTTCGTTGCCTACTTGTAACTATTCTCTGACCCTGCTTCAAGGGTCAGAGCAGGGTCAGAGAATAGTTGCAAGTAGGCAACGAGGCGCCAGGAAGCAATTAGCAGCAGGTGTCCAAGTTGAAGTTAATTTGTTTGTAACCCTTTTGTAAAAGGTTACAAAGAAATTAGGTTCAACTTTTGCACCTGCTGCTGCAACCCTTGCTTGGCTGAAAATTCGTCTCCGCTGATTCGCGGATTTTACTGCGATTTCGCGAGATTCGCGGATCGCGAAATCGCGGAAAATCCGCAAATTGGCCGGGAAACGGATTTTACGCCCACCCTTAATAAATACCACCAATGACACTGTTACAGCAGCTGAGACTGATAACACCGGTATCAATGTTGAATCTACTGAGGCCCCTGATAACTTGACTGTGGTGGAAGATATATCAAACCCGTGTGAGACCTCTGAAGGTACCCCTCAGCAGTCCACTAGGGCGACAAAATTTATGAGAGCATGCAGGAAAACAGCTCTTAAACGGGGAAATCATTCTGTCAGACAAAATAAAAAAGACATCATACACAAGGAGAACATCGAGGAAATAGGGGCATTATCTAAAGACAGTTGTGTTTCTATTAAACCCGACCAAATTGACTTGTTAGTGAGTACTATCGATAATAAATTGAAAATGGTTGTAGAGCCCTTGTTAGTTAAAATTGATGATTTGTGGGCAGAAGTATTGAGACTAAGGGCTGTGGTGGATCAGCATGCAGTTAATTTGGATAAATCCATATCAAATATTAAAGATACAACGTGCCCACACACAGCACCTATACAGGATAGGGTACAACCACGACATACAAATAGTGCCCCCTCTACTGTTAATACTGGGAAACAACTATCTAAAGAGTTACCTGTATTGGCACGCCCATTAGCTCAGGAAATGGGCCGACCTTCACAGGTACCGGCAGCTGGGTCAACAAGCGTAGTGTCGGGTAGTTCACATCCTGATGTAAGATCATTACCAGCTCCAAACAGAGGAAAGACTGTTTCGGTGCCAGTTGTGTCAGCTACGCCTGCTACCACAGGGGGGACTAATGAGGTACCTGTAAGGATATGTAGGCGCCCAGTAGACCTTCCCCCTGAATGTGTACCCTATGTTGTGGTCTTAACTAATGTCCCGACTCTAACTCAGGCCCCGTATACCCAGGAGTCGGCGGATTCCCTAAAAAATAAAACAACTTCATGGTTAAACCGCCACTGTGGTTACCCAGTTGGCTACTCTGATCAAATTATTTCTATCAGAAGAGTCAATTGGATCGGTAATACTAGGAAGACCTGTGGGGGCGACTGCGTGATTATAAATTTTAAACATCCGCAACATGTTGCGACGGTCCTGCTCAGAGCGGCCGCACTCACGCAGTCGGAGACAGATGTCGTCGCAAGACCATTGGGCTATTTCTATAACCATCTTAACAGTTTGCCTTCTGCTAATTGCAGGGAGGGGGCAAAGAACAATTTCAATTTTCCATCTATTGTAAATAGACCTGTGTTATCCACCTTTTGCCCTGGTTTTCAGGATGGCACACCTATCCCGCCGATGCACATGTTGAATTCTGCCCCTGGCGGGAATAGATTTATAACACACACTCCCAACCTATTATCAACTTGCGATAGTACTTTTTCACCTGTTAATGGGATGGTTTACCAAGTCCCAATCCAGAATAGGTATCAGTCATTGAGTTTTGTGGACCAAAATGATTGACATGAGATTGATCCGGTTTTTGGGAGAGATGTAAACAGTAATAATATTGGAGAGTTAACTATGCCCGAAATCGAACTGGTTAATAATGTGACTGTAGATTGTATGCCTGTTGGGGGAGAAGTTGAGAATTTAATGTATAACATAGAGCTTTTTAACCCTGATGACAACATGTTCGTATTTAGTGACGGAACGCCCATTGTCAGCCATGATAGGAAAAGGGTAACTTGTTATATCGCCAGCTGGAACATTGCAGGCCTGATGGCCAAGGAGGATATGTTGGGATGGAAAGACTTTATTAGTTTATTTGACATCATCTGCCTACAGGAAACCTGGTGCAAAAACTTTAAGGGCAGTGATGGCTTTGTATCCTATGAACTTCCTGCCTTGGCATCGCCCCATGGTAGAGCAAAAGGAGGGCTGTTGGTTTTGATTTCAGTCAAGTTACCTATTTCTGTGAAAAAGCATGTAGTAGTGGGGGCTCATTCCCAAATTTTATGGCTAGCACAAGAAGCGGGTAGAAATATACTTTTGATTAATTTCTACAATAATATATTTGATGGTACCAGGCACACAGCAATTAATGATTTAGATAATGCACTAAGTAATTTTGTGAAAAATTTTAATGGCGTTTATGAATTTATTTTTGTGGGGGATTTTAATATTTCAGTTTGTCCCTTATCGTCTCAGAAGTTATGTGGTGTCTATAATCGTTCAGGGGATGCTGATGTTCATTTTCCCCATCATTTGTATGGAGAAACCCTGAATAACTTTCTGATAGATTATGACATGGAAATCATGGAAAATGCAAAGAACGACCTGGGAGAAAGTCTACCGACTTTCAAAGGGAGGGGGGCTAACATTGTCATTGATTTTATGTGCATGTCCTCTAACCTAATCCCCCTGTGCTCAGAGCCCAAGGTGGTTGATGTTATGCTAAGTGACCATAAATGCTTAACTACTGAAGCCATGATTTGGAAACCTGTCCCCACTCTCGATCTGGGTACTATTGTCAATATCGAACCCCATAGACCAAATGGTTTCAGGTTGAGGTGGAAAGGAGAAAAAGCCGAAATAACATCTGATTCCATCATCAATAGCTGTTTGATGGAAATTACGGCAATCCTCGAACAGGATAAAACTGTGGCTGCCAGTATTGATCACTTCGATAGAATTAACGCAACCATCAATAAGAAGTTCACTAGAGAAGTAGGGCACAAGAGTAGACAAAAAAGGGGGTGGTTTGACCATGCTTGTTCTACCGCCCGGAGTGACCTTAAAGAGGCCTTAGCAGCTAAACCTAGAGATAAGAGTCTGGTGATTCAATTTAGGCAGGATTATAATTTGATCCTTAAACGCAGAAAGGCTGAACTCCAGCAGGAAGCGTGGGATAACCTTAGCCAAGCAGCAGAACTGAAGAACTGCACACTGTTTTGGACCACGGTGAACAGCCCATTCCTTAAGGACGAGAAGGTGCCAGAGCTTACATCAAATGTGAGCATGGAATAATGGATTCAACATTTTTCCATTATTTTTGACTCCGGTAATAGACCGGCCTCCTATGGAGAAGGCTGGCCCATCGTTGCCTTAAATATTACCACAGATGAGGTCATGGTTAGTATAAGAGCCAGTAAGGGAGGGAAGGCCCAGGAACCTGATGGGGTACCCATAAATGTGTATAAGACCGCCCCGGAGATTTGGGGCCCATTGCTGGTCAAGATCTTCAATGCAGCAGTTAGCTGCAAAATACCGTCTACATGGGCAGAATCAATAATCGTCCCCATCTTTAAGAAAGGTGACCGGGGCGATGCCAAAAATTATCGGCCAATATCCTTACTGGACTCATCTGTTAAAGTTATGAGTCGGGTACTTTTAGTCAGATTAGAGGAATGGGCAGAGACCAATGAGATCTTAACTAACAGTCAGTTTGGGTTCAGAAAAGGTCGTGGCACCATTGAAGAAGTGCTTGAATTTAGAACTTTTGGTAGGGAAATATACCCAGGCCAAAAAAGGGTCAATTTATCTATGCTTTGCTGACCTAAGCAGCGCTTTCGATATGGTAGACCACGCTATACTATGGGCTAAACTGATTGAAATGGGAGCTCCCGAAGGTATAGTTTACTTTTTGGCCCGCCTGTACGAAAAACTTTGCACCAGTGTTCGGTATGGACCTAATGGGGAGTGTACGAGCAAGTTCAGGATCGGGAGGGGAATTAGGCAGGGGTGTGTTTTAGCACCCCTGCTTTTTACACTCTTCATTAATGAGGTGGATTCTGTTCTGCAGACAGTTACGGCAGACGTCCCTAGAGTTAACAACCTTAACATCCCTGTGTTACTCTATGCGGACGACGCCGTGCTGCTGTCCAGGACCCCTCTGGGTCTCCAACGCTTGATGGACAGGTTTGTGCAGTTCATCAAAAGTAGGAAACTGGTGATTAATAGGTCAAAAACTTATGTGATGGAGTGCGAGCCCGGACGAGCTAAAACGAAAGTTAGTTCCCATTATTCCATAGAAGGTGAACCGGTTCAAAAAGTTGATAACTTCTGCTATTTGGGGATCACTTTGTCTAAAAATGGTAGCTGGGATACCGAACATAAAGCTGTTAAAACAAAGATGATCAGGAGTGCTAATGGGGTTTTTGTATTTGCCAAGAAGCTGGGGAATAGACGCATTAAGGACATGTTAAAATTTTTCCAATCTAGATGTCTCTCTGCGGCCCTTTACGGGGCTGGAGTTTGGGGTGTGTCACCAGCCGGGAGTCTACAGGTGGAGGAGAATAATTTCCTGAAAAGGCTCCTGTGCTTACCCAAATCTACCTCCAACAACTTGGTTCATAAGGAAACAGGGACTCAATTCCTGAATGATATGATCATGTTAAGACCCTTATTACTGTGGCGCTCTGTTTGCTTGAATAATTGCACCTCGCTGAATACAGCCATTATCGAGGATTGCCTCTCTTTGGACCAGCACTTAAAGATCCCTTGGATCAAATATATTATCGATTGTTTTCAAAAGGTTTTTGGGTTTAATGTGACTAATGATCGATATTGTGCCTCTGATATCTCCAAGTCAAATTTGAAAATTACTTTTCTAAATTATTGCATAGAGAGGCGTGCTTTGGAGGAATCAAAACTATCTACATGTAAGCTGTACAATAGCATGAATGATTTTATTGGAATGCTTCACTCAGCCTCCTGAGAGCCTATTGTTCATTTGTGATATTTAAAATTTTTAAGCCAGGTTGTAATAACTTTCCATTTTTTTTTCTTAAAAGAATCCTTCTGCGTTAAATTGTTTTTTATCTTTGTTAAGAGGTCTAGTACAAGATGTGCCAAATGACAAGAAAAATTCACTTTCCCTTGCAGAGCCTCCTGTGACATTTCCGGATTTTACAGGAAGGAGCCATCTCGGACGCATCTTGAAGATTATGTTACAAAGATCTGTAATGGGTTTGCTGCATGCCAAGTTCACGTGTACAAAATGTGCTAGCCGATTCATTAACTGTATTAGCACATTACTAAAATGTAAAATCGCTGTGGCAGTCTGCTAATACTACTGCATTTGCACAACATTAGTACTAGAGTAAACTCTTTTTCCACACATGTGCAGTCTAAATATGTGGCACAGAAAAAAAATCACTTGCTGTGATATGGAAGAGCACACAAGCACTATTAGAACGTGTGCGAACATCTTTTTTACTTGCACAAAGTTCCATAATGTGGCTACAAACATGTTAATCTTACAACAGAGGATTCCAAGTTACCAAAACTGATGGGACAATATGAAATGTGTGCTAACTTCAGAAAAAACACATTTTTATCAAATAGGTGACTTCATTGTGGTTCCCTGTCTCTTACCTTGGGTCGTGTTGCAAAATCTTTGCCATCGTGCAACACATCGGGCACATAAATGTATATCCCTTCGCAGTTAGACACAGTGAAAATTGTATTTGTGCCGAAGAGAACTAATTTCACACTATCCATGCTTTGCTTATATAATAAGTAAGGAAGTTAATGCATTTTCTCACTCTTCAAGCATGAACTCTGGACTACCGTGAAGCAAAATGTGTTTGTTCCACTTAAAGGGTAATCATGGGACAGGAATTTCTGCTGATAAGTTTTTTAATATATACAAAATGATTTTTGCAAGTAATACATTTGTTAAATATGTTCAGCCATCGATACAAACACAATCCATGTCCTTAATTCTGCCCTGGTGGAAAAATATCTGTTAAATGGAATGGATTAAATGTTGTTTCCTCTATTTGCCATAACAAGAACAGCTAAAGAATTCAAACTGAAGTGTCCTTTTTTGCACCAAAGAAAGGTTCTGTTGCTATGGCAGGTGTACTTGGGGCTTTCTCAGCCACTCCCTTGGCTTAAATACGTTTTACCAAACCTTGATTCTAAAATAGAGAACATGACAGGTTTCATTAAGGCTCATTTATGTTTGAATCAACATATATAGTTGTATATTTACAAGGGCTTTATCTCTGCTTTTTTGGCTTCAAAACCCGAAAAAGCAGAAATAAAACCAGCGCCCTATTTACAAGAGGGTGCTAACATGCAGAATCGCATGTTAGCACCCTTTTTCCCAACGCCTCCATTTGCATCTCCAATGAGATGCAAAGTGGGCGCCACTGGGCGTACCTTGGATGGACTACCTTGCCAATATCGCTGATGTTTACATCGCAATATTTACAAGGCAGCCCACATGATTTTAGCACATGTAAGATTTTGGCGAAAATGGCAGTTTTCACCAAAAACTAACTTCTGCTAAAATCCTGACTTAGCCATCCCTAACATCGGGGGTGGGTTATGCTGATACGAACCTTTGGGTCGTATCAGCAAGGTCATCGCCATTTTGCAGGGAACATCGCAGGAAAACCAGGGAACATCGCTGGAAAACCCACGATGTTCCCCTCAAAAGCGCGATAACCTCACTATCTCTGGAATTTTTATCGCCCTGGAGAAAAGCGTTGTTAATAACGAGCTACCAGGGTGATACATTCCAGAGATAGCCTGCGATGGTATCATTATCGCTAAGCGGGGCCAGCAATATTTATCGCTGGCCGTTGATGATATACCAGTAAGTGAGGAAGGGAGTAGCATCCACCACTAACATAGGACATAAGACGTCACTATCAGTTGTATTCACCATGCTGAAGCAAGGCAGCTCACCCATCATTCAATGGCCTCTTCTGTTCTATCGAATCACAATCAAACCTATTTCGCCTGCCCCATGACATCTATATCAGCTGCCTGTCCATAAAAGAACACAAACAGTCTTTAAGGCCCTAACTTTAATCGAAGTATGTGGCAGTGACCAGAATCTTAAGCTAAAAGAGATGGAACAAACCTCCCAGGACCGTTGTTCAGAACAGAAATGCCTCCTTTGAGTCCCTAAAGGCCTTTATATCAAGATTTGGGGAGGGTTCTTTCGTCATAGCAGCCGCTAAACTCTGGAACGTCATACAGTTCTCTCTTTGCAAACCTCCCTCTCTTCCTCTTTTCAGAAGAGCCTTGGAAGCGTATTTATGTAGTGAGCAGGTGACGGGTTCGCTCTGGTTCTGGTTCAGGATAGCGCCAAGAAACCCTCAGGACCGTTCTCTGCAACTTTTTATTTAATAATGTAGTTTAAGCTTTAGTAATGCACGTTATTGATGTGGTTAGAAGATGTGTTATAGAAAATAAACTTGTTAAAATTGTGTCTTGTGATGGAAACATCCTATAAAT
Organism: Lissotriton vulgaris; assembly: GCF_964263255.1. Classification (NCBI taxonomy): domain Eukaryota; kingdom Metazoa; phylum Chordata; class Amphibia; order Caudata; family Salamandridae; genus Lissotriton; species Lissotriton vulgaris. The sequence continues at coordinate 908,286 of NW_028245615.1, read as the reverse complement.
AAATGCATTCGATTCTGTTATTTGATTGACAGTATATATACCAACTCAATTATTTTAAAAAGAAGAAAAATACACGACTACAGTATTCACATGGAATAAGATCACATCACCACTAATCATTGTTCCTACTCTTTTTACATTCCCTCCATTTATGTTCCCTATGAAAAATGATTTAATAAAGTTAGGGGTTCTTTTAGGACACAATCTTCTCCTTTATACATGAACTCCTACATTAGTTCGGAAATATTAAACATGAATTTCTGAAATGTGCTGCGGTAACTAATCCGTATATTTTAGGTGTTTGCACCTCTATTGTGTATATGCATTTTAAGTTTGTGGATTTCTGCTGTGCATATGATCTGCCAAGCAGGCCTCAAGCCACGTGCTCTGTAAAATTGAATGTATTCATCCTCTCACTACAGCCCCTATGTCTCTTGGCCTATTCCCATTTTGACAGAGCCCTAGGCCTACTCTGAGATTTGTCGAAATGAATACGGATTCCTTGTAAATCTGCAGCACTAGAGAAGGACAGCCTGTCCAGCAGCTCAAGTTGCTGAGTTATGAAAATTGTAGACCAGGAAACTTGCCCTGACAAATTGCGGTTTTGTTCTTTTAGCTCACCCCCGCCTATCCAGGTGGCAATCCTGTTAGTCCATGGCCCTCTGAAGCACACATTCACATAATGCAGGTTTTCAATGTGGATTTATGCTCAATCGACACATACCTTTCAAGGCATATGGAGAATAGAGTGTGTCAACAGCTAACACTTGCAGAAATGCTTTAATCATGTTGCTGTATGAACTGCTTCCATAAAATATAGTCACCGTGAAGGTGTATTAAACAGGCAACATGCAAGAAACAAATGGAGATTGTTTGGTGATATACAGGAACCTTTGTGATATTTGTGGTCAGGTAACTGTGAGAGAGAAATATGGTTTGGTAAGAGGAAGCAGATGAAGCGAGAGATAAGAAGGCTTATTTGAGGGAAGCAGCAACACAAAAAGATGAAGCACCCTTAAATACCCTACAGTTGAACATGTATTGGCAGTGCTGTTTCTATGGGATTTCCTGGCATGGCCCTTTTGTAAACATTGCACTCCTTTGCCATATTCGCTTTCATTAACATTTCCACATTTCCTCAACCGTGTATCAAATTCTAAGCAATGCTCTTTAAAAGGTTTTGTGAGGTCAATCTACTTTTCCAGTGGGGTAGTAAATTAATCAAAATAGTTAAAAAAAAATCGAAAACTATGGCTACCCTAAAATTACATCAAAAGCACAATGCTGGTTTCATTTATTGCGATGCTGCCCGTACACCTTGGTGGAAGAAGGCCATCGGCACTCATTACAGCTTGCCGTACTATAGTTTACTGTGGTTAGCAAGTTTGCAGAACAGTTTACATTTGCATTACAATATGGGCGACGAACAACAATCCTCAACAGACTTCTTTCCTACTTTTAAAATAGAGGAATACGCGTGAAACACTAGCTGGGTGTGTGGCTGCGGCCAAGCCTATATATCCTATATTTAGGGATGTCATCGAATACTCCATGCAAAAATAATTACTAAGCCTGCGTGAAACCGAACCCTCTGAAATCATTAGTAATTGGAGGCGAGCCTCGTATGAAAAGGCTAACCTGGTATTTATCGTGAAAGTGTCCGCTTATGTGACAATGGGATAATGAAAGGGCTGTCCAGCGCGCCTGAAGGCCCCAAAGCCACCAACCCAGTTCAGGGAAATGAACAAAAGTGACCCCACCCGAGCACGAGCCATTGTCACGTGTCCTGCAGACGCCTGCTAAGGTTCCTAGGCCACGACTTAAATAATGGATTTTCTATGTGGTCCCAGTGAAACAGAAAGAGTGTTACGCACGGCGAGCAATCTATCTGCTTCATTATTTTTGTATGAAACACGCGGCCCGACAGATCCCTGCACTCTCCCGGCAAGAGACGAGAAACCACAGACAACAGTGACACGGCGTCGTTCTCAGTTACCATTCACATGGCAGCTGCCCTCTGCACCTTACAAAATAACGCCGGGCACAAATTAATTAGAGATGTATTTGACAGAAGTCACCTTTCAAAGCGCTGTCGAGCTGTTGGCGGGATCTGCTTTCAGAGCACACTGAACAATATAGAGCAGGCAAGGCTTTCAAACGCCAGGCAATGAGTTATATTTTTAGGCTGCCATCTGGGTGCCTGTGACATAGTAGGATAAAATGTCCTCATTATTCATGATGTACTTAAGCCACAGGTGGATGGATGGGTGTCAAGCGGCCTCAAACAACTTGCACGAAGTAGCCACATTTCTTTCATTATAATGTTTTTATTAGATTTTAGGACAGTAATTACAATATAATACCATGTTCAGAGATAGACAATAAATAGTTAAATGCCATCAACATCTTAAAAAAATACTATAAATAAAAGTAATGCACAGCCGAAAACAAACCCAATAAAGCATATTAATATATAGTGCCATGCTAGACAAAACATTGCTTAGTCAAATTCAAATTCAAAGATAGCTTTATTCGGTATTTGACAACACCATATAAGCAAACATTACAAAATGCAATTAAAACAACGTTTTTTAAACATTTACATACTAAAAAGGAAATTGTTACAAAGAATTCATATTCATTACACTAGTCATTCAATTAGTCTAGTATTAAAAACCCTATAAAAATTTTTCCTAGAGAGCGTTTGATATATATATCGTTTCATTTGCTTGATAGGAAGGTTGAGGTAAATATGACATATTTATGTATTATATGGTGTAATTAGGCACAGAATAATACTTCTACAAACCCTCAGCCTTCTAATCGCTTCTCATAGACCCTCTACATTTTATAATGAACGACAGGAATTTTATCACCACTCCAATAGTACACTCGTCTTGAAGCAAATACAATCTTTGGAGGGCTGCTTTACAACTTCTCAAGCCCCACAGCTTTAATAGTGGCAATAGATGTTTTTTCCTACCCCATTGATAGTACTTGCAGAAAAGTATGCAATGTATATTAGACTGAGTGGCTACTCCGTCACACGGGCAATTTATCATTTTCACTGACCAATCATTTGGGGCAGGGAACGTTATTAACCTGAAAAAAGAATCTGTCCTCAGACGAGCTAACAGCATTCTATGGTAAGGGGAGATATTTGGCGCCAAATAAGGGTGTAGACCATGTTCATGCAAAATCTGGCGGTGGGCTATAATGGTAGACTTATTCCCATCTAGATAATATCTCCTCTCCTCCAATAGACCAAGACATGTCTCTTTTAATACTTTTTTGGGGATTTGGGCGCATGATATTGGGTCTGAAAAGAATTCTGGCTGGCCGATGGAGTTCAGGAATTTTTTAACGTAGGCTAGCCAGGGTTGTTTAGCGCCATTCCCTTGCTGCAGGCAATCCTGAATTACCTCCCTATTGAAGGTCGTGTCCTCGCATGTCCAGATCTTATGCCACAACATAACTGGTGCTATCTTTATAATATCACTGATGTGAGATCTATCCAGTTCGTTGTGGCAAATAGTAGTGGATGTGGAACGCGGGACTCCTAGGAGGTACCTCAGGAAAGCATTCTCCATCCTTTGGATTTCAGAGCTATCTGCAAGTCCCCAGATCCCCGCCCCATAAACAGCTGTGGACACACATTTTGCTGCGTAGATCTTAAGTAGTGTGTCTACCGGTTTCCCGCCAAGTTTTTTGGCAAATTGCTTGACCGCCCCTATTGCGCGGGCAAAGGCCAGGTTCCGGGAGGTAATCGCTGCAGACCATGTCCCCCTATTATTAAAAATGATACCCAGGTAAGAAAAAGTTTTCGTCATTGCTATCTTTGAGTCATTAACAAAGGTTTTGCAGTCTGGTACTTTTTTTCTCGTTGTGCATGACATCGTGAAAGTTTTCCCCACATTTATTATAACGCCTCTAGAGCTCATAAAGGTTGCAAAGCCCGTTAATGCCTTTTGGAGTCCCCGCTGAGTGCGGGCCATAATCACCGCATCATCAGCATATAACAATAACGGGACTGCGAGTCCGTTTATCTTGGGGTAATCCACCTCCAGGTCATTCATCGCGTCTGCTACCTCGTTTATATACAAATTAAATAAAAACGGTGCAAGAATGCAACCCTGGCGAACGCCCTTTGCAATTGGGAATTTTCTGGTTTGCTCGCCGTTTTTGCCATATCTCACCGTGGCTCCTGCATCTCTGTACAGTTCCTGGATAAAAGTTAAAATGTTTTTGTCTATCCCCATTTTAATCAGGGTTTTCCACAGGATTCCATGATCCAGACAATCGAATGCCGAGGTTAAGTCGACGAATGTTAGGAACAAGTTCCCTTTTTTTGATCCAATATATTTATTTATTATAAAGGACAGGTTTAAACCCTGCTCTATGGTTCCCACACCCGACTTAAAACCATATTGGAATTTTGAGAGTATCCCGTTACTCTTGGACCAGGTTTGTAATTTGGTTAGTAACACCCTGCCTGCTACCTTCATTAAATTATCTAACAAAGAAATGGGGCGATAACATTTTGGGTCTTGTCTGTCTCCTTTTTTAAATATTGGGATGACTATCGCTTCCTTCCATGTGTTGGGGAAACCTAGTTTGGTATAGGCGTTGAGGACATTTGCCAGTAAGGGTGCCCAGAGATCTACGTTCCCTTTAAATAGATCAATGGGGACACCGTCAGGCCCTGGAGCCTTTAGGCTTGCACTCTGGGAAATCGCTTGTTCCAGGTCTGCAGGGGTGAACATTACTTTTAGTGGGAAGTTTCCCTGTGGTTGTAAAAGAATCTCACTCCCCTCAGCCAACTCCTCTTGTGAGATCAACACAAGTGAGTCTTTCTTGTAGAGGGCAGTAAAATGATTGACCCAGACATCTTCAGCTATGCCAATTTCCATGGAGTCTACCTTCCTATCTAGAAAGAAGGGGGCATTTACTTCTTTCCAGAAGGACGTGTTGTCCCTTAGTGCGCTTGCCTTTATCAAGGCTTCCCAAGCTGCATTTTTAAGTTCTTTCTTCCTTGTTAGGAGAGTCAGCTTGTAAGCTTGTCTAGCCTCCTTAACTTGGCTGCTATCCCTGGGTATGGTCTTTAAAGCCTGCAAAAGTGCTTTATGAGCACCTGTGCAGGCTCGATTAAACCAACCATATGTTCTCGTTTCATCCCTTGCCTTTAATTTTTTAGTTAGCTTAGCGTTTATTGCGGCTTTAATCTCATCGTATGCCTGTATTATTTGCTCTGGGTTGGTGCTTAGTTCCAGGCAGGTGTTAAATTGTCTAGTTTCTATCTGTAATAGATCTTTCAGAAAGTTCGTGGGTTCAATTTTTGCCCATTTAATGGCGTAGCCATTTTTCCTGGCCAGTGCCACTGAACGACCATGCAATATATCCGTGGTGCTTATTTTTTGGGTGCCAGATTTCCCTAGTTTAAGGGAGGTACTAATAGGGAAATGGTCACTTATTGCTAGGCCCTCCGTATCAAACCCCCCCACCCAACCTTGGTTCCTATTTGAAACCAAGATAAAGTCTATTACAGTGCCTGCCCCATGACCAAAGAAGGTTGTTTGAAACACTACGGGTGGCTGGCAGAGTTCATTTGCAAAAGCCAAATCCCATTCATGCATAAATTGATTTAGCAAATTTCCCCCTAAGGAGTGTTCAAAGTGTGTGGTGGGATCCCCTTGTGAGTCAAAAATGCCACAGTTTTTTGTTTGGCTATAGGGACATAGGTGACAATTAAAATCCCCTGCTATAAGTAAGCAGTCTGCCGCCTGGCCGCCTCTCTTTAGCAGTGAATCCAATTCCGCTATTAGAATTTTTACCTCTACTTTTGGCATATTATTATAAAGGTTTATCAGAAAGAAGGAGCGCCCATTTGATTTAAAAAACAAGCCTTGTAGTGAACTCCCTACACCTGCTTTTGGCCCACTTGCCTCATACATGTTCTGTTCTATGTTACAAAGATTAGAAGTAAAAATACAAAGTCCCCCCGAGCCCCTGCCTCGGTTACCCTGGATCGAGGGAACGTAGAAAGTGCTAAAACCCTCTATAGAGGTCTCATATGGGTCCCAGCACTCCTGTAGGCAGACTATATCCTGCTTTTCCATAAAAGTTAGGAATAGCTGGTCACGCGCTTTTTTCGCAAGCCCAGCAATATTCCAGGAAGATATCTTTAGCAAACAATTCCCCTCAGTGGTTGGGCAGGGTTCTTCCTGCCTAAATTGTGAGACCATGCCCTCCTGCAAGGCTTCAATCTCGTTATCGAGTTGGGTCTTAGTCCTATCTGCTGTACTCAGATATGGTTTTATGCTGGTAATTTCAGTTATGGGCCCAGTTCCATTCTCGATCCATGACCTACTGGATTTTTCTGTTAACTGCTGGCTTAACCAGTTTCCACCACCCGTGTCTTGCACTAGTGTAATCTCTGACATCACGGGGTTAGTATTTTCTACTAGGGAAGGGACATCATGGATTTTTTGTTGGGGAGCAGTGACTTCTAAGACCCCTGTGGTAACCTTTATTGGTCAATCGACCATGTCTAAGCAGTCGAATCTGTTCCTCATGGGAATCCCCTCCCAGTAATCAAAATTTGGGTTGCCTCTGCTGTGGTACCAGGGGCGGGAATTCCAGCCTCTGTTCCAACCATTATTGTTGTTATTCCTATTTCTGCTTCTATTAGTGTACCCCACCTGTGTCCAGGGCCAATCCTGGACATCATCCCATCCAGTTCTATTTTCGTAATTCGGGGTATTTAACGGAGGATAAAAAAAGGAAAGGCGCTGTACATCCACCCCCCCCCCTTTTTTCAAGTGCTGGCCAGGAAGAGATATAATCAGCCATAGCAGGATCGTCACAGTTGACTATAACGCAGTCACCCTGTAGGCTTTTTTTAGTATCCCCAATCCAAAACACTCTTCTAACTGAGTTGATTCTGCTATGATGCGATGGCTGTATAGGTCTATTTTGGCTAAGCCATTGCAGAACTTTGTTTCTCAGTGACCACGGGGGCTCATCCGAGCCCTCTGGTAATTCTGAGACCCCTGTTAGGACAACAGTGAACGGGGTGGCCTCAGGTGGAAGATGGAACGGCCGTCTAGGTCTAGATCCCGTCCTCTGTTTCCCCTGAGCTTGAGAGGGCTGAGTTTTTTGGGGTTTTTGTGAATTCTCCTTTAGGTTGGCTAGCTGAGTATTTAGGGCTACTAGGGCTGGGGTGGGTTGTGCGTTATCACTAGTGGTAGCGAGTTGGCCCTTTCCCTCTACAGTTTGGGGTTTAGGAGTATTTTGTGGATTATGTTTGACGCTTTTAATAATCTGGATGTTCCCTTCTTTGTCTGGTCCACAGGGCTTTGGGCAAACAGCTGGTGTTGTGGATGGTTGAGTTGGTTTAGTCGATTTGACCGGTTTGCTTGGCTGTTTGGTCTTCCCCTCCCCCATGTCTAGGGTACTCAGTGACTTCTGCATAAATGCAGGAGTATTTAGTTTGGCGAGTTGTTTTTCGATTACCCTTATGCTTTTCTCCAGGGGTTTCAGATGGTATTTTAACAGTTCCCCCATGCTGTTTGTGAGAAAGTCATGTAGTGTCACACATGAGGTACAAGGTTTTTGTATGCCCCCTACTGCGCCTAGTGTATCTAGGTTCCCCAGTGGCGTGGTGTTCCGTGGGGGCGTGTTTGGGATCACACTATTGGTTGGTGATGGTGTTTGCAACACTACGGTGTTGTTACTATTTATGTTCGTATTGCAAGAATTCCCACCATTTGGTGGAGCTAATATGTGCTCATGTGGGTTCGACCCCTTATTTAACCTCTTAGGTATGGCACCCTCCCTGGCCCCCGTGGTGTTGGATTCTATGGCCATTTCATGATTATGTAGGAGTTGTAAATCTGGTGTTTTTTCCAGATCCTCCCCAGAATCAGAATCGGGACCTAGTGACAACTGTGTTGCTGACAAATCCACAGTGTTTGGAACTGTGTGAACTAATGCACTTGTTGGATTCAGCAGGGGTATGATCGGCCCCTTTTGTATAGGGGTTTGTGCTGAGGCCAGCGGGCCCATAGACGATCTTTTTCTGGCCATCTCCAGTTCGTGAGACACCCGTCGATCTATCATTTGGATAGTATTGTCAATGGCTGCGTTGGCCTTGTGTAGGAATAGGTCAAGTGGACCCGTTATGTCAGTGGTTTTGTCTGTCTTTTTGCTTCTAGTGACTCTGGTCATGATTGGGCGCTATGCGTCTCAGACGCAATAACTTGTGGGTCACGAGCAAACTGATATCGCTATTACAATTTTTTATTTTTTTTTTGACTAAATTATGAGGTCCCACTAGTTTATGACCACACAGATCAACAAGTGGACGGAGGAAAATATAAAAACAAAACAAAAATACCGTGGCCCAGTCCAGTCCTGCACAGTCTGTAACGGGCTGAAACGAGCCCGCCCTTGGCCCGGGCTTCGCCTCGCGCTTCTCCACGCGCGCGTCCCGCGTTGCGTGAAGTATGGTTTAATTTTAAGGGAGGGTAAAAGGGCGTTACCGCCGGGGGAAGAGGCACCAGGTGGTGGAAGCAAAGGCTTCTGGTCCTCGCAGTCCCCCGGTGCAGGCAGCCAACAAGAGTGGGGTCTAGCGCACGCTGGGAGCTGTTGGGCACTCCGTCGATCAAGGAGGAGCTCCCACCAGCAGCGCGACCTCGAAGGATTTTTCCAGGCAATTTGGCGCAAGTCCGCTTCCAAACGTCCTTCAAAGCAGCAGTAGCACGGATTCTGTGAGTGGCACCCGCGAAGCGGGTGTCACGAAAGGTAAATAGGGAACGGCAGGTGATGGGCGTTACCGCCGGGGGAAGAGGCACCAGATGGTGGAAGCAAAGGCTTCTGGTCCTCGCAGTCCCCCGGTGCAGGCAGCCAACAAGAGTGGGGTCTAGCGCACGCTGGGAGCTGTTGGGCACTCCGTCGATCAAGGAGGAGCTCCCACCAGCAGCGCGACCTCGAAGGATTTTTCCAGGCAATTTGGCGCAAGTCCGCTTCCAAACGTCCTTCAAAGCAGCAGTAGCACGGATTCTGTGAGTGGCACCCGCGAAGCGGGTGTCACGAAAGGTAAATAGGGAACGGCAGGTGATGGGCGTTACCGCCGGGGGAAGAGGCACCAGGTGGTGGAAGCAAAGGCTTCTGGTCCTCGCAGTCCCCCGGTGCAGGCAGCCAACAAGAGTGGGGTCTAGCGCACGCTGGGAGCTGTTGGGCACTCCGTCGATCAAGGAGGAGCTCCCACCAGCAACGCGACCTCGAAGGATTTTTCCAGGCAATTTGGCGCAAGTCCGCTTCCAAACGTCCTTCAAAGCAGCAGTAGCACGGATTCTGTGAGTGGCACCCGCGAAGCGGGTGTCACGAAAGGTAAATAGGGAACGGCAGGTGATGGGCGTTACCGCCGGGGGAAGAGGCACCAGGTGGTGGAAGCAAAGGCTTCTGGTCCTCGCAGTCCCCCGGTGCAGGCAGCCAACAAGAGTGGGGTCTAGCGCACGCTGGGAGCTGTTGGGCACTCCGTCGATCAAGGAGGAGCTCCCACCAGCAGCGCGACCTCGAAGGATTTTTCCAGGCAATTTGGCGCAAGTCCGCTTCCAAACGTCCTTCAAAGCAGCAGTAGCACGGATTCTGTGAGTTGCTTAGTCTCTACTATTTCATAAGATCAAGCAGAATAGGTAGTTGCATCAAAATAATATAAACAACCAATAAAACTAGATCAAACAACATTAAAAAGGAGCCAAATTCTGGCCTGTGTTCTGCTACCAGAGCCCAGACTCTGCCAAGAAAGAACTTGTTTCTGCTGTTGACAAGAGTGTTGAAGCTAAAACTCAATAAAGTTCTTGAGAGTCACACCCAAACAAGTGATCCATATGCAAATCCAATCACCTATTCTTTAAGTGTCATCAGATCCGAGTAGGGCTAGCGTCATGAACTTTATACCATGATCGTAACGATTCCCTCCTCCACCTCCTCAACTACATCTGGCAGCAGGCAAAGCTGGCAGGTCACGAGAAGGCTTCCAAAACAAAAAACTTTCTTTATAGATGTCACACTGTTCAGTCCTCAGGATCGGTTTGTTGCTTATAGGGGTCCACCTCTTGATATACCCAAGCCTGAATGTCATAATGGCACAGGTCAGTGGGAGGATCAAGCTTGGGAAGGAAAGGAAGGGAACAGCAGGGAGGGAGACCTGAAAATACAAAAGGACAATATAAGTAAAGCCTTTACTACCACTAACCTGCGAACCTATGAGAACCGCATTAGCTCTATATATTTATACGTGTAAAGTAAAAGAATGGCACTCGTAGATCAAGACTGATCTGTCACCTTGATAGGTTGCTAGAGGGTTCTTTGCAGTGTTATTGTTTGTCTGTAAGGTGGGATACATGTGAGAAACGCAAAGATTCATGTAATACATCACAGCATAGCGGAGTTGCACATTTAATCTCACTAATTCGATATACAGTAAACACATGTCTACCAAACACCTACCCTTATTACACTCCAATATGCCTCACAGGGATATAGCGTAGTCCTATACCACTCCAACGTACCCCTGTTGAAATAGAGCCATAAGAACACAAACAAAATTAATAACTCTTGTCCCATGAAAGGTACGTTTCAAAAGTATGAGCCAACTGAAATCTTGTCTATTGTAATCCAGGTTAATTCACCAGGACTTCCGATTGATGCAACCATGTAAATCACTATTATTCTATAGTCTGAATAATCCAATCAAAATCATATAGAGAATCCACTTGTATTAGCAAAGGTACACAAAAAAAATCGCACTGTATGCAGTCTCTGTTAGAGTACGATAAATATTGAAGACCCAGAGAGTTCCAGTATAACTGTGCACAATATCTAATTGGTTCCTTTGTTTGTGAGGAACCCCAGGGAAGAAAGTAACCAGGATCCAGGAATTAGCAACCCAGGAAACAATGCGTTTGATAATGTCAGAAAGCGTCCAAGACCTCCCTTCCTCCGCACGAGCACAGACTGTGCTCTCCAACGGAAGAGGGGACTAAGGCGACCCAAGGGACAAGGAAACAGCCGGTGCTTAGCACACTTACCGTACCTTCAGGACTGAAGAACACCCGACCACCATCAATACTGCTGAAGAGAATTTCCGACGCGTTGCGCTGACTCACTTACGCTTTTACGGAGTCTCAGCACGCGTCTTAATGCCGGGGATTCTGGGGAATGTAGTCTTAAATGGTTCTGAGGCTCCGTGCATTGGCAAACAGACCAGCTGTCACTCCCGCCGGAACCAGTAACAGTACATCCCTCCCCTAGCGAGAGCGTGCAGGGGGATCTAGGTTCTGGGGGTATTTTTTGTGAAAGGAGGCCACCAACCGGGTCGCATGAACATCAGACGCTGGTTCCCAAGAATCCTCTTCCGAACTGTACCCTTTCCAGGCCACCAAGTACCAGAGTCTGCGGCCTTGTATATTAGAATCCAAGATACCCTTCACCTCATATTCCGGAATGTCATTAACCAAGATCGGTGGAGGATGCCTGGTAAGGCGCGAGTATGCTGGCTTCAGCAGGGAAACATGAAAGACAGGGTAAATACGGAGATGAAATGGCAACAATAACTTCACTGCCACTGGACTGATACATTTCTTAATCTTATATGGGCCGATGTATTGAGGACTAAACACGGTATGTTTCTTGAATCTTATGTTACCGGTCGACGGCCATACCTAATCTCCTTCTTGATACAATGGACCACGTCTTCTGTGTTTGTCTGCTGTGGCCTTGTATTTGCTTTTAGCGGCCTTCAGTAGGTGTTGCGTATTGACCAGAGTATCTCAGATATGAGCCACCCTTCTTGACACTTCTGGTAAATTGTTTTCTTCGGTTGGATGGATAAATGGAAGGAACCTTGGATGTTGTCCATAGGTACAATTGAACGGGGAAACTTGTGTGGAGCTATGTGTGGCAATATTCTAGGCGATCTCTGCCAGTCATAGGTATTCCACACACTCTTCAGTGCATTTGTCCACATAGCAACGCAAGTATTGTTTGAGAGTCTGATTGAGGCGTTCTGTTTGCCCATCTGTTTGAGGATGGTAACTCGTGGAGCGAAGAGCACCATACTTTCCAAAACTGAGCTGTGAATTGAGAACCCCTATCGGACACAATGATTCTAGGCAGTCCATGCAGACGAACCACATGTTTCATCAACAGGTGAGCTAATTGACCTGCAGTTGGGATAGTCTTGCAAGCCACAAAGTGCCCCATCTTTGTCAAGTAGTCCACTACAACCATGATGGCAGTGCATCCTTTATCTACTGGTAACCCCACGATAAAATCCAAAGATATATTTTCCCATGGTCGTGTGGTAGTCGGAAGAGGCTGCAGCAACCCTTGAGGGTATTGATGGTTAGATTTCACCCTGGCAGATGTTTCGCAACTCTGAATCCATTTCCTTACGTCTACTCTGATAGATGGCCACCAAACCTGTCTGTTGAGCAGGTCTAAGGTCTTTTCCACTCCATGATGTCCCGCACTGGGTGATTCATGACACCAAAGGAATACTTGTTTCCTAAGTTTATCTGTAGGAATCAACAAACGGCCTTGTCTCATAGGAAAACCATTCTTTACTTGCCATTCCTTATGGTATGTTAACCATGTTCTCCATGTACTTGATTTTACTCCTTTTAGAACGTCCTTAAGGAACACATCCGGTTGTATCACACACAGTACTTTTGTGGGGTTAATTATGGAATGTTCCTGTTCTGTATCAATTTCCCTGTAAGATGATTGTCTAGTGAGTGCATCTGACTTTCTGTTCTCTGATCCTGGCCTATAGGTTATGAGAAAGTTATATTCGGGGAAGAATAACATCCATCGAAGCTGATGAGGTGAGAGATGTCGAGCAGGAGTCATAAACTGTACGTTTCTGTGGTCTGTATAAACAGTAACCACATGCTGTGCACCCATAAGAAAGTGCCTCCAGTCCATAAATGCATTTTTTATGGCCAACAGCTCTTTTTCTGAAATATTATAATTCCTCTCTGCATCGTTCAACTTCTTTGACATGAATGCCACCGGATACAGTTGTCCCGTGGAAGAGGGTGTTTGGGATAACATCGCCCCTATTGCCACATCAGAAGAATCTGCCTCCACGATTTAAGGTTTTTCTGGATCAGGATGGGATAACACCGGAGCAGTGACAAATGCTGTTTTTAGGGCTCAGAAGGGGTCTTGAACCTCCTTGGTCGATTCAAATTTCAGTGTTTTTCTCATTAGTTGTGTTATGGGTGCTACCAATGGGGAAAACTGATTGATGAAGCGACAATAGAAATTTGCAAAGCCGATGAAACATTGTACATCCCAAACATTCAGCGGAAAAGGCCATTCCTTGACTGCAGCATTTTTCTTTCAGACATAACCTGTCCATTTGGAGTTAGCATGACCCCATGGAACTCCACCGTACTCACATGAAATTCACACTTGGTCAGTTTGCAGAACAGGTGATGTTTTTGAAGGATCTGTAGTGAATTTTTTACATGTTCTATGTGCGTGGATTCATCTTCTGAATAGATTAGGATATCGTCGATGTATACCACCACATAGTGGTCCAGAATGTCACGTTATACATCATTCAAAAAATATTGGAATGCCGCCGGGGCGTTACTTAAACCGAACGGCATAACCAAGTATTTGTATAGTTCGTAGCGTGTCTTGAATGCCATCTTCCATTCATCACCAGCCCTCATCCGTTCGAGATGGTGGGCGCCCTTGAGGTCCAATTTGGTGTATATCTGAGCTTTCTTTACTTGTCTAGCAACACCGGAATCAAGGGTAAGGGGTATCTATTTTTCACCATAATAGCGTTCAAAGCCCTGAAGTCTATACAGGGGCGTAGCTCACCATTAGTTTTAGGTATGAAGAAAAGTGGCAAAGCCGCCGGAGCTTTAGATGGACGAATGAACCCCAATGCCAAGTACTTATCCAAATACTGCCGAAGATGGAGATTCTTGGGTTCAGTCAAGGCGTAGATCCTCTCACTCATCACTACCCCTCCAGGAACCAGGTCTATTTGACAATCATATTGTCTGTGTGGTGGCGGGTCTTCCGCCTGAACGTCATTAAATACTTCCTTATAGGCATGAAACATTTCGGGCAGTTGGACGTCTTTTTCCGCCACTGTTGCTATGGATAAACGTGAGGCTAATGCCGCTGCGGGTCTTGCTGGTTTGCCCTGACAATGTTCCATACAATAGGGTGAATTCATCAGCATGGTTCTGTTCTCCCAATCTATATCAGGGTTGTGTTGGACCAACCACTGTAACCCCAGGATGAATCCATATTGGGGGGTTTAGATTATGTTGAAAGTTAATTCTTCACAGTGAGAGGCCCCGTATTGGATTAGTATAACATCAGAATTGTATCCTATGGGTCCTGTGTCCAATTTTCTTCCATCTACAGCGTAAATATCCTCTGGGCTGTCTTTGGGCACTAAAGGAATGCCTCTACTTCTGGCTTCCCCCATATCCATAAAAACGCCCGTGGCCCCTGAATCGATCATGGCTGCAACTTTTATCCATTCCGTCTGTACTTAGAGAAGCAAGGTAATAAACAAATGTCCCTGTCCAGAGGAGTTACAACTATGTAAAGAAGGGAGATAAGACTTTACCCAAGAAACCCCTTCTCCTTTTCTTGAGTCACTTAGTTTTCCGAAGAAGTATCCACAACTGCCGTCACTGATCTGTTCCTGAATGGATTATTCTTTGGCTTAACAGGACACTCTTTCACATAATGTCCTTTCTTGCCACAATATAAATACAGGCCCTGTTTCCGTCTAGTGTCTTTTTCTGCCTGTGTTAAAGCGGCACGTATGGAGCCTATATCCATAGGCTCTGAGTTTGAAGCACCGTGTGCTTCACTGTTTCTTTGTCATTCAAAAGGGGGTGTGCTTAGTTCTTTCCTCTTATGGTCACCTTTCCGCTCACTTAATCTATGGTCCAGACATAGCACAAGACTAAACAGATCTTCACAGGTAACAGGTTGAGGATCTAAGTGTGCGATTATATCCTTAAACTCCTCCCTCAATCCTTGATGAAATAGAGCAGCTTGCTTAACCTCTGGCCAGTTAGTTTCTGCCACTAACCTCCTAAAGGCATTTAAATAAGTTACCAGATTCTTATTACCCGGCCTCAACTCCAGTAACTCTCTATCTGCCGTATAAGACTCAGACCGTCTATCAAAAACCTTCAAAAACTCAGCCTTAAACTCATCCCAATCATACAAAAGGGGATCATCTCGATTGACCAATGGTACTGCCCATTGTGCAGCTTCGCCTGCTAAATATAATATCAAAAAGGGTACTCTTGCTTGATTAGTAGGGAATGATTTCTGTTTACAGGAGAAGTGAAGCAGAACCTGTGTTAACATCACTTGGACCTTGCTGGACTCTCCATGAAATCTCTCAGGTGTTGCTAACGGTATAGATACCGGTAATTCAACAACCACAGCATTGGTGGGAGCTGCTGCAGCACCCCC
The DNA here is from genome assembly GCF_964263255.1 of Lissotriton vulgaris. Lineage (NCBI taxonomy): Eukaryota > Metazoa > Chordata > Amphibia > Caudata > Salamandridae > Lissotriton > Lissotriton vulgaris. Next base: position 892,752 of record NW_028245615.1, on the reverse strand, counting down.
TATGTTAAATGGGTTGCATTGCATGCCCTCTACTCTGGCCCTAAGATCTACGGTTTCCTGACGGGATGCGTCCAGTTCCGCCTGTACATTGGGGAGAAACGCCAGAACATCATCAAGAGTGGCCATCCCTCACAAATCAACCAGGAAGACTCAATTCGTGGGTCGGAAATTCTGTCACACTGTTCAGTCCTCAGGATCGGTTTGTGCTTATAGGGGTCCACCTCTTGATATACCAAAGCCTGAATGCTGTAATGGCACAGGTTAGCGGGAGGATCAAGCAAGGGAAGGAAAGGAAGGGAACAGCAGGGAAGGAGACCTGAAAATACCAAAGAACAATATAAGTAAACTCCTTTACTGCCACTAACTTGCGAACCTATCAGAACCGCATTAGCTCTAGATATTTATAACTGTAAAGTAAAAGAATGGCACTCGTAAATCAAGACTCATCTGTCACCTAGATAGGTTGGTAGAGGGTTCTTTGCAGTGTTATTGTTTGTCTGTAAGAAGGGATACATGTGAGAAAAGTAAACATTCATGAAATACAGACAGCATAGCAGAGTTGCACATTTAATCTCACTAATTCGATATACAGTAAACACATGTCTACCAAACACCTACCCTTATTACACTCCAATATGCCTCACAGGGATAGAGCGTAGTCCTATACCACTCCAACGTACCCCTGTTGAAATAGAGCCATAAGAACACAAACAATATGAATAACTCTTGTCCCATGAAAGGTAAGTTTCAAAAGTATGAGCCAACTGAAATCTTGTCTATTGTAATCCAGGTTAATTCACCAGGACTTCCGATTGATGCAACCATGTAAATCACTATTATTCTATAGTCTGAATAATCCAATCAAAATCATATAGAGAATCCACTTGTTTTAGCAAAGGTACACAAAAAAAATCGCACTGTATGCAGTCTCTGATAGAGTACGATAAATATTGAAGACCCAGAGAGTTCCAGTATAACTGTGCACAATATCTAATTGGTTCCTTTGTTTGTGAGGTACCCCAGGGAAGAAAGTAAGCAGGATCCAGGAATTAGCAACCCAGGAAACAATGTGGTCGATAATGTTAGAAAGCGTCCACAACCTCCCTTCCTCCGTACGAGCACCGACTGTGCTCTCCAAAGGAAGAGGGGACTAAGGCGACCCAAGGAACAAGGAAACAGCCGGTGCTTAGCACCCTTACCGGACCTTCAGCACTGAAAAACACCCGACCACCAATACTGCCGAAGAGAATATCCGACACCTTGCACTGACTCACTTCCGCTTTTACGGAGTCTCAGCACACGTCGTAATGCCAGGGATTCTAGGGAATGTAGTCTTAAATGGTTCTGAGGCTCCGTGCAGCGGTAAACAGACCCGCTGTCACTTGCGCTCGAGCCAGAACCTGTAACAATAGAACGGTCCCATAACAACCTGTAAACTCAAATGAAGGACCCGCACTGCACTGTGAAACAAACTTCAAACAATGGGGCCCATTTATGAGCGCTTGCAAGACTTTTGCGCCGCTGGTGCATGACTTTTTGTGACGTACCGGTGGCTTACAAAATGCGCCATGTTGTGCCCTATTTACAAAATAACACATTAAGGCAGATTGTCACTTTGTAAACCCCTGCGTCACATTATACCTGCATCAGGTATAATGTATGCAGGGTGGGCGTTCCGCCGCATCCTAGCCTCTTAGAAGTGGCAAATTGGGATGTATAAGATTTCAGTGCCCCACTTCTAGAATGCTACTGCGTCAATATCTTACGCCTTCCGTTTCTGATGCAGTCCTTTTCACATGCGGCTTGCCCCATGTGAAAGGAACATTGCTTGAGTTGCATCACGCTTCTGGCACAACTCCAGCAATGCGTCAGTTTTCCACTGACAGATACGTCAGTAATACTGACGTATCTGTCATTCCTTGCAACATGATGCTTCATACAGTAAATATGACACATCCAACATTCCGCAAGGGGGCACACTGAGAAGTGACGCATAACTGTTTTCACACAGCAATGCATCACTTCTCATAAATAAGAGCCAATATCTTTAATGTTCAAGTGATCAGTGAAACTGCTCCAGCATGGCCACCTACAAAAACTTGTGTGATATCTGGAGTAATCATTATTCTGTATAAGACACTATAATATGTGCATTCATTAAATTCATGTTTTACTTGTCAAATCTTTTTTTAAGAGGGTCACTTTGACTAATAAAATGTTATTTCACATCGTTTGTCAAAGTTGTCCTTCATAGAGCACTCAGGAAATTGTATCCATTTTTTTAGATCACCACATTTCTCCCTAGTTGCCCTCAATTCTCAGTACACTTGCACATTCCTAGTGCTTGGAACAGAAATGTTTTAAGACATGGGCAAAGTAGGCCCTGGCTAAGGGCCCCAAGCTTTCAAGGAGCCTCCTGAAAGTGCCACCTCTGTTTTGTAGATAGTCTTGTCTTGATGACCTTGAATAATTCTAGATTGTTTTAACTATTATTTTCCCTTAATTTATTTTAGTGTGAGTGATGTATGGGAGTCTATTACTGACATTTTGCAGAGAAATGTTTGTTTTTCCAAACCATGCAACATCTATTAAAAAAACGTGTTTCAGATCAAAACAGGATCTCACATTTGAGAAATGGAAAGGGGGTCAAAAAGATTATTTTCAATAATATTAATGAGCTGTTGCTGCATTCTAATTCCAAAGAAACACTTCACTACCACTGCATATTATATGTAAACAGATTCATAATTTGGACCACTGTGCCTGTGCAGTGGGCACAGAGGGCATGAAAGAGCTGAAACTAGATCATAAATTCAAAGCTGGTTCGAACAGCGGCCCCCAAAATATCTTTGGCCCAGGGCCCCCGAAATCCTTAAGATGTGCCTGGAAGAGGACTTTAGGATGGTATAAGTTGTGTATAAGCAAACAACAACATCATCTGAGACCCTAGCTACACTGACTCAGGGAGCCCAACACTGACAGGAGGAAACTGACATTAACATTAGAAAATAAACAATGACAAAAAGGCACTGACAACAGGACACTAACACCGTCCCTGAAACACTACTACAGGACCTGCAACACTGAAAATGGGACATTGTCACTAGTACAGTGACAAACAGGCACTGACACTAGAGCAACAACACAAGGTCGCTGATACAGAGGCAATGTCAAATGGATACTGCCAAAAGAATACTGAGAAGGGAAAACAACAATGACACTAGGAATTGGCATGCAGGATACTGAAACATTAGCACCAATATTAATAGGGGAATAGTCACGCTGGAACACTAACATGGAGCACAACCATTAATGTTGGGGCACTGACACAGGAATTCACGGACACGAGGATACTGACACAAAGATAGAGACACAAGGACACAATACTAGATTAGTGACACTAAATTTGCAGCTGTTATGTACATTGTCTATAGCCCTCCATGACAACTATTTAATATTGCCATGTACACATACATTGACATGAGAATAATGTATTGCAAGGAGAAACTTTAGTTTTTCTCACATATTTATTGTGACAAGCACAACCTATTTGAAACTTATTACTGCAACTCGTACTATTTGGACTCAGTCTCTACCTTGCATTAATAAAGTACTGCTTGCATTTAACACTTCACTGGTAGCTAAAGTGTGCACCATATAGATTTTTCCATACTGAATGAGACTTGTTTCCAGTTTCAGTATCATACTGTTTCTATTTGCAGAGCAGTATCCTGGACTATGTTATCATTAAGGTGATCAGTTATGTCATCAATTACGTCATTTGAGATGTCATCAGTGATGTAATTAATGTTGTCAGTGAGTAATGCGGTAATTTAACATACCACATATATATCAATATATATATATATATTTCCTTAAAAGAAAACAGGATGCATTTAAAAAAGAAAAATCTAACATTTCTGTTTCATTTTTTGAGAGCAGGCAGTGGTCTTTATGACCACTACCTGCTCTTACATTTTTTTTTGCTGCAGTCACAACGGGGAAGGGGTAAACTGCAAGTGTTTTGCAACTGCATTTGCAATCGCAAAACAATTGTACATAGAAGTGCTACTTGCTATTAGGAAGGTACACCCTTGGCACTCCCCTTTCTAATAGCAAGTCCCAAACCCTATTTTGCAAGTCGGTAATAGGTTGCCATCTCCCAAAATAGGGTTTGTACATTACACTGACCCATTTTGCGGTTGCAAACGTGCCTTTTTCTAATTTGTGACCACAAAAAACATGCTTACATCTAACACCTAGATTGTTGTAGCATGACAGGTATCCCATGATAAATAAGAATGTAAGTTGATGTTTAATAGATGGCAAACATATATCATGTAATAAAATATCTTTTGAATATGTCTGATTCATTATATTGATTATTTATTGAGTTATACCTATCTGAAAGCGAGCATTGTTTTCCTTGCGCTTTAATTGCTGTTTCCTCCTGGTGTTGTCTTATCCTATTTTTAATTTACAGGGGCCCTCTTGTGTCTAGAACTGGGCCACAGTGTAGCCTCCAGGCTGGCAACTCAAACTCCATTGTCCCAGCTGAGAACACAGGTCCAACAGGCAGGTTGAGAGAGGATACATTGGAAAAATTAAAAATGTAAATCAGGGAGAATTGACTTGAAAAGGTCTAGGTATGGGAGGGTAGTGCACACCTAATTAATGGTACTGCACTAACACAAGTCCTATCCTCACCGCTGATCACCAGTGTTAGAAATTGGGTGCTGGTTGGCAGAGATATGCACCTTGTCCAAGCAGGAACCACAATTCTATTCAGGATAAGTCACAACACACTCTAAATTAACCTGTAAAATTCCCCTGGCAGCTTGCCACAGAGCAGCCAGGCTTAACTTGGGCAATGTGTAAAGCATTTGTGGAAAACTTCAAACAATGACACAGGGAAAACACCACAAAAGACTCCTCAACAGGGTAGAACAATATAGCATAATGTTATGAGTAAAATGACAAAAATCCAATAAGTAAAACCGGAGTTATTAATTTTTATAGTAGTGCTCAGAAGCAAAAAGCGCCAACTGCGCTAGACTGCATCAATTCCAAAGTTTCAGACCAGCTGCAATAAAGCGCGTGGTGGATACAGGGACCAGCCATGGCCCGCTGAAAAGTGCCTTGGTTGCTTCGTCGTTGAAGAAAAAGACGCGAGGGGCAGAGGAGGCGATGCATTGACCTATAGAGTGAAGGCGATACGCCAACTTTGAGCCGTGCAAAGTTTAAGACAAGTCGGGAATGGTTTTGCAGTTGGCGATGTATTGGATTTGATCCTCACAACAGTGGCGATGCTTCAGCAGTTGTAGAGCTGCGCCAGATCCGAGCTGCTGCATCGACAGGGTTGGGTGGATTCTACTGGGGCAATACTTTAACCCACTTCCATGGGCCCAGAACTGGATTGGCACCACTTGGCAGAGCAGACTCACAGATGGCAGAGGTCCAGTGCTGAGGCAGGTGAGTTAGAAGTCTTTGATGTCCCTGATACTTCAGAACAGTAGGCAAGCCTTGTAGCCCTTCTTCCTGGCAGAGCATCCACAGGTCCAGAGGTGCACTGTCTTGGTAGTGTCGGAAGTCCAGTTCTTCTATCCAATGGTGCCTTTGAAGTAGAGGAGACTTCATAGAAGGTCTTTGAAATGCAGAGCGGTACTCCCTTCCTGTCCTAGCTCCAGACTTACTACAGGGGGTTAAGAGGTCCTTTGTGTGGAGACAGGATACAGCCTATTCAGGTCTAAGTGTAAGGCTGTACACAGCTCCTCACCCCCATCCTGCCCATGATGATTCATCAGGACGTGGATGGCCCATCACCTTAGGCCTAAGCTCCCTTTGTGTGTGGTTGTGTAGAGGAAATGCACAAAGTCCAGCTGTCACTCAACCCAGATGTGTATTGGAAACAGGCTGCAGGCACAAAGGGCTTAGAGCAGATCAATTGCATATTTTTTAAAGTAAAAAGAACTGATGACCAGAATGTTGAACAATGTCAAACAGTTGCCCGAGTACAAAGATCTGGGTCTAAATCCATCATTTTTTGCTCCCCATGCTATTCCAGTTTAAATCCAACCATATGCAAATCAGTCTTGACTCTGCTCCCAATGAGAACAGTTCAGCCCGAAGTTCCAGGCCAGGTCCGCCCTGGACTGGAAACGTGCATCCTAGGACCAGTTTCGGGGTTTCACCCCTCATAAGCCAGGCTAGCTAGACTCCAGTGGCATGGAGAGAACGGGACCAACGTATGTGCATACCCGTCCCTCTCGGAGTGACAAATGCAAACAGAACAATTAATGGACAGAATGTTCAACAATGTCAAACATTCACCCCAGTACAGAGATCTGGGCCTAAATCCATCGTGTTTTTGCTACCCATGCCATTGCAGCATAAACCCAGCCATATGCAAATCAGCCTTGACCCTGATCCCATTGGGAACAGTCCAGCCCAAACTGCCAGACCAGGTCCTCCCTGGACTGGAAACAAGCATCCTAGCACCAATTTCAGGGTTTCACCCCAAATCAGACAGGATAGCTTGACTCCAGTGGCATGGAGAGCACAGGACCCACATCTGGGAATACCTGTTCCAATCAGGGTGACAAATACAAAAAGAACAATTAATGGACAGAAAGTCGAACAATGTCAAATATTCACCCCACTTGGAGCCCTGAAACCGGTCCCAGGATGCTTGTTTCTGGTCCAGTGAGGACCTGGCTTTGCAGTTCTGCCTAGACTGTTTCCATGAGGCACAGGATCAAGGCTGATTTGCATATGGCTGGGTCTAAACTGGGGTGGCGTGGTGAGCAAAAGAACGATGGATTAAACCCTGATCTTTGTGACTGGGGTGAATATTTGCATTGTACAACATTCCGTCCATAATGTGTTGCTTTTGTTTTTATCTGTTTAAAAGTGGCATTTAAAACATTGTAATGATAAATTCAACTTTATCATTAAAGAGGACAAGATGGCGTCCGCTTGAATCTGCTACTCACCTCTCTCCCCTTATGACCCGGCCCTCCGGGCTTCTGAGGCTCTCGAGAGGATGCACGAGGAATATGTGGTGTTTCGATTCCTTAAGAACAAGGGCTTTGGATGTACAACGTCACTTCCGCTTCAGGAAGACTGGGAATTGTTTTGCCCACTGGGAGGCTCTCAGTCTCTTGTTGATGACGGCGGTTACAGCCGCTACGGCTGTGCAACACCTGCAGCACCTCTCAGCAGTGGGCCTCAGTTGGATCGCTCTGCCTTACCTGACGAGTCCACCGTGGACTAGAAACAAGCATCCTAGGACTGGTTTCGGAGTTTCACCATCATCAGCCAGGCTACCTTGACTCCAGTGGCATGGAGAGCACACAACCAACGTATGGGAATGCCCGTCCCACTCAAGGTGACAAATGCAAACAGAACAATTGATGGACAGAACGTTCAACAATGTCAAACATTCACCCCAGTACGGAGATCTGGGCCTAAATCCATCGTGTTTTTGATCCCCATGCCATTAAACCCAGCCATATGCAAATCATTCTTGACCCTGCTCCGATTGGGAACAGTCCAGCCCAAACTGCCAGGCCAGGTCCTCCTAGGACTGGAAACAAGCATCCTAAGACCAATTTCAGGGTTTCACCCCTCATCAGCCAGGATAGTTTGCCTCCAGAGGCATGGAGAGCACAGGACCCACATTTGGGGATACCCGTCCCACTCGGGGTGACAAATGCAAAAAGGAAAATTGATGGACAGAATGTTGAACAATGTAACACATTCACCCTAGTACTGATATCTGGGCATAAATCCATAGTGTTTTGCTCCCCATTGCACTACAGCTTAAATCCAGCCATATGCAAATCAGTCTTGACCCTGCTCTCATGGGGAACAGTCCAGCCCAAACTGCCAGGCCAGGTCCTCCATGGACTAGAAACAAGCATCCTCGGACCGGTTTCGGGGTTTCACCCCTCATCAGCAAGGCCAGCTTGACTCCAGTGGCATGGAGAGCACGGGACCAATGTATGGGCATACCTGTCCCACTCAGGGTGACAAATGCAAACAGAACAATTGATGGACAGAATGTTCAACAAAGTCAAAGATTCACCCCAGTACAGGGATCTTAGCCTAAGTCCATCGGGTTTATGCTCCCCATGCCATTACAGCTTAAACCCAACAATATGCAAACCAGTCTTGACCCTGCTCCCATTGGGAACAGTCCAGCCACACAGCCAGGCCAGGTCCTCCCTGGACTGGAAACAAGCAACCTAGGACCAATTTCGGGGTTTCACCCCTCATCAGCCAGGATAGCTTGACTCCAGTGGCATGGAGAGCACAGGATCCACATCTGGGAATACCCGTCCCACTCAGGGTGACAAATGCAAAAAGAACAATTGATGAACAGAATGTTGAACAATATCACATATTCACCCCGGTACAGAGATCTGGGCCTAAATCCATCGTTGTTTTGCTCCCCATGCCATTACAGCTTAGACCTAGCCATATGCAAATCAGTTTTGACCCTGCTCCCAATGGGAAGAGTCCAGCCTGAAATGCCAGGCCAGGTCCTTCCTGGTAAGCCTTGGCGGACAACTACGCTACGCTCGCGTAGTTTGCGAAGTTTGCGCTACTTTGCACTATGCAAATTGCACATAGCACAGCGTGAACACGTGTAGCGTAGCATAGCGCAGCGGTTGTTTTTTGCTTGCTTAAAGTCCTCAACGTCAGGTTGGCGACCGCGAGCAAGCAAAATGACATCCGGGCAAAACTTTTTTCTCGTTCGTGATCAGCAATATCAAGTTGGGGATAGCGAGCATGGAAAATAAAACCTTCTGGCGCGATTCTCAACGGGAGGAGGTCAGGTTTCTCATTGCGAGTGGTCGCGTATGCTCGCAACCGCTTGCAATGAGAAACTACCAGGCCGCATTGAGAAATCTGCTGCTCGAGTAAAAATCTACTTGAGTGGCAGAAAGCGACAGCTCACACTGTGCAAGGCACAGTTTTCAGTGATTTTAGAGTGCGGACAAGCATCCGGCACTGTGCTATCATCACGAACAGCGCACTACACAGTTCGCGTAGTGCGAAGTGCACTTTGTGTAGCTATGCGTAGCGCTACTTCGTGAACTACGCCCAGGGTTACTCCCTGGACTGGAAACAAGCATGCTGGGACCGGTTTTGGGGTTTCAACCCTCATCAGCCAGGCTAACTTGACTCCAGTGGAACGGAGAGCACGGGACCCACATCTGGGCACACCCATCCCACTCGGGGTGACAAATGCAAAAAGAACAATTGATGGACAGAAAGTTGAACCATGTCAAATATTCACCCCAGGCAGAGCCCTGAAACCGGTCCCAGGATGTTTGTTTCCGGTCCAGGGAGGACCTGGCTTTGCAGTTCTTGCTGGACTGTTCCCATGAGGCACAGGATCAAGGCTGATTTGCATATGACTGGGTCTAAACTGGTGTGGCATGGTGAGCAAAAGAACAATGGATTAAACCCAGATCTTTGTGACTGGGGGCGAATGTTTGCATTGTAAAACATTCCATCCATCATTTGTTCCTTTATTTTTATCTTTTTTAAAAGTCGCGTTTAAAATATTGTAATGATAGATTCAACTTTATACTTAAAGAGGACAAGATGGCATCCGCTTGAAGCTGCTACTCCCCTCTCTACCCTTATGACCCTGTCCTCCAGGCTTCCGAGGTTCTCGAGAGGATGCAACGAGAAATATGCGGTGTTTCAATTCGTTAAGAACAAGGGCTCTGGATGTACAATGTCGCTTCCGCTTCAGGAAGAGTGGGAATTTTTTTGCCCACTGGGAGGCTCTCAGCCTGTTGTTGATGAAGGTGGATTCAGCCGTTATGGCTGTACAACACCTGCGGCATGTCTCAGCTGTGGGCCTTAGTTTGATCGCTCTACCTTACCTGACGAGTAAAGCTATGGCTACCCACGGGAAAGGAGGAAAGCAATGCCCGGTGCCTTCCGCAGTGGTGGCCACCCAACCACCACAAAAAGACAAGACAGCAAATCGGCGAGAGAAAGCAGAGCTGGGAAAGAAATTGACTCCCTTGACAATTTGAAAATATGGGGGGCACAACCTTCCATTTTAAACATATTTTCCTTGTTGGGAGGTGGAGGTCAATCACAATCTAAAAATAATGATAAAATCCAGGGTCGGAACTCTGATACCTGTGAGGACATGGTTAAAGAGAGCAATGGCACAGGGGCCTGTGATACAAGTCAGAAATGAAATAATTTAGCAGCAGTCTCTGACAGCTCCTGGTCGAAACAAAATGATGTGACCATTTTGGAAGCACCCTCCACACCTGAAACCCCCAAAACAAGCTGCAACTTAACTGGGGAGGCGGGAGACGAGGCTCTTCCCTTGACGATGTTTATAAGAAGAACAATCGTTCAAGGGTGGCCTGACTAGGTCCAATAGCACAAGGGTAAAGATTATTTTGTCTAGATATTGAATCAATTGGGAAGCAGACTTCGTAGGGTAACATTTGTATTTTTAATCATTTGGATTCTCAAGTAGGTATTTACACAAGTACGTTCAGGTGCTCACACGAGTGAAAAAGGTGCATAACGTGACTAAGTGAAAGTGACAATATATGAAATAACACAGGGACAACAAAAAGAAATCCATAACGATATGTACAAATGGGGGATTTTCAATGGGGGGGTCGACGACGTTTCGATCTTTAGTAAGTCAAGATCATCATCAGGACAGGGTGAGCAGTATGAAACTAGAGTAAGAGTTGAGCATGTATTAGCACTATGCCCTACTGGACAATTAATTAGTTTAATACAGTGCCAATGTGCTCCCAGTGCTTAGTCAGTAACAGTATTCATATTAATGTAGGTCTTAATAATCATCCCAGACAGCTGGAAGGTGGAGCAGTTAAAGAATGTAGGAGCGCTTGCGCAGTGCTGCGTACCAGCATTTACTATTTTTTGAGACAAGTGATTCGAGATGACTGGGCATTAAGCATGTGTAAGCACTATGCCCTAGGTTGATTCTAATTCTGATATGGTGCCAATGTGCTACCAGAACTTAGTCAAAAACAGTTATTGGGCTGTCAGTGCTTAGTCAAGAACAGGTATTACGCCTATTAAAGTTATGTACAGTACAAATCACAGGTAGCTGGAGGGGAGAGTAACTAAACCATGCTGGAGCGCTTGCTCCAAGTGTTTTCTACCGGCACTTACTATTTGGGAAGACAATTGATTCGTAAGGATTGGTGTCTGGTCTAGCGGTGAAATTGGATCTCGTCGCGGTCTGTTTAGATTATCGTGCAAGCTGGATCTGGGGTGAGCAAAACATAACAATAAATCATAGCAAAAAATCAACCTCCTTGGCCATAAATTAAGGAATCTACTCAGGTATTGCGGAATTAGTGAGTGTCTTACTTCACAGTAGGGGAAGAGGATCTTTTCATCTAAATTAATGGTCCTTGCGTGTGTGGAAGCTTAGTCTAGGAAGGATTAAAAAAGAACAGTATATAACCACGGTATTAATCTGGGTGGAGATACAAATAACAATGTAAAGTAGCAATTGCTTACTTCATTCTATAACTCAAAGGCAAAGCACGAGTTTTAAATTATTGAAGTGGGGGTTCGGGTCCTAGAAACAGAAATAACAACTTCAATCAATCAATCATTACATTTATAGAGCGCGCTACTCACCCGTGAGGGTCTCAAGGCGCTGAAGGGAGGGGGGGGGGGGGTGTCGCTAGGGCTCGAAAAGCCAAGTCTTAAGGTGTTTTCTGAAGGTGAGATAATCCTGGGTCAGTCGTAGGTGCGCGGGGAGGGAGTTCCAAGTTTTGGCTGCCAGGTAGGAGTATGATCTTCCTCCGGTGGTGGTTCTGCGAATTCGTGGGGCGAGGGCGAGGCTGGCGGAGCGGAGCTTGCGGGTGGGGATGTAGAATGAGAGGCAGTTGTTGAGTTATTCAGGGCCTTTGTTGTGTAGCGCTTTGTGTGCGTGGGTGAGGAGCCTGAACATGATCCTCTTGCAGACGGGGAGCCAGTGCAGGTTTCTCAGGTGGGCGGATATGTGGCTGTGGTGAGGGATGTCGAGGATGAGTCGTGCGGAGGCGTTCTGTATGCGTTGAAGTCGTGTCCGAAGTTTGGCTGTGGTTCCTGCGTATAGGGCGTGTAGGAGAGTAGGGTCTGCAATCCTATGATCACCCAGATTTTTTGCTTTTGTTTCACTGGTTTACGACTTTCTCTGGCTGTGGGCCTGCCAATCAGACCCACAGCCTGGCTGTTCTCTTTCTAAATTACGATATGTACCCTAGGTGCATTTACCAATTGGTACTGGGCCACCTTATCAGACCCTGTAACTCAGGGCATAGGTGTACCCAGGGCCGCCAGGGGCTGCAGCATGTATTATGCCACCCCTGGCTGGCCTCCTAAGTTTGACACAACTGGCTGCATGACAGCTGGGGCGAAGTCGTGTAATCACCCTTTGCTTTGGATATAGTAGCCTATATCTAACCATACAATGGACACCCGAGTTCCTATCAGTCACTCCTATGGCAGGCCTTGACAATCCTGAAGGCAGAGTGCATGGGCTCGTGTGAACTGTGTTCTGGCCCGAGCCGAGCCGGTTGCAGCTTGCGGAGAAAAGACCCAATGGCTGTTCCATGATAACGCGTACCACATCGGTAACTTCGGTGTCGCGTTATCAAGACATGTCGAGTAAGGTGTCATACGAATCGGGGTGCTGCCCTCTCACCAACCCTGGCGACGAGGTTAGCATTCCACCCTTCTAGAGGGACACGACATGTACGTAACTGTGAACCCCGGTTAAAGTTAACGAAAGCCTCAGCTCCACAAAATGGAGGCTGCCACCACAGACACGAGTCTGACCTCCTGCTGCTGGGAGTCCTTCCAGCGAGGAGCACTTGGACAAAGGGTTTCCTGTCGAGGGCGGTGTTCGCACCGTCCCAGACAGGGTTTGTGTATTCTGGGTAGGTAGGGCTTTTGCGAGAAGGTGACTGCGGAGTGGCACCCCGGTGCTCACTACGCATCTGCCGGTTAGAACCAGTTCCAGGGGCGACAGCCCTGGCCTGGGGAAAGTCCGGCAGGGAAGAGGGGTGTAACTACCCCCCTTCCTGGTCCCACCCTTAGGGCAGGACCTAGTCATGTACCCACCCCCTTTCTTTAGAATAAAGGCCGGAGCGGGGACCCTTCCAAATTAGATCATCTTTGAATCAAGAATACTTTCTACGAAAGGACTTCAAGACTCTTCTCAAGATTTCTCCCTTGTGGCTAAGGAGTAGTCACCCTGCATCAGCGGGCACCAACTAAGAACTCTGCGGTTTGCTGTAAGTCCTTCCTCAAGGAATCCGACGGCCCAGCTCGACGAGAACCGGCTTCCCTGGCACCTCTGACCTCTACCCACGTCATCAGCTCAGCTGTGAACTGTGGGTGCGACGAGACCTCGAGGGACCGGCCATCATCAGAACCTGCACGCTCTTAAAACCAGCACGACCATCGAGGTAACTCTCTGGTGAGTGCTCTGGGGTCCGAGAAGCCCCGACCCTGAGCCGCTCCAGCACCGAAGTGCAGTCTCCCAGCATCTCCACGATCTGCGTGGGGCCCTTCTGCTCGCTGCTCAGCACGTTGTCTGGTCACTAGCCGCTGGCTTGTGCCCTTCTGTGACGACATCCGAGAATCATCACTGCTGGTCTGGTTGCTCCAGACTGGCCCTTGCTTCCATCTTTGCGAGAAGCACCCCGGACCCTCCTGGTCCACTCAAGACGCCATCTTAGGCCCACCACGTGGCCCTGAGATCTGCCAAGGCTTGTTGCCCCATCCTGGGCCCAGCGACGCCGACAGCATCATCCTTCGTGGGACAGCTCGCACCTCCACCGTGGTCGCCGACAATGCCTCCTGGTCCGTGAGACTGCAGAGCCTAGCGTCGCCCACTCACCTGGTCGAGGTGACGGCCAACCGGTGCCTTCCTGGTACCCTCTGACTACTGGCTAGTAGTACGAACTTGGTCCCCTCTGCTTTCAGGTTTCTTCAATCTCCGATCCAGGCTTGGATCTCTACGAACTATTCAGCACTGGTCGCCGGCCAGCAACTCCTTTTCTTCCGGCTCCTGGCTCGTCAGCGAAGACCCCGACGCCTGTAAGACTTGTGCAGCCGCAGCCCTCGTGGCTAGGTAACTCGGCATTTCGGTGCCTGCATAGCCTCCTTACTCTAGGGTCCCGAGTCCCTCGCTTCCGACTTGCCTTATCGGGTCCGCCCGAAACCTTAACCTTCCCGTGTCCTCGGACACTTGTTTTAAATTGTGCACTTGAAGTATTTGCTAAAGAGATTTGGTTTGTGCTTAGTACCCTGTCCTCATAAAGAGTACAGGGCTGTTGTGATTCTTAATAAATATCCTGTTTATTTTCATAACACTTGTGTGGTGTCCTTTCACTTGGTGTTCAAGGGGTACATGTGTGGTGAACAGCTGGCTTAACGCGCCCTCTCGAGTCTTTAGCCTTAGACTGCTCGTATCCACGCTACTAGGATAGCTGGTCTATAGGTTGACTTACAACCAAACACCATAAGGGTCGTTGGTACGATACATAGCGGTCGCTAGAATAGCGAACGTTGCATATCGGGCCAACTTCTCACATTGGTGAGCAGCGGTTGGGATTTGAGCTTGCTGTTGTTTTACCACACGTATCCTAAGAATATCTTGTTGAAAGATCGCACAAGTACTGTTAGTACATATAACTAAAAGCTTAGAATACTCTGAGTTCTACTGAACCAGCTGTTGTAGCTCCTCAAGGCTTAGCACACCTTGGCTACAACTCTTAGCAAGGGAACAGTAGGAAAACACATAGTGTAGGTAGGTGCATCACTTACACCACACTAGAAACAGTATGTCGGGCCAGGGAGGAAACTCTGAGTCTCCCCTTGTGTCAGTTGACCCTCCACAGGTCATCCCTTCAGGATATACTGTGCTGAGCTTCAAGGAGTTAAGACGACTGTGTCACTCCCGGAAGATTCAGCAGGGGTCTAACCCCACAACGTCCTTTCTGATTGGTCTCTTAGAGACTTATGATGCCAGGAGAGCTGAGAAACTTCGTAGCTCTTCTAATCCAGAAGGAGACATGCCTCCCCTCGAGGGAACCCGGGACGATCCTGACCTCATACACCTCGCAACTGAGAACGAGGATGGCGAGGAGGATGAGGATGAGGATCTCTCTGGGGATGAGGCAGATAAGGGACAGGTAGAAGTCGTCAGACTAAGCAGGTCCAACTTAAGCAAACATGATAGCGGTACTGGGGAGCCCCTGGGGCCACTATCAGGTCAGCTTAACATTGGGAATGGAC
The DNA here is from genome assembly GCF_964263255.1 of Lissotriton vulgaris. NCBI lineage: Eukaryota > Metazoa > Chordata > Amphibia > Caudata > Salamandridae > Lissotriton > Lissotriton vulgaris. The sequence goes on along the minus strand of NW_028245615.1, from coordinate 877,431 downwards.
GAGCCCGATCTCTGTCAAGAGACTCTGGCGGATCCCTTCGAACCAATGGCTCTCACAACTCTTCTCAAAGAGGGATGACATCCCCTCAGAGGAGGGTGTACGAAGCTAAGGAAAGGGCAGCCAATCTGAGGATCGAAAGGGAAGAACTTGCCCTGGCCAAAGAAAGGCTTGCCTTCGCTAGAGAGCAACAGTTAAGTGGGGTAGTCCCCACTGGTGGCAGCAATGTACCTAGTAATAGGGAAAAGAGTTTCGATACGAAACACCTTGGGAAGATAGTGCCCCCCTTTAAACAAGGGGACGACATCCACAAATGGATTACTGCTTTGGAGAGGGCCTGCACTGTGCAGGGTGTTCCCCAGAGTCAGTGGGCAGCTATCTTGTGGCTCTCCTTTGAAGGAAAAGGAAGAGACAAGCTCCTCACCACAAGGGTGGAGGACGCTAACAATTACCAAGTCTTGAAGAATACACTCGTTGAAGGGTTCGGCCTAACCACTGAGCAGTACAGGGTGCTGTTCAGGGATACCCAGAAAGCGCAGTCTCAAGATTGGTCTGATTTCGTCGATTGTGCCACTAAGGCTTTTGAGGGCTGGTTGCTGGGCAGTAAGGTTACTGATTATCAAGGATTGTATAATTTGATGATGAGAGAACAAATTTTAAACAATTGTCAGAACCAGTTGTTGCATCAGCATCTTGTCGACTCGGATCTGACCTCTCCCCAAGAATTGGGAAAGAAGGCAGACAGATGGGTTCGTACAAGAGTTAAGCAGAACCAGGGCCAGAATCAAGGTGGTCAGAAGAAAGCAGACCAGAAGGGTAAAGATTCTAAAGGGGAACAAAATGACCAGAAGTCTTCGACAGGTCCCCAACAACCCAAAGAGGGTGGGGGTCAGGCTCCCCAAAAGAAGAAAGAAGGCCAATCCAAAAGGTGGTGCCAGTACTGTAAAAGTAAATCTCACTGGTTTAGTGAGTGCACCAAGAAAGGAGGAGGGCAGACTCCTGCCACTGCAGCCCCTAAGGCACCTGTGCCCCCTAGTACAGTCAGCAGTGGTAGTGCGCCTCCCAAGGGTTTAGTAGGGTTAACCCTGGGTTCTGAGGGGCGTGACAACTTAGTTGGCACACTCACTCAGGCTGTCCTTGTCAGTACAGGGGACGCAGACGTATCCCCTGACGTAAGCCCCAATACTTTGGGCAAATACCGACAGACGCCTTTCATAAATGGAAAGATGGCTCAGGCCTATAGGGACACTTGTGCCAGCGTCACCATGGTGACGCCTAACTTTGTGGACCCTGGACAGATCATGCCAGGTACAGAATTCCTGGTGACCAATGCAAGCAATGTCACTACCAATCACAGTATGGCAATTGTAGCTTTCTCCTGGGGAGGGGTAACTGGCCAAAAGAAGGTTGTAGTTAGTCCAGACCTCCCAGTGGATTGTTTGTTGGGCAATGATTTGGAGTCGTCACAATGGTCAGAAGTGGAGCACCGGACTCACATGGAAATGTTAGGTTTGCCAGCACATGTGTTCGCTGTGACTAGGTCACAGGTCAGGAAATGCCCCACTGAACAGGTGCTGGATCCTGGAACAACGGACCAGACACCTCCCAAGAAAAAGAGCAGTAGGGTTAAGGCTGCGCCTTCCCCCTTGCCCCAGGTCGTGGATCAAGTCTCAGAGGAGGCTGACCTACAAGAATTGAGGGAAACTGAGCCTAGGGAGTTCGAACTTGATCAAGTTGAATTCTTGGGTTCAGGGGGACCCTCAAGGGAGGACCTGGGGAAGGAACAGTTAGACTGCCCTTCTCTTGAACCCCTCAGACAGCAGGCTGCTGCTGAGGCTGCTGGGAACGCCACAGGTACCCACAAGGTATACTGGGAAGATGGACTCCTGTACACTGAGTCGAGAGACCCCAAGCCTGGCATGACCAGGAGGCTGGTCGTACCCTTGTCTCAGCGTGGTTTCCTACTTACCTTGGCCCACGAGATTCCCTTAGCAGGTCACTTAGGTCAGACGAAAACGTGGGACAGGCTTGTCTCGCACTTTCACTGGCCTCACATGAACGAAGATACCAAGGAGTTTTGCCGCTCCTGTGTCACTTGCCAAGCCAGTGGTAAGTCAGGTGGCACGACAAAGGCCCCCCTTATACCAATGCCTGTGGTGGGGGTGCCCTTTGAACGGGTGGGGATCGACATCGTCGGTCCCATGGAACCACCTACAGCATCAGGGCACAAGTTTATACTGGTGGTAGTGGATCATGCCACCAGGTATCCTGAAGCTATTCCCCTTAGGACCACTACAGCACCTGTTGTGGCAAGAGCCCTAGTTGGAGTATTCTCCAGAGTGGGCTTCCCTAAGGAGGTCGTCTCCGACAGAGGTGCAAACTTTATGTCGAGCTACTTAACTGCTATGTGGAAGGAATGTGGTGTCAACTACAAGTTCACTACACCCTATCATCCACAATGCAATGGGCTTGTTGAGAGATTCAACAGGACCCTAAAAGGGATGATTCATGGACTACCGGAAAAGCTTCGGCGTAGATGGGATGTCCTGATCCCCTGCCTCTTGTTCGCCTACAGAGAAGTCCCACAGAAGGGGGTTGGCTACAGCCCTTTTGAACTTCTGTACGGGCATCCTGTAAGGGGACCCCTGTGTTTGGTGAAGGAAGGATGGGAGAGACCTCTCAAAAAGCCTGCAGCCAACAGAGTGGACTATGTGTTTGGCCTCCGCTCGCGGATGGCTGAGTACATGGAAAAGGCATCGGAAAACCTTAAGGCCAGCCAAGAACTCCAAAAAGCTTGGCATGACCAAAAGGCTGTCTTGACTGTTTACCAGCCCGGACAGAAGGTGTGGGTGTTGGAGCCAGTGGCCCCAGCAGCACTCAAGGACAAATGGTCCGGGCCCCACACCATCCTGGAGAAAAAGGGAGAGGTCACCTACCTGGTCGACCTGGGAACTCCCCGGAGCCCCCACAGGGTGCTTCATGTCAACAGGATAAAAGCATATGTCGACAGGAAGGACATGAGTTTGCTCATGGCCCTAGATGAAGGACAGGAAGAGGAGAGTGACCCTCTCCCCGACCTGCTCACTCAGAATCCTGACGATGGCTCGGTAGATGGTGTTGTCTTTTGTGGCAGCCTCACCGAACATCAACAGAGCGACTGTAAACAGGTTCTTCAGTCGTTCCGACATATGTTTTCTCTAACACCCAGTCAGACCGATTGGTGCACCCATGAGGTCGACACTGGCGACAGCTTGCCCGTAAAGAGTAAAATCTACAGGCAGCCTGATCACGTTAGAGACTGCATCAAAAGTGAAGTGCAGAAAATGTTGGAGCTGGGAGTCATTGAACCCTCGGATAGCCCTTGGGCTAGTCCCGTAGTTCTAGTGCCGAAACCTCACACCCAGGGTGGTAAGAGAGAGATGAGGTTTTGCGTAGACTACAGGGGTCTCAATGCAGTCACTAAGACTGACGCCCACCCAATACCCAGGGCAGACGAGCTTATCGATAGATTGGCTTCGGCCAACTACTTAAGTACGTTTGACCTGACAGCTGGGTACTGGCAAATCAGGTTAGCTGAGGACGCCAAGCCTAAAACCGCATTTTCAACCCCTGGTGGGCATTATCAGTTCGTGGTGATGCCCTTTGGTCTGAAAAATGCACCTGCCACCTTCCAACGGTTGGTGAATCAAGTCCTTACTGGGCTGGATGACTTCTGTGCGGCGTATCTTGACGATATTGCTGTCTTTAGCTCCACCTGGGAGGATCACCTGGTCCACCTGCGGAAGACGTTAGAGGCACTGCAAGCAGCAGGTCTCACTATCAAGGCCACCAAGTGCCAGATAGGGCAGACACAGGTTGTATACCTGGGCCACCTTGTAGGTGGGGGTCAGGTTCAGCCACTGGAGAGCAAGATACAGTCAATCAGGGACTGGGCTCCTCCAACCACCCAGACTCAGGTTCGAGCTTTCTTGGGCCTGACTGGTTACTATAGGAAGTTTGTCAGGAACTATGGTTCAATTGTGACACCATTAAACGAACTGACAAGTAAGAAAATGCCAAAAAAGGTTCAGTGGACAGCGAGCTGTCAAAAAGCATTCGATGACCTAAAGCAGGCCATGTGCACGGCGCCTATCCTCAAGAGTCCGGACTACTCCAAACCATTCATTGTCCAAACAGATGCTTCTGAGTTGGGTGTGGGAGCTGTTCTTTCTCAACTGAATTTTGATGGTCAAGACCAGCCCATTGCTTTTATAAGCAGAAGGCTGACCCCTAGAGAGAAGAATTGGTCAGCTATTGAGAGGGAGGCCTTTGCTGTGGTTTGGGCCCTGAAGAAGCTGAGGCCATACTTGTTTGGCACTCACTTCAAGATTCAGACCGACCATAAGCCCCTCTTGTGGCTAAATCAGATGAAGGGTGAAAACCCCAAACTGCTTAGGTGGTCCATTTCCCTACAGGGGATGGACTTCACAGTGGAACATAGACCTGGTACTGATCATGGCAATGCCGATGGGCTCTCCAGATATTTCCACTTAGAACAAGAAGACTCACCTGGTCAAGGTTAGTTAGTTGTTCCGACGTTTGGGGGGGGGTCATGTAGGAGAGTAGGGTCTGCAATCCTATGATCACCCAGATTTTTTGCTTTTGTTTCACTGGTTTACGACTTTCTCTGGCTGTGGGCCTGCCAATCAGACCCACAGCCTGGCTGTTCTCTTTCTAAATTACGATATGTACCCTAGGTGCATTTACCAATTGGTACTGGGCCACCTTATCAGACCCTGTAACTCAGGGCATAGGTGTACCCAGGGCCGCCAGGGGCTGCAGCATGTATTATGCCACCCCTGGCTGGCCTCCTAAGTTTGACACAACTGGCTGCATGACAGCTGGGGCGAAGTCGTGTAATCACCCTTTGCTTTGGATATAGTAGCCTATATCTAACCATACAATGGACACCCGAGTTCCTATCAGTCACTCCTATGGCAGGCCTTGACAATCCTGAAGGCAGAGTGCATGGGCTCGTGTGAACTGTGTTCTGGCCCGAGCCGAGCCGGTTGCAGCTTGCGGAGAAAAGACCCAATGGCTGTTCCATGATAACGCGTACCACATCGGTAACTTCGGTGTCGCGTTATCAAGACATGTCGAGTAAGGTGTCATACGAATCGGGGTGCTGCCTTCTCACCAACCCTGGCGACGAGGTTAGCATTCCACCCTTCTAGAGGGACACGACATGTACGTAACTGTGAACCCCGGTTAAAGTTAACGAAAGCCTCAGCTCCACAAAATGGAGGCTGCCACCACAGACACGAGTCTGACCTCCTGCTGCTGGGAGTCCTTCCAGCGAGGAGCACTTGGACAAAGGGTTTCCTGTCGAGGGCGGTGTTCGCACCGTCCTAGACAGGGTTTGTGTATTCTGGGTAGGTAGGGCTTTTGCGAGAAGGTGACTGCGGAGTGGCACCCCGGTGCTCACTACGCATCTGCCGGTTAGAACCAGTTCCAGGGGCGACAGCCCTGGCCTGGGGAAAGTCCGGCAGGGAAGAGGGGTGTAACTACCCCCCTTCCTGGTCCCACCCTTAGGGCAGGACCTAGTCATGTACCCACCCCCTTTCTTTAGAATAAAGGCCGGAGCGGGGACCCTTCCAAATTAGATCATCTTTGAATCAAGAATACTTTCTACGAAAGGACTTCAAGACTCTTCTCAAGATTTCTCCCTTGTGGCTAAGGAGTAGTCACCCTGCATCAGCGGGCACCAACTAAGAACTCTGCGGTTTGCTGTAAGTCCTTCCTCAAGGAATCCGACGGCCCAGCTCGACGAGAACCGGCTTCCCTGGCACCTCTGACCTCTACCCACGTCATCAGCTCAGCTGTGAACTGTGGGTGCGACGAGACCTCGAGGGACCGGCCATCATCAGAACCTGCACGCTCTTAAAACCAGCACGACCATCGAGGTAACTCTCTGGTGAGTGCTCTGGGGTCCGAGAAGCCCCGACCCTGAGCCGCTCCAGCACCGAAGTGCAGTCTCCCAGCATCTCCACGATCTGCGTGGGGCCCTTCTGCTCGCTGCTCAGCACGTTGTCTGGTCACTAGCCGCTGGCTTGTGCCCTTCTGTGACGACATCCGAGAATCATCACTGCTGGTCTGGTTGCTCCAGACTGGCCCTTGCTTCCATCTTTGCGAGAAGCACCCCGGACCCTCCTGGTCCACTCAAGACGCCATCTTAGGCCCACCACGTGGCCTTGAGATCTGCCAAGGCTTGTTGCCCCATCCTGGGCCCAGCGACGCCGACAGCATCATCCTTCGTGGGACAGCTCGCACCTCCACCGTGGTCGCCGACAACGCCTCCTGGTCCGTGAGACTGCAGAGCCTAGCGTCGCCCACTCACCTGGTCGAGGTGACGGCCAACCAGTGCCTTCCTGGTACCCTCTGACTACTGGCTAGTAGTACGAACTTGGTCCCCTCTGCTTTCAGGTTTCTTCAATCTCCGATCCAGGCTTGGATCTCTACGAACTATTCAGCACTGGTCGCCGGCCAGCAACTCCTTTTCTTCCGGCTCCTGGCTCGTCAGCGAAGACCCCGACGCCTGTAAGACTTGTGCAGCCGCAGCCCTCGTGGCTAGGTAACTCGGCATTTCGGTGCCTGCATAGCCTCCTTACTCTAGGGTCCCGAGTCCCTCGCTTCCGACTTGCCTTATCGGGTCCGCCCGAAACCTTAACCTTCCCGTGTCCTCGGACACTTGTTTTAAATTGTGCACTTGAAGTATTTGCTAAAGAGATTTGGTTTGTGCTTAGTACCCTGTCCTCATAAAGAGTACAGGGCTGTTGTGATTCTTAATAAATATCCTGTTTATTTTCATAACACTTGTGTGGTGTCCTTTCACTTGGTGTTCAAGGGGTACATGTGTGGTGAACAGCTGGCTTAACGCGCCCTCTCGAGTCTTTAGCCTTAGACTGCTCGTATCCACGCTACTAGGATAGCTGGTCTATAGGTTGACTTACAACCAAACACCATAAGGGTCGTTGGTACGATACATAGCGGTCGCTAGAATAGCGAACGTTGCATATCGGGCCAACTTCTCACAGGGCGTTTCCGTAGTCCAGTCGGCTGGTGATGAGGGCCTGTGTGACGGTTTTTCTGGTTTCGGTGGGGATCTATCGGAAGATTTTTCGGAGCATGCGCAGGGTGTTAAAGCAAGATGAGGAGATGGCGTTGACGTCTTGGTCATCATGAAGGAGGAGTCCAGGATGAATCCCAGGTTGCGTGCGTGGTCCGTGGGTGTTGGCGCGGAGCCCAGTGCTGTAGGCCAACAGGAGTCGCCCCAGGTGGATGGGGATTGTCCGAGGATGAGGACCTCTGTTTTGTCTGAGTTTAGCTTCAGGCGACTGAGCTTCATCCATTCTGTGACGTCTTTCATTCCTTCCTGGAGGTCGGTTTTGGCGGTGTCTGGGTCTTTGGTGAGGGAGAGTATCAGTTGGGTGTCGTCAGCGTAGGAAATGATGTTGATGTTGTGTTTGCATGTGATGGTGGCGAGGGGGCTCATGTAGATATTGAAGAGGGTGGGGCTGAGCGAGGAGCCTTGGGGTACTCCGCAGATGATCTTGGTGGCCGCTGAGTGGAAGGAAGGGAGGCGGAACCTCTGGGTTCTGTTGGAGAGGAACAAGATGATCCAGTCCAGGGCCTTTCCTTGGATCCCAGTGTTGAGGAGGCGGGTTGTTAGGGTGCACTGGCATACGGTGTCAAATGCTGCCGAGAGGTCTAGGAGGATGAGGGCGGTTGTTTCTCCGTTGTCCATCAGGGTCCTGATGTCATCGGTGGCTGTGATGAGGGTGGTCTCGGTGCTGTGGTTGGCTCGAAATCCGGACTGGGACGGGTCGAGCGAGTTGTTTGCCTCGAGGAAAGCAGTCAGCTGTTTATTGACGGTCTTCTCAATGACTTTAGCCAGGAATAGAAGGAGAGAGATGGGGTGGAAGTTCTTGAGGTCTTTGTGGTCCGCTGTGGGTTTCTTCAGAAGGGCATTGATTTCTGTGTGCTTCCTGCTCTCAGGGAAGGTGACTGACGGGAGGGAGTTGTTTATAATGTTACAGAGGTGGGGTGCGATGATGATGTCGGCTTTGTTGAAGATATGATGGGGGCAAGGATCAGAGGGGGAGCCAGAATGGATGGTGTTCATGACGTGGGTGGTGTCTTCCGTGCTGATGGGGGTCCAGGCGCTGAGGGTGGTGGTGGGGGTCGATGCTTCGGTGGCTGGGGGCGGCGTCTGGGGTCCAAAGCTGTTGTGTATATCTGCGATCTTGCGGTGGAAGAACGAGGCGAGGGAGTTGCAGAGGTCTTGCAATGGGGTGATGTCGTTGTTGCTGGCGCTGGGGTTGGAGAGCTCTTTGGGGAGCCAGAATGGATGGTGTTCATGACGTGGGTGGTGTCTTCCGTGCTGATGGGGGTCCCGGCGCTGAGGGTGGTGGTGGGGGTCGATGCTTCGGTGGCTGGGGGCGGCGTCTGGGGTCCAAAGCTGTTGTGTATATCTGCGATCTTGCGGTGGAAGAACGAGGCGAGGGAGTTGCAGAGGTCTTGCGATGGGGTGATGTCGTTGTTGCTGGCGCTGGGGTTGGAGAGCTCTTTGACGATGCTGAAGAGTTCCTTGCTGTTGTGGGTATTGTTGTCTAGCCGCTCTTTGAACGATGCCCTTTTAGTGGTGCGGATCAGCTGGTGGTGTTCATTGGTGGCGTTCTTGAGGGCTGTCAGGTTTTCTGTTGTCCGTTCATGGCGCCAGGTTTTTTCGAGGGTTTGTCAGGATTTCTTTGAGTCTTTGAGGGCGTCTGTGAACCATGAGATTTTCCTGTTGCTGGTCTTGCCTGGGGGGTTCTTCAGTGGAGCGAGGTCGTTGGCGCAGTTGGTGATCCACTGTGCGAGGTTGTGGGCTGCGCCGTTGGTGTCAGCGGTGTCGGCTGGCGGGTTCTGGCTTAGTGATGAGAGGAGCTGGTCTGTGGTGATTTTGCTCCGGCATCTACGGGGGATTTGTTGCGTGCGGTGGTGTGATGTATTCTTTTTGAAGGTGAAGTGGATACATCTGTGGTTGGTCCAGTGTAGTCCGGTGGAGTGGCTGAAGGAGCCGTGGTTGCTGGTGGAGAAGATGGGGTCGACCGTGTGGCCAGCGAGGTGGGTGGGGGTGTTCACCAGTTGTTTGAGTCCGAGGTTGGCGAGGTTGGCGAGCAGGGTGGTGGTGTTGTTGTCGTTGTTTTTCTCCAGCTGTAAGTTCAGGTCCCCTAGGAGGATGTATTCTGGTGAGGCCAGAGCGTGTGGGCTGAAGAAGTCAGCGATGGTTTCGCTGAAGTGTGGGCTGAATCAGTCGAGATAGCACCATCGCTAACAGAAGAGCTTCCAAGGACTCTATCTGGGTGACTAGTTGTAAATAAAAGCATGGGCTTAGGTAGGGCATAAGCATAATTACCAGTACGGGTCCCGAACTCTTGCCTTGGGTCGGGATCTGTATTTCAAATATAGTGAATTACGAGGTGACCGGGGGAGAAAAGGGTATCTGCTTGCCCAGTGGCCAAGAAAAAGAAACTAAATTGCTGGCAGGAAAACTTACTGAATCTCCTTGCTCCGCGGCAGAAATGGCTATCCTCATCCTAGCGACAGCCGCCTTAAATGCTGTAGCTATGGACGATGGCCGAGGAGGACGCACAATCATTTATGCTCTCGGGCGCGAGGGTAAACTATTCTGCGCATGCGCAATGTGTTGTGAAAGTGGGTAGTGTACCGCGCCTGCGTGTTTTGATAAATCACGTTACGTGTGATGGCTAGGGCTTGGGGAACACTGATCCAGGCACGCAAAGTTGTTTTTAATATATAGAAACTGTTGTATAAATATACAGTATTTTGGAGGTAACTAATATTAAGCATCTAAATTAGTGTGAATAAATGTAGATCTTAGCGAGTCTAGATACAAAGAGTACGCCTCTGCTATATTATGTTGCTACTATTGTGATGCGCTTTCAATGTAGAAGCATGTAGGCATATATGCATTAGGCCCTTCTAGAAAGGTAACAATATACTTGGCATGTTTGACACAGATAGTTACATTGGAATATAACTTGTTACAGGGTTGACATACATTGTTCAAGGGCTCACATAAGCAGAAATGTGTAGTTGGTGGTTGACATAGAATAGAATTCAAGGGTCATATAAAAGTCTGTATCAAAAACAAGTATTCCACTCATCAAGAGTGTTCAGTCCCTTTTGAATTGTCTTGCAATTATAGATCCATTTGCAATCAAGGCGATTTAGTATAGATTGTTGGTTACCGCCCCTTGTATTTGGTACCAGGCTGTCTATCACCTGCCAGGTGAAGTCCGTTTCTGAATGGCCCTGTGCCAAAAAATGATCCACCAATGGTGCCATAAGTACTTTACAACGGATTTGAATTCTGTGTTGAGAGATCCGGGTCTTGATCTGTTGTGTTGTCTGTCCGATGTTGCGTAGTTGGCAAGGGCACCTGATGAAGTAGATTACATTTTTAGAATTGCAATTGGTAAATGACTTAAGAAAATATTTACAGTTGTCATATTCAAAAACGTTTGTATTGTTTGTCGAGTCGCATGCCTTGCAGTGATTACATTTATAGTGACCAAAGACTGGTGGCAGATTGAAACACCCATCAATAGTGGGTTTTTTCTGACTGGGGTGGATGCTCGGACTAAATGATCTTTTAGGTTGCGCCCTCTTTTAAGGGAGAAAAGGGGTGTACCTGTATTTAATTCATGTGAGTCCAGTACTGACCAATGTTTTTTCACTAGTTTCGTCAGTTTGTTGCTCACTGTGCTGAATGTGGTGACGCAGGTGACTCTAGTCATTGGTTTCTTTTCACGAGGTTGGAGCAGGTGTTCCTGATGGGCATACCAAGCTCTTTTCATGGCGCGTTTCACTAGTTTCTTGGGGTAGCCACTGGACATCAGTTTCTTGACCAGGATCTCTGCCTCATGAAAAAAGTCTCCCTTGAATCTACAGTTGCGCCTGATCCTAAGAAATTGACCATAAGGAAGGCCATCTCTGAGCGCCCTGGGATGTGCACTGTGGTATTCAAGCAGGGTATTACGTTTGGTGGGCTTTCTGAACAGAGTGGTATGTAACTCACCTTCCATGCATTTGATAGTCACATTAAGGTAGTCTACCTGGTGTGCATCATAGCTAAATGTAAATTTTAGGTCTAGTTGGCTTGTGTTGAGCCACGTACAGAACTCATTTAATGTGTTCTGGCCACCGCCCCAGATCATGAGGACATCATCTATGTACCAGCGCCAAAGACGGATCTTATCATAGTGTGGATTCGTGTCATTGAGGATGATGTTAGACTCCAAGTCATCCATGAACAGAATAGCAAAGTTTGGAGCAAAAATTGCCCCAATTGAGGTGCCTTTGCATTGTCTGTAGTATGTGTCTTTAAAAAGGAAGTACTCCCTAGTCACTGGAATCTCAAGCAGGCTAATTATAAATTCAGTGGGTACTTGGTGGGGTGCTAGACGGTTGTTAAGATGTTTTCCTATTAAGTCTATACCCTTTTGTTCAGGGATGTTCGTTACAGAGACTCTATGTCAAGAGTGACAAGGAGTTCTGTATTGGGATCAAATGGCTGAGACTCAATCAGATTGATAAGGTGAGTTGTGTCTTTGATGTAGGTAACCGTTTTAGGGACAATGTCCTTTATAAAAAAATATACTCTATCCCTAAAGCGGCCCCACGTACCAGTCAGAAATCTTTGTTGCTCTTGTGGGCCTACAGTAAAGAAATCCTCCTGAAGATAAGGGTAGGTTCTCTCCTTATTATAGTTTTTTATATCTTTTGTGACTTTTGTTGATTTTTTATGATGTTCAAAGTTTTGGAAGTCTAATATTGTGCGAACTATTTTGTCTAGAGCCGCCTTTGCGTCAGCGATGCTTTCTAGTTCGTAGATTGCTTGCTCTAGCTCCTGTATTTCTTCCAATTCTTTTTTGCTGTGCTCTAGTGCCGTGTCGATGCCTAGCACCATCCAGTGCCGCGAGCAGGTAGTCCCCATGTCTGAAAAACCGTTCTTAAATTTGGGGTCCTGAATAAAGATAGCTGGTACGTTGCGTACCTGGAGTCCTACAGGGATGACTTCAGCTCTTAGATAGTCGGTTAGCATATGTGCATGTAACTCCGTACATATATATTTTTCTTTAACCTTTCAAGTTCCGCTAATTTCTAACTCGCCAAGTCCGTGGGGGCCCTATTGCTTAATACAGGACCTTGAAGTAGAGAGGACCCTGTGAGTTTACTCGCAATGTATTCCTCATTGTATGTGGGGACCAGTGGAGTAGACATTATAGGTTTTTTTGCAGATAGGGGTCTTAAGTTGTATCTTATTCTCTTTGCGAGCATTGCCCGCTGTAAATATACTCGATATAGCCACTCAATGAGTGGAACCCTTGCAGTGTAGCCACTGCTCTTAGGTAGGTTTATAGGAAACAAGGGTACCCCGTTAAGTGAACCTGGGGTGTAATGTTTATAAGAAGAACAATGGTCAAGGGTGGCCTGACTAGGTCCAATAGCACAAGGGTAAAGATTATTTTGTCTAGATATTGAATCAATTGGGGAGCAGACGTCGTAGGGCAACATGCGTATTTTTAATCATTTGGATTCGCAAGTAGGTATATACACAAGTACGTTCAGGTGCTCACATGAGTGAAAAAGGTAAGGTGCATAACGTGACTAAGTGAAAGTGACAATGTACGAACGATCACAGGGACAATAAAAAGAAATCCAGAACAATATATACAAATGGGAGATTTTCAATCGGGGGTCGACGACGTTTCGATCTTTAGTACGTCAAGATCATCATCAGGACAGGGTGAGCAGTCTAAAACTAGAGTAAGAACTGAGCATGTATTAGCACTATGCCCTACTGGACAATTAATCAGTTTAATACAGTGCCAATGTGCTCCCAGTGCTTAGTCAGTAACACTATTCATATTAATGTAGGTCTTAATAATCATTCCAGACAGCTGGAAGGTGGAGGAGTTAAAGCATGCAGGAGAGCTTATGCAGTGCTGCGTACCTGCAATTACTATTTTTGGAGACAAGTGATTGCACAGTTTTGGTGTCAGAGGTTTGCTAACAACCAATTTTTTGGCGTTATCATTTGCTTTTAGGTTAGATTCTCCAGCTTTTATTTTATGCCATATTGCATTCACAAAATTCATGTTTAGATTTTGTATTCTAGCCAGTGATTTTAGTTGGTCACATCCTGTGTGTGCATGTCTCCTGTTGAAAGCTTGCAGTACGTGCAAAGCATTGTGGGGTAGTATTGTGTTATTCAAAATACAGCACAAAGGTGCCCTGTGTGGAATAGGCTGTTCTCGTTTAAGTCGACAGTTCCCAGGTGGCCATATGTGGCATAGGTTATGCAACATGCTTGTATCCACAGAATCCCTTGTATTATATCCTAATGTACTTGTAATCAGGCGGACAGGATAGCTGTTACCTTTCTGATTGAGTGCCCATCCGCCAAACTCTAAAGCAGGCCCTTCTTATGTACTTACGTATGCCTATTACTCCCCCTGGGGTATAGGCCATCAGCCATGAGTCTCCAGCCACCTCTGTCCTGGGCTTTTCTTTCAAACAGGCCCTCTGGGGTTCATAAAAAGCTCACTGTTAAGGTCTGTGATAGCTGCACCTATAAGAATCTTCATATTCATCATAACAAACGCTAACAGAAAATAACGTCCTGATATACTTTTTCCGTATAAGTTTCTTTGCATTTGGAACTTGCCTTCAATGTTCACACCGTCACTGCAAGCACATTTCAGCTCTCTCGAGTTTAGATTCCAAGCTATTCACCTCATATTCAGTTCAATGTTGGAAAGGAAGCAGTAAGTGAGAAAGGTGCACAGTAGGCACGTTCTTCCCCTCACAGTTCCTCTTTAGAAAGAGCCTACAATAGAAGAGGTAAGTACGCATTATAGTTTTTCTCCCTAATCATTGCTCAGGGACAACGTCTAATGAACGGGTGGCGGCTCCGAGATTCCGCTGTCAGGCATGTCTCATTCTCACGGGGTCAGATGCTGCTATCGTGAATTCTGCTGATGCCGGCTGCTGTCTCAGAAATAAGGATCGATGACTGCTGCTAATGGCGCCGCAATGCCGATGAAAAAACATTTCCATCAAATGACCGGTCTACTGGCAAAGACAGTCCTACATTTTGCACATATTGGGAGTATCTGGAAATGCTAAAATACGTTTAGATAAAGAATTAACATAAAACATAGTCTCTTTCAATCAAGGGCGGTTCTTTATTTTGCAATTCTAATTCTTTATGCAGTCTCAGAGTGGCAGATTTACAATAACTGGCGCATCCCCAGGGATGCGCCAGTTATTGTGCGCCTTAGTTCCGTCACCCATGGTGCGCCGCATGGGGCAAAAACGGCACAGATGCGTGACGCATCTGTGCCGTAAAGGTGGCGCATTGCTGGAGTTGCATCGCAAGCGCGACGCAGCTCCAGCAAGGCTCGGGGGTGCCCTATCTGTCCAATGCTGCAACAAGCCTTACGCCTGCTTCAAGCAGGGGCAGGGTTTTGACGCAGCATTGGCCTAAAAGTGACTGAGTGAAATCTTGTAGATTTCACTCAGCCACTTTTGCGAGGCGTTCCTGCGCAGGAACGCCCACCCTGCGCCGGAACGCCCACATGTGGCGCAGGGCTTTACAACGTGACGCATCTGCCTAGATGCGTCACGTTGTAAATGGGTTGCAGGGATGCGCCACGTTTATGCCGTCGTTGCGTGACGCAACGGCGGCGCAAGTCCGACATAAATTTGCCCCAGAGTGCGCAAAAACGTAACAAGGAAAGACAATGCACATTTCGGGGCATATTTTCTAACATTTCACACAGCGCAGCACAGCACGTGCAGTTGCTTCGCTGCATTGCGTGAAAGAGAGAGCAGAACAGCGCCATATTTTCAAAGATATGGTGCAGTTCTGCTCTCTCCTAGTGCTGGCACACTTGTGGCAGCCTAGTCCCAATGCAGGCACATACGTCATGGAGCAAGGGTGCCTGTGTTCTGGTCAGGATAGTTTTGGTTCAGGAAGGATTACTTTCCTCCACAAACCCTATCCTTTAAGGGTATTTCTGCTTGCATGTGTGCTGCATTATTTGTGTTTACAAGTCTTTATAATTATGGATTTGCGTCAAAGTACATGGGTGGGTGCACAGGAATGACCACTTACCACCGATGTAACACCAGCAGACGCAAAATAATGGCATCAAGCACTATGCGCTGTGTTGCGTTATTTTTTTTAGGATGCCATGCAGATCAGGATATAAAAAACTGGGCCCTCGAGTAGGGTTGCAAACTTATCCCAAATGGTTTCTCCTCCTACAATGCTCACTCTCTCCTTTAAACATGGTAACATTGGTAAATTTCAGGAAGAGCTATGACACCTTGTGGTGAAATCCAGAAATCCCTGGTAGCCACAAAGCTGATACACTTGCTTTTGACCAAGACCATCACTATGGGAATATGGAACATGAGGACCATGTACAAGACAGGCAAGACACCCCAAGCGGCAGCAGAGATAACACAACCTTGCCCTGCTTGGCATCAGGGAGACCAGATGGGCACAGTCAGGACATCAAAAACTGGCTCCAGGAGGAATGCTTCTGTATTCTGGACACGAGGAAGAGAACGCCCTACATACTCAGGGAGTAGTACTGATGCTAAAGTCAGCAGACAACAGAGCTCTGGTTTGATGGGTAGCCCATGGTCCCAGAATCATCACAGTGACCTTCCTCACGAAGAAAAAGAGGATCAGTATGAATGTTATCCAGTGCTATCCACCTACAAATGACAGAAAAGAAGAGGAAAAGAACAGTTTTTCAACAGACATCCAATAGAGAGGCATCACCTTACTGATGGGGACCTTAGAGCTAAGATTGGAGGCAATAGCACAAGGTATGAATAAGTCATAGGCAACCAAGGCCTTGGTAACTTGAACAAGAATGGTGAAATACTTGCATATCGCTGTGCCCTGAACTGTCTGGTGATAGGCAGTAGTGTATTCCGCTACAAAAGAATACACAAGGCAACATGGTGTCACTAGACATTTCAAAAGAGAATCAAATCGATCATGTCTGCATTGCCAAGAAGTTCCAGAGGTCCCTGCAGGAAGTGAGAGTGATGAGAGGAGCAGACATGTAGTCAGACATCTCCTTGTCATGGTCATGCTAAATCTAAAGCTGAAGAAAGCAATCATGAACCGAAAAATCAACGCCAGCGATATAACACCACCCTCTTCAAAGATGCACAGAAATGGAGTAAATACTCAGTCACCCTCAGTAACAAGTAACAAGTCCTGCAAGATCTAGAGAACGACAGAGACTGAGTAGAAAGCGAGTGGGAGAAGATCAAATAACAGTGACATCATCCTGCCAGGAAGTACTGGGTCCCAAGAAAAATATGTTTTTATTGCAGAATTATAGATAAGACTTCGAGGTCAGTTGGCCGCTATACCTCCAACAGTTCAGGGCACTGTGCGGTTACAGAGCAGTACACAGCCATTCAGCCCACATCCCGGAGGCCGGACGGCGCACCAACTGTCTCCAGCAGGAGTTCACCATGTGCTTCTCAAAGGGATATCAGGTCAACAATACAATTTAGTATCTGCTTTTTACCCATCAAACTTCCCCCCTCCCCCCCCACCGCCAAACACTTCCATTAACTTTGTGTGTGCGACAACCGGGCCCTTAGTGCCCGTCCTATCAGGTCTATGCCAGTGCACTTCAAGGTCAGCCATCTGTTAGTGCCTAGCATCTTCCACTCGGCGTCAATCCAGACGTGCTGCCCCACGCCCTTCTCCTGCAGGACCAGACATGTCTCCCTAATGCCGACACCCCTCCTGTCACTGCTGCGGTGCCCCCATAACACCCCTTTTGCCCTCCCCCCCTACTGCTACTGATGTGGGTTGTACCTATTGGGTCTTGCAAAAGAAGTTACTGCCTGTCGGGGTCAGGTCTTCGGCTTTCTAAGCCTCATGGAACCTCCCTCTCCAAATTTCCCTCCTCTTCGTCCTCGGTCAAATAGTCGCCCAGAGCCTGCACAATCATCTCCCAAGCCCTTGCCATCTCCAAACTCTTCTCATTACCCATTCTCGTGGCCTGACGCATTCTGAGCACACTCTCACATCTGGACCATTTCAACAGTTCATTCGACCACCTCCGGATGGATGGACCCTCCCTAGATTTCCAGCGCCAGGTAATCTCTCTTTGTGCGAGCATGAGTCCCAGGTCAATAAACTTGCTGGTAATTTTGGTCCTCGCCGTGTGTGGAAACCAAAGCAGCAGGCACGCTGCCATGTCGAATTCCACCTCTCTATCAGTGACTGAGTTCAAAAGCTCACCCACCTCAGGCCAATATGTCCCCAACTTCGGGCAGCCCCACAACATATGATCTAGTTCAACGTCAAGTACCAAGCATCTCGGGCACGCTGCATCTTGCACTTGAAAGTGCCGCCTAAGTTTCCCTGGCGTCAGATAGGCTCTACGTAATATAAAAAAGTGCACCTGTTGGAAGCGGGCATTCCTGCAACCCTTCCATGTACGCTCCAAAATGTGGCCCCAAACCGTGTCAGGTATGGGCTTACCTATGCTGATTTCCCATTTCCCCTTTAGTGCAGTGAGCGGTTCCAGGCCCTCATTGAGCATTCTCGAGTGGATACAAGTCACCGCCTTGATTGTGCCCGCAGCCATCACTACGTATTGGCAGGCCATGGTCGAGTCCGGTTCCGCCAATCCTCCCTTCCAGTGCTTTTGTACCGCTGCTACTATGGCAGCATGCAAGAGGTAGCTCCCATCCGGGAGACCAAACTGGTCCTGCAATACCCCAAAGGGGGCCAGCGTCCCGTCGGCATATAAGTCCCCCACCATCTGTAGGCCCAGTTCCTCCCATTCCAGCAACGGAGACCAGTCGCCCCCGTGTGGCAACGCTGTCAGCATCCCTATCAGAATCTCTGGGGCGTAGGGGCGTGCAGCCTTTGCCCTCTTTAGGCTCCGGTGCCAGCACATCCGGAGGGTTTTCTCTTCAATGGTGAGATCTCCCAGTCCCAGTTTCTGTTGCATCACAATGTAGGACAGGACGTGCCGCTGGATGCCTCTCCCCCGACCCTGGTCTGGGCCCCTAAATTCTCTTGCGATGTTCTGCATTAAGATCTGCAGTTGGGCCGCCAGGTAATACAATTCAAAATCGGGGACCGCCATTCCACCCTCAAGTTTTGGTCTGATCATAGTGTGCAACGCCACTCTGCGTCTGCCATGGCCCCAGAGGAAGGCGATAACCATCGATCTCAAGTATTTGTCCCAAGAAACACCATCATAAAGAATGCATTCCCACCAAGACTCTATGAAAAATCCATGCAAGAAAGGAAAAGAAACCTGCAGTCAACATCATCCGAACAAGAGCGGAAAAAGGGAAAGCTCACGATGAATACACCAAACCCAGCAAAGAGAGGTTTAAAATTAGACAAGTGAAAATTCATCGATGGTCTTGCCAGAGAAGCCCAGGAAGCAGCAAGGCAAGGCAACTTGAAATAAGTCTATGACATAACAAGGAAACTTTCCGGAAGATACAGCATGGCAGAAAGAAAGAACTGGTAAAGACAAAGCTGGGCGGACAATCATGGGTAACGAAACCCAACAATGAAGATAAGAGGAGCAGTTTGAAGAACTGCTTACCCTGCCCCTGCCCGCAGGCTCTACCAGATATACTGTCTGGTTAACAGGGACTTGCCAATTGACCTGCAGCAGACCAAACATAGGAAGAAATAAGGTAAGCAGTCAAACATTTGAGAAATGGGAAGGCAGCAGGGCCTGACAACATTCCTGCAGAGGCACTGAAGGCAGACATTGAAACATAAGGAGACATACTATACCCCATATTTAGAAAGAGCCGGGAAGAGGGAAAGGTGCCATAAGGCTGGATATCTCATCAAGATACCGAAGAAAGATGACCTGAGTAAATGCTCAAACTACAATGGATAACTCTTCTATCAACCCCAGGAAAAGTGTTCAACAGTGTCATCCTAAATAGAATGAAGGAACAAGTCGACACTCAGTTACGAGAGCAGCAAGCAGGATTATACTAAGATAGATCCAGCAGAGACCAGATTGCAACACTGCTGAGCATCATTGAGCAGTCAATAGAATGGAACTCAATGTCCACATCATCGACTATGAGAAGGCGTTGGATAGCTGAAAAAGAGAGACCCTTTGAAAAATCCTCCACCACTATGGTGTGCCAGATAAACTCTTATGAATGATCAGGAACTCTTACAAGGGAATGATCTGCAAGATAGTCCATGAAGGACCACTCACAGAAGCCTTCAAAGTTAGGACTGGAGTTCACCAGTGTTGTTTGCTCTCACTTTTTTTCTTCCTGCTGGCCATAGACTGGATCTGGAAGACATCCACAGCAAAGAGAATAAATGTCATCCAGTGGACACCTTGGACACAGCTCGATGAGCTGGACTTTGCAGATGGCCTGACCAGTGCCCCCACCAACAAAGTCTGAGGAAAGTCCTCCAAACCCGCTGGCCAAACACCATCAGCAGCAACGACCTATGGCAGAAGACTTTCCAACTCCCTTCTCATGAAGCAAAAGAGGTTGGCCAAGAAGCACCTGGTGTCATTGAGGCCCCAAGGCTTGCTGAAAGGAGTTGGGTCACACCCGGATTCATATTGAAAGAAAAGACCAGGACAGAAATGACTAGAGAGGACTTGTCGATGGTGCCACCAAGGCGGACTCGACCTCCTTGAAGTTTGACATGATAGGAGGGAGTTCTTGCATAAATCTTACTGGACAACACCAAAGTAATGGGAATCCAGATGTATACTTAAAGATGCCTTAGCGAACCTGGGGAAATACCTTTGTTCAATGGAACACTAGGTATGATTAAAAATCAAAACTGGGTGGGTACCTGGAGTAGAATGACTCACACCCATCCACTACCTGCCAACATGTTTCTGCCCATTGGTCAATAGCCTAAAAGGTCTAGGGCCTTCGCCTTGGCATGTGGATCCCTAATGGTGATATGAGCCTAAACAATCTTCCTTTTAAACTGGTTAAGTGGGTCAGGCAGGCGGCCTAATTAGGCCCTACCCATCTGTCCTACCTGTTTGATGAGTGGATACTCGAGAACTATATTAGAAAAATATGAGAGAAAAACAAAACAGGGGGAAAGAATTACTCAAGACACCTGGACTTAACCAGGAAGGAACAGTTATATTAAAGATAATATAGACAACTAAGGTCGTGCTCATACAAGTTCTCCAGAATATGGACCTTTATATGTAAAGTATAGCGCTATGGTCATTAGCCTACTTGGGACTATTTTCTTAGTCTGTAATATGGTGGACATTCCAAAAATGTTATTAATCTTTACACTAGATTTTAGGGTTTAATATTGTGGGCAATCTGTAGTGTTTTTTATTAATCCTTATCCTAGATTTTAGGGGATACCAGTATCATGGTCACAGTGGGGGTAGGGTCCTTTGTAGTCACACACTAACAAGGAAAGAGTGACAATAATAAAACACGCTTCAGTTGAAAGATCACACAAAAGGGTTGATTTAAATTTTTCATATATATATTTTAAAAAACAATTATTTCAGTTTCTATATTTAAAATTCACATGCTGTATATGACATAATTCTCTAGGCTTAATCAGGAGGGTGATAAATTCAGTGAACGTCTATAGGTTCTTCATGTCATTTTCAGTCTTAACAGTTTGCTCATGGGAAAACACTCAAGGCATGCATATTGTTATAAAGGTCCAAGTGTCTTTCCCAAAAATGTGTTGTAGACCAGTGTGGTTACTCTTAATCTGCTTGTGAGTGTCGAGTGCTATGACCCCTGAATAGCATCAACAATACATATTTCATGTTATCACTTGTTAAATTTAACCCGTCACATTGGACTACTGAAAATTAAGTATAGAGCATGCTGTACTGATCCTTCCATCATGAAAAATAATTATCGGTATACAAATTGATGTACAGATACAAAGTACTCAAATGGCTTGCATCATTTTAACAAATCATTTACTTAAGCACCAAGATGGTCTGCACTTTTTTTTTTGAGGTAAAAATGACTCACAAGGAAGTCTACCCGCTGTGTGTCTCCCCCACACTTACTTCATCAAAAGGAGCCCCTTTATTATTCATTATGTGAGCCCACATTTTCATTCAGAAAAGCGACAAGCATGCTATTTGAGTAGTTTATATCTGTATATCAATTTGTATATGGAGAATGATTTTTCATGATTCAAGGATAGGTACATTATCCTCTATACTTAATTTCAGTAGTCCAAGGTGACAGGTTACTTTTAACAAGTAATATGTGTTGTTTGGTGCGATATAGGGGTCATAGCACTCAACACTCATTAGAGTATTGAGAGTAACCACACTCGTCTACAACATATTTTTGGTAAAGACACTTAGACCTTTATACCAATATGCATACCTTGAGTGTTTTCCCATGAGTAAATTAGTCGAGTACTACCTTTAAGTAGCAGTCTCCTCTCCCACATGTTAAAGACCGATAAGAACATGAAGAACCTATTTATCACCCTGCTGAGTAAGCCTAGAGAACTATACTCTTCAGTAAAGCTATTAGATACCTCACACACAGCGTGTGAATTGTAAATATAGAAACTCAAGTAAATAATACTTCTAAAAATATATATAGGACATTTAAAACAACCCCTTTGTGTGATCTTTCAGCTGAAGCTTGTTTTATTATTATCACTCTTTCCTTGTTAGTGTGTGAGTACAAAGGGCGCCACCCCCTCTGTGACCATGATGCTGGTATCCCCTAAAATCTAGGATAAGGATTAATAAAAACACTACAGATTGTCCACAATATTACAGACTAAGAACACAGTCCCACGTAGGCTAATGGCCATAGCACTATAGTTCACATATAACTCTCCATACATAAGCACTTGTATAAGCACGACCTAAGATGTCTATATTATCTTTAATAGAACTGTTCCTTCCTGTTTAACCCATGTCTCTTGAGTAATTCTCTCCTCCTATTTTGTTTTTCTCTCATGTTTTTCAAATATAGGTCTTGAGTATCCACTCAAAAAACAGGTAGGAGAGATGGGTCAGGCCTAATTAGGCAGCCTCCCTTACCAATTTAACCAGTTTAAAAGGAAGATTGTTTAGGCAAATATGATCATTAGGGATACACATGCCCTGACAAATGCCCTAGAACTTTTAGGCTATTTACCAATGGGCAGAAACATGTTGGCAGGTAGTGGATGGGTGTGAGTCATTCTACTCCAGGTACCCACCCAGTTTTTATTTTTAATCATAACTAGTGTTCCATTGAATAAAGGTATTTCCCCAGGTACACTAAGGTATTTTTAAGTATACATCTGGATCCCCATATCTTTGGTGTTGTCCGGTAAGATTTATGTCAGAGTTCCCTCCTTTCTAATCAGTCTTCGAGGAGGTCGGGTCCGGCTTGGTTACACTGTCCTACTAGGGTGGGGAGAGGATTCCTATAATGAAGCATGAAACTAAATGTGTGCGAGGTTTCCTCTTCCATTAAGGATGACTTTCACTAGACAACAGTCTAACGTTGAAGTTCTGTGCAATCTATATGTGTGTAAAAGCCAATAATCTTGGAGCATCTATTACACGGCTTATCAGGCCTTGATAAGTGCCACTGTACTATTATGTTGTGTTAGTTCTTGTGAAGGACGTATGGTGTCATACCCTTCTCCCTTTCCTCAATTGTGATTCCGGAGGCCTGTTGATGGCCTATATCCCAAGAGGGGTGTCAGGCAGAAGTAAGTGCATACCTGAAATCTTTAAAATTGCATTTCTCCGGTTTTACTGATTGGATTTTTGTCATTTTGGTTTAAAATAATTTAATACATTTTACTCTATTTCTGTAAACTGGTGTGGAATTTTTCTCGTATTGTATTTACACTTTATTACTGTTTGTGTGCTGTATAAATGCTTTGCACATTGCCTCTAAGGTAAGCCTGAGACATTTTGTGTCAAGCTACAAGAGTGTTAAGCACAGGTTGATTTGGGGTTTGGTTGTGTTTCACCCTGACCAGAATTGTGGTGGCTGCTTGAGTAGGGTCCTTCTTACCCCCTCAACTAGTAACCCAATTTCCAACACCAGGTAAACAATAAGCAGAGTGGGAAAGTGTCAGGAAAAGCTAAAGAAGAATCAAAGTAATGAGAGTACTGGTAAATGATTGTAGTATTTTTTCCTCATCCCAGTCTTTACAATATGAGGAGCAACTTAAGAAGAAACAACTGTCAGCCATCATCTATCACGTCATACTAACACTTCAGGCAAAGTCAAACCACAAAGGGTGAAGGGCCAAAATAAAAAATAAGCATAGCCTAGGGACTGGAGCCTTTGCCACAGCAAAGTGAATTGCGCCAAAAAATATGACAGCAGAAGGCACCACCTAAACTCCCAGAAATATAAGCCCCAAAATGAGCAGGCAGTGGCAAGTACCAAACCTAGTGAGGCAAATGGAGAGCAAATGAAGAGAAAACAGCAGTCACGCAAGAAATCAGCATGCATAAGCAGAATTAAGACCATGGGCAATAGCCCAGATGCCACACAAGAAAATAATTCAGAAAAGGGGGTGGTGATGAACAGAGTGTCTCAATTAAGCAGACCACTCTTACCCAGTCAAGAGATCAAGGCTGAATCCATCACCGTTATTTAGCTCACTGCATCACCCCAGTTCAGAACCTGGCTATATGCAAATTAGTCTGACCCAGTGCCTCATGGGAACAGAGCAGACCAAACTACCAAGCCAATTCTTCACCGGAGAGGAGACAAGCTTCTGGGGACCGGTTTCTGGCATTTCAGCCGTCGTCGGTCCGGCTTGCTTGAATCCTGTTGGTGCAGTGAGCAAGGAACTCATGTCTGAGTATACCCTGCCACACCTGTAGTGGCCAAAAACGATTCAGAAAAGGGGGTGGTGATGAACAGAGTGTCTGAATTAAGCAGACCACTCTTACCCAGTCAAGAGATCAGGGCTGAATCCATCACCGTTATTTAGCTCATTGCATCACCCCAGTTCAGAACCTGGCTATATGCAAATTAGTCTGACCCAGTGCCTCATGGGAACAGGGCAGACCAAACTACCAAGCCAATTCTTCACCGGAAAGGAGACAAGCTTCCGGGGACCAGTTTCTGGCATTTCAGCCGTCGTCGGCCTGGCTTGCTTGAATCCTGGTGGTGCAGTGAGCAAGGGACTCATGTCTGAGTATACCCTGCCACACCTGCAGTGGCCAAAAACGATTCAGAAAAGGGGGTGGTGATGAACAGAGTGTCTGAATTAAGCAGACCACTCTTACCCAGTCAAGAGATCAGAGCTGAATCCATCACCGTTATTTAGCTCACTACATCACCCTAGTTCAGAACCTGGCTATATGCAAATTAGTCTGACCCAGTGCCTCATGGGAACAGGGCAGACCAAACTACCAAGCCAATTCTTCACTGGAAAGGAGACAAGCTTACGGGGACCGGTTTCTGGCATTTCAGCCATCGTCGGCCCGGCTTGCTTGAATCCTGGTGGTGCAGGGAGCAAGGGACTCATGTCTGAGTATACCCTGCCACACCTGTAGTGGCCAAAAACGGTTCAGAAAAGGGGGTGGTGATGAACAGAGTGTCTGAATTAAGCAGACCACTCTTACCCAGTCAAGAGATCAGGGCTGAATCTATCACCGTTATTTAGCTCACTGCATCACCCCAGTTCAGAAACTGGCTATATGCAAATTAGTCTGACCCAGTGCCTCATGGGAACAGGGCAGACCAAACTGCCAAGCCAATTCTTCACCGGAAAGGAGACAAGCTTCCGGGGAACGGTTTCTGGCATTTCAGCCGTCGTCAGCCCGGCTTGCTTGAATCCTGGTGGTGCAGTGAGCAAGGGACTCATGTCTGAGTATACCCTGCCACACCTGTAGTGGCCAAAAACGATTCAGAAAAGGGGGTGGTGATGAACAGAGTGTCTGAATTAAGCAGACCACTCTTACCCAGTCAAGAGATCAGGGCTGAATCCATCACTGTTATTTAGCTCACTGCATCACCCCAGTTCAGAACCTGGCCATATGCAAATTAGTCTGACCCAGTGCCTCATGGGAACAGGGCAGACCAAACTACCAAGCCAATTCTTCACCGGAAAGGAGACAAGCTTCCGGGGACCGGTTTCTGGCATTTCAGCCGTTGTCGGTCCGGCTTGCTTGAATCCTGGTGGTGCAGTGAGCAAGGGACTCATGTCTGAGTATACCCTGCCACACCTGTAGTGGCCAAAAACGATTCAGAAAAGGGGGTGGTGATGAACAGAGTGTCTGAATTAAGCAGACCACTCTTACCCAGTCAAGAGATCAGGGCTGAATCCATCACCGTTATTTAGCTCACTGCATCACCCCAGTTCAGAACCTGGCTATATGCAAATTAGTCTGACCCAGTTCCTCATGGGAACAGGGCAGACCAAACTACCAACCCAATTCTTCACCGGAAAAGAGACAAGCTTCCGGGGACCGGTTTCTGGCATTTCAGCCGTCGTCGGCCCGGCTTGCTTGAATCCTGGTGGTGCAGTGAGCAAGGGACTCATGTCTGAGTATACCCTGCCACACCTGTAGTGGCCAAAACCGATTCAGAAAAGGGGGTGGTGATGAACAGAGTGTCTGAATTAAGCAGACCACTCTTACCCAGTCAAGAGATCAGGGCTGAATCCATCACCGTTATTTAGCTCACTGCATTACCCCAGTTCAGAACCTGGCTATGTGCAAATTAGTCTGACCAAGTGCCTCATGGGAACAGGGCAGACCAAACTACCAAGACAATTCTTCACCGGAAAGGAGACAAGCTTCCGGGGACCGGTTTCTGGCATTTCAGCCGTCGTCGGCCCGGCTTGCTTGAATCCTGGTGGTGCAGTGAGCAAAGGACTCATGTCTGAGTATACCCTGCCACACCTGTAGTGGCCAAAAACGATTCAGAAAAGGGGGTGGGGATGAACAGAGTGTCTGAATTAAGCAGACCACTCTTACCCAGTCAAGAGATCAGGGCTGAATCCATCACCATTATTTAGCTCACTGCATCACCCCAGTTCAGAACCACCTGGCTATATGCAAATTAGTCTGACCCAGTGCCTCATGGGAACAGGGCAGGCCAAACTACCAAGCCAATTCTTCACCGGAAAGGAGACAAGCTTCCGTGGACCGGTTTCTGGCATTTCAGCCGTCATCGGCCCGGCTTGCTTGAATCCTGGTGGTGCAGTGAGCAAGGGACTCATGTCTGAGTATACCCTGCCACACCTGTAGTGGCCAAAAACGATTCAGAAAAGGGGGTGGTGATGAACAGAGTGTCTGAATTAAGCAGACCCCTCTTACCCAGTGCCTCATGGGAACAGGGCAGACCAAACTACCCAGCCAATTCTTCACCGGAAAGGAGACAAGCTTCCGGGGACCGGTTTCTGGCATTTTAGCCGTCGTCGGCCCGGCTTGCTTGAATCCTGGTGGTGCAGTGAGCAAGGGACTCATGTCTGAGTATACCCTGCCACACCTGTAGTGGCCAAAAACGATTCAGAAAAGGTGGTGGTGATGAACAGAGTGTCTGAATTAAGCAGACCACTCTTACCCAGTCAAGAGATCAGGGCTGAATCCATCACCGTTATTTAGCTCACTGCATCACCCCAGTTCAGAACCTGGCCATATGCAAATTAGTCTGACCCAGTGACTCATGGGAACAGGGCAGACCAAACTACCAAGCCAATTCTTCACCGGAAAGGAGACAAGCTTCCGGGTACCGGTTTCTGGCATTTCAGCCGTCGTCGGTCCGGCTTGCTTGAATCCTGGTGGTGCAGTGAGCAAGGGACTCATGTCTGAGTATACCCTGCCACACCTGTAGTGGCCAAAAACGATTCAGAAAAGGGGGTGGTGATGAACAGAGTGTCTGAATTAAGCAGACCACTCTTACCCAGTCAAGAGATCAGGGCTGAATCCATCACCGTTATTTAGCTCACTGCATTACCCCAGTTCAGAACCTGGCTATGTGCAAATTAGTCTGACCCAGTGCCTCATGGGAACAGGGCAGACCAAACTACCAAGACAATTCTTCACCGGAAAGGAGACAAGCTTCCGGGGACCGGTTTCTGGCATTTCAGCCGTCGTCGGCCCGGCTTGCTTGAATCCTGGTGGTGCAGTGAGCAAGGGACTCATGTCTGAGTATACCCTGCCACACCTGTAGTGGCCAAAAACGATTCAGAAAAGGGGGTGGTGATGAACAGAGTGTCTGAATTAAGCAGACCACTCTTACCCAGTCAAGAGATCAGGGCTGAATCCATCACCGTTATTTAGCTCACTGCATCACCCCAGTTCAGGACCTGGCTATATGCAAATTAGTCTGACCCAGTGCCTCATGGGAACAGGGCAGACCAAACTACCAAGCCAATTCTTCACCGGAAAGGAGACAAGCTTCCGGGGACCGGTTTCTGGCATTTCAGCCGTCGTCGGCCTGGCTTGCTGGAATCCTGGTGGTGCAGTGAGCAAGGGACTCATGTCTGAGTATACCCTGCCACACCTGTAGTGGCCGAAAACGATTCAGAAAAGGGGGTGGGGATTTATTTATTTATTTATTTATTTATTTATTTATTTATTTATTTTGGGCAATTTTTAAAGCGCTGCAATTACCCGTGGGTGTCTCGGCGCTAGCAGCTAAAAGATAACTAACCAGATAATAAACAGTGAAACAGTGAATAAAGTGATCCACAAGGATGTCATTGAGAAAACAGCCATGTCTTTAGCTGCTTTCTGAAGACAATCAAAGATGGACTGGTCTTTATATTAAGAGGAAGAGAGTTCCACAATTTCGCCGCTGCTATGGTGAAACGTCTGTCTCCCCAGGTCACTTTCCTTGTTCTGGGAATCTGAAGCATGTGAGCCGTGTTGGAGCGCAACGTTCTAGGGGTTGGCAGAGGTTTAAAGGAACTTCTCAGGAATCTAGGTCCCGTGTTATTTATTGCCTTGTAGACAATACAAAGGGTCTTGAACTTCGTACGACTTCTGACTGGAAGCCAGTGCAGTTGGTCGAGATGTCTAGAGACAGAGCTGTATTTGGGAATACCTAGTAGGATTCTAGCAGAGGCATTTTGTATTAGTTGCAATTTGGAGATAACCTTTTTTTGAGCATTGAGGAAAAGGGAATTGCAGTAATCGATGCGAGAAAACACCAGTGTGGATATGAGTGTTTTTCCCATAGCTGTGGGAAGATACGGTAGTAGTTTCTTTATCTTCCTTAGGATGTTAAAGGAAGATGACACTACCGAATTCGCATGATGATGGAAAAGGAGCTTGTTGTCGAATATCACTCCCAGATTTCTAACTTTACTGACAGGTTGTGGTGGGGTTCCTAATTCCTCTGGCCACCACGAAGGGGACCACTCAGGTTGAATGTTTCCAAAGAGCATAACTTCTGTCTTAGCTGAGTTAAGTTTTAAGCAGTTGGAAGCCATCCAACTGCTAATGGCCCTCATACCATTCTTGAAGTTTGCTGCGACCGTAGGTCCATCTTTGTGAATAGACAGCACCAGCTGAGTATCATCAGCGTAAGTTGTCAAGTTGATGTTATGCTCCTTTATAACCCTCGCTAAGTCCGAAACATAGATATTAAAAAGGGTCGGACTTAGCGAGGAACCCTGAGGGACTCCACAGGGAAGGCTGAATGTGGGTGATGTGAAAGTGCCCAACTTGACCGCTTGGCTACGATCCGCCAAGAATGATGCAATGAGGTCCCTAGCTTTATGTTTAATGCCGATGGCCTCGACACGGCCGACCAAAGTTACGTGATCGACCGTGTCGAAAGCCGCCGACAGGTCCAACAGTATCAGGACAGCTTGTCCACCCTTATCCATTGTGGCCCTGATTTCGTCTGCCGCCTTGATCAGGGCGGTCTCTGTTCCATGACCTTGCCGGAAACCAAACTGGGTTTCGTCTAGCAAGTCATTGGTATGAATGTAGTCAGAGAGTTGTTTGTTCATGACCGATTCAAAAATCTTGGCAGGAAACGGCAGAGATGCAATGGGACGATAACTGGAGGGTAGTGTAGGATCTAGGGAAGGTTTTTTAAGAAGCGGCCTAATAATGGTGTTTTTCCAAGTGGTAGGGTAAGAACCAGTGGCAAACATACTGTTGCAGATGCGTGCCAATGGCATAGAAATAATGTCTGGGATATTATTGAGTATGGATGGGTGACAGGGATCCAAAGGGGAACCAGATTTGATTGACTGAATTAATTTGTAGATGTCATGTGGGTTCGTGCTGGTGAATTCAGTAAATTCAATGGAAGCTGTCAGAGTCTCATGTAGCTCAGAGTCAGAGGTATCAGGGGTTAACACTTTAGGGCTGAAATCCTTAAATATAGATGTGACCTTTTCAGAGAAAAAGTCAGCCAGTGTGTTACAAAGATTTTGGGACGTTTCCGTCCGGGGGTTAGAAGGTTCAGCAAGATGGTTGACAACTTCAAACAGTTTCTTCATGTTGCATTGGGCTTGGTTTATTTGGGCAGTATAATAGATGTTTTTCTCAGATATTATACTCTGCTTATAGCTGAGAAGTGCAGCTTTATAGGCGGGATGAACAGAGTGTCTGAATTAAGCAGACCACTCTTACCCAATCAAGAGATCAGGGCTGAATCCATCACCGTTATTTAGCTCACTGCATCACCACAGTTCAGAACCTGGCTATATGCAAATTAGTCTGAACCAGTGCCTCATGGGAACAGGGCAGACCAAACTACCAAGCCAATTCTTCACCGGAAAGGAGACAAGCTTCCGGGAACCGGTTTCTGGCATTTCAGCCTTCGTCGGCCGGGCTTGCTTGAATCCTGGTAGTGCAGTGAGCAAGGGACTCATGTCTGAGTATACCCTGCCACACCTGTAGTGGCCAAAAACGATTCAGAAAAGGGGGTGGTGATGAACAGAGTGTCTGAATTAAGCAGACCACTCTTACCCAGTCAAGAGATCAGGGCTGAATCCATCACCATTATTTAGCTCACTGCATCACCCCAGTTCAGAACCTGGCTATATGCAAATTAGTCTGACCCAGTGCCTCATGGGAACAGGGCAGGCCAAACTACCAAGCCAATTCTTCACCGGAAAGGAGACAAGCTTCCGGGGACCGGTTTCTGGCATTTCAGCCGTCATCGGCCCGGCTTTCTTGAATCCTGGTGGTGCAGTGAGCAAGGGACTCATGTCTGAGTATACCCTCTCACACCTGTAGTGGCCAAAAACGATTCAGAAAAGGGGGTGGTGATGAACAGAGTGTCTGAATTAAGCAGACCCCTCTTACCCAGTGCCTCATGGGAACAGGGCAGACCAAACTACCAAGCCAATTCTTCACCGGAAAGGAGACAAGCTTCCGGGGACCGGTTTCTGGCATTTTAGCCGTCGTCGGCCCGGCTTGCTTGAATCCTGGTGGTGCAGTGAGCAAGGGACTCATGTCTGAGTATACCCTGCCACACCTGTAGTGGCCAAAAACGATTTAGAAAAGGGGGTGGTGATGAACAGAGTGTCTGAATTAAGCAGACCACTCTTACCAAGTCAAGAGATCAGGGCTGAATCCATCACCGTTATTTAGCTCACTGCATCACCCCAGTTCAGAACCTGGCTATATGCAAATTAGTCTGACCCAGTGCCTCATGGGAACAGGGCAGACCAAACTACCAAGCCAATTCTTCACTGGAAAGGAGACAAGCTTACGGGGACCGGTTTCTGGCATTTCAGCCATCGTCGGCCCGGCTTGCTTGAATCCTGGTGGTGCAGGGAGCAAGGGACTCATGTCTGAGTATACCCTGCCACACCTGTAGTGGCCAAAAACGATTCAGAAAAGGGGGTGGTGATGAACAGAGTGTCTGAATTAAGCAGACCACTCTTACCCAGTCAAGAGATCAGGGCTGAATCTATCACCGTTATTTAGCTCACTGCATCACCCCAGTTCAGAACCTGGCTATATGCAAATTAGTCTGACCCAGTGCCTCATGGGAACAGGGCAGACCAAACTACCAAGCCAATTCTTCACCGGAAAGGAGACAAGCTTCCGGGGACCGGTTTCTGGCATTTCAGCTGTCGTCAGCCCGGCTTGCTTGAATCCTGGTGGTGCAGTGAGCAAGGGACTCATGTCTGAGTATACCCTGCCACACCTGTAGTGGCCAAAAACGATTCAGAAAAGGGGGTGGTGATGAACAGAGTGTCTGAATTAAGCAGACCACTCTTACCCAGTCAAGAGATCAGGGCTGAATCCATCACCGTTATTTAGCTCACTGCATCACCCCAGTTCAGAACCTGGCCATATGCAAATTAGTCTGACCCAGTGCCTCATGGGAACAGGGCAGACCAAACTACCAAGCCAATTCTTCACCGGAAAGGAGACAAGCTTCCGGGGACCGGTTTCTGGCATTTCAGCCGTCGTCGGTCCGGCTTGCTTGAATCCTGGTGGTGCAGTGAGCAAGGGACTCATGTCTGAGTATACCCTGCCACACCTGTAGTGGCCAAAAACGATTCAGAAAAGGGGGTGGTGATGAACAGAGTGTCTGAATTAAGCAGACCACTCTTACCCAGTCAAGAGATCAGGGCTGAATCCATCACCGTTATTTAGCTCACTGCATCACCCCAGTTCAGAACCTGGCTATATGCAAATTAGTCTGACCCAGTTCCTCATGGGAACAGGGCAGACCAAACTACCAACCCAATTCTTCACCGGAAAAGAGACAAGCTTCCGGGGACCGGTTTCTGGCATTTCAGCCGTCGTCGGCCCGGCTTGCTTGAATCCTGGTGGTGCAGTGAGCAAGGGACTCATGTCTGAGTATACCCTGCCACACCTGTAGTGGCCAAAAACGATTCAGAAAAGGGGGTGGTGATGAACAGAGTGTCTGAATTAAGCAGACCACTCTTACCCAGTCAAGAGATCAGGGCTGAATCCATCACCGTTATTTAGCTCACTGCATTACCCCAGTTCAGAACCTGGCTATGTGCAAATTAGTCTGACCCAGTGCCTCATGGGAACAGGGCAGACCAAACTACCAAGACAATTCTTCACCGGAAAGGAGACAAGCTTCCGGGGACCGGTTTCTGGCATTTCAGCCGTCGTCGGCCCGGCTTGCTTGAATCCTGGTGGTGCAGTGAGCAAGGGACTCATGTCTGAGTATACCCTGCCACACCTGTAGTGGCCAAAAACGATTCAGAAAAGGGGGTGGTGATGAACAGAGTGTCTGAATTAAGCAGACCACTCTTATCCAGTCAAGAGATCAGGGCTGAATCCATCACCGTTATTTAGCTCACTGCATCACCCCAGTTCAGGACCTGGCTATATGCAAATTAGTCTGAACCAGTGCCTCATGGGAACAGGGCAGACCAAACTACCAAGCCAATTCTTCACCGGAAAGGAGACAAGCTTCCGGGGACCGGTTTCTGGCATTTCAGCCGTCGTCGGCCTGGCTTGCTTGAATCCTGGTGGTGCAGTGAGCAAGGGACTCATGTCTGAGTATACCCTGCCACACCTATAGTGGCCGAAAACAATTCAGAAAAGGGGGTGGGGATGAACAGAGTGTCTGAATTAAGCAGACCACTCTTACCCAGTCAAGAGATCAGGGCTGAATCCATCACCATTATTTAGCTCACTGCATCACCCCAGTTCAGAACCTGGCTATATGCAAATTAGTCTGACCCAGTGCCTCATGGGAACAGGGCAGGCCAAACTACCAAGCCAATTCTTCACCGGAAAGGAGACAAGCTTCCGGGGACCGGTTTCTGGCATTTCAGCCGTCGTCGGTCCGGCTTGCTTGAATCCTGGTGGTGCAGTGAGCAAGGGACTCATGTCTGAGTATACCCTGCCACACCTGTAGTGGCCAAAAACGATTCAGAAAAGGGGGTGGTGATGAACAGAGTGTCTGAATTAAGCAGACCCCTCTTACCCAGTGCCTCATGGGAACAGGGCAGACCAAACTACCAAGCCAATTCTTCACTGGAAAGGAGACAAGCTTCCGGGGACCGGTTTCTGGCATTTTAGCCGTCGTCGGCCCGGCTTGCTTGAATCCTGGTGGTGCAGTGAGCAAGGGACTCATGTCTGAGTATACCCTGCCACACCTGTAGTGGCCAAAAACGATTTAGAAAAGGGGGTGGTGATGAACAGAGTGTCTGAATTAAGCAGACCACTCTTACCAAGTCAAGAGATCAGGGCTGAATCCATCACCGTTATTTAGCTCACTGCATCACCCCAGTTCAGAACCTGGCCATATGCAAATTAGTCTGACCCAGTGCCTCATGGGAACAGGGCAGACCAAACTACCAAGCCAATTCTTCACCGGAAAGGAGACAAGCTTCCGGGGACCGGTTTCTGGCATTTCAGCCGTCGTCGGCCCGGCTTGCTTGAATCCTGGTGGTGCAGTGAGCAAGGGACTCATGTCTGAGTATA
Organism: Lissotriton vulgaris; assembly: GCF_964263255.1. Classification (NCBI taxonomy): domain Eukaryota; kingdom Metazoa; phylum Chordata; class Amphibia; order Caudata; family Salamandridae; genus Lissotriton; species Lissotriton vulgaris. The sequence continues at coordinate 843,934 of NW_028245615.1, read as the reverse complement.
CCCTGCCACACCTGTAGTGGCCAAAAACGATTCAGAAAAGGGGGTGGTGATGAACAGAGTGTCTGAATTAAGCAGACCACTCTTACCCAGTCAAGAGATCAGGGCTGAATCCATCACCGTTATTTAGCTCACTGCATCACCCCAGTTCAGGACCTGGCTATATGCAAATTAGTCTGACCCAGTGCCTCATGGGAACAGGGCAGACCAAACTACCAATCCAATTCTTCACCGGAAAGGAGACAAGCTTCCGGGGACCGGTTTCTGGCATTTCAGCCGTCGTCGGCCTGGCTTGCTTGAATCCTGGTGGTGCAGTGAGCAAGGGACTCATGTCTGAGTATACCCTGCCACACCTGTAGTGGCCGAAAACGATTCAGAAAAGGGGGTGGGGATGAACAGAGTGTCTGAATTAAGCAGACCACTCTTACCCAATCAAGAGATCAGGGCTGAATCCATCACCGTTATTTAGCTCACTGCATCACCACAGTTCAGAACCTGGCTATATGCAAATTAGTCTGACCCAGTGCCTCATGGGAACAGGGCAGACCAAACTACCAAGCCAATTCTTCACCGGAAAGGAGACAAGCTTCCGGGGACCGGTTTCTGGCATTTCAGCCTTCGTCGGCCGGGCTTGCTTCAATCCTGGTAGTGCAGTGAGCAAGGGACTCATGTCTGAGTATACCCTGCCACACCTGTAGTGGCCAAAAACGATTCAGAAAAGGGGGTGGTGATGAACAGAGTGTCTGAATTAAGCAGACCACTCTTACCCAGTCAAGAGATCAGGGCTGAATCCATCACCATTATTTAGCTCACTGCATCACCCCAGTTCAGAACCTGGCTATATGCAAATTAGTCTGACCCAGTGCCTCATGGGAACAGGGCAGACCAAACTACCAAGCCAATTCTTCACCGGAAAGGAGACAAGCTTCCGGGGACCGGTTTCTGGCATTTCAGCCGTCGTCGGCCCGGCTTGCTTGAATCCTGGTGGTGCATTGAGCAAGGGACTCATGTCTGAGTATACCCTGCCACACCTGTAGTGGCCAAAAACGATTCAGAAAAGGGGGTGGTGATGAACAGCGTGTCTGAATTAAGCAGACCACTCTTACCCAGTCAAGAGATCCGGGCTGAATCCATCACCGTTATTTAGCTCACTGCATCACCCCAGTTCAGAACCTGGCTATATGCAAATTAGTCTGACCCAGTGCCTCATGGGAACAGGGCAGACCAAACTACCAAGCCAATTCTTCACCGGAAAGGAGACAAGCACAGCCCAGAATCAAATGGGAGCAAAGGCAAAAGACAAACACCCTAACTAGTGGAGTTGTTCTTCATGGTTCATGACAGCAAAGTGAGAAAATGCAAAGTAGCCCAAGACCGGGGATCAGGGAACCAAAAAAGATACCACATATAACAGAGATTACAAGGGTAAGTCCATCTATTGGCATTATCCCAACAAAAAGAAGGGAGGTATCAGCAAGAACACCCAGCAGCAATCAGGAGGCAAAGGTCAATTAGGAAGAGCATATCAGCCAGGGGGAGAACAAGCAGGGCTTTCTTGCCCTGAGTCTCAGGTTTGAAAGACCTCAACCCAGAGAAAGAATGAGGATCCGCCATAGCCATACAAACTGAAAAACTTTCAAGGGCCAGTTGATTGAGCTACCAGAAGAAGCCACATGCCCGAGCAAAAACACAAGCGATGACTGTAAATGTGAACATCAATGACTCAACCTCAAGTATACCACAGAAATGTTTGGAAGAAACTATTGCACCCATAGACATCACCGTGCACCAGACATTAGAACAGGTAACACATAGTTAAACCTCACACACTCACCATCAGATGACCCTAGCAAAAAATGAAGGGGAGGCAACCAAGCACCAATGAGAATTCCATAACAACACCATCCTCAGATAGTCTCTACAGACGAATGGGCAATCACAGCATAAGGAAGAGGAGAGAGATATGAAGCAGGAAAAAGCCTAGCACAGGCAAATGGAAATCATCGCATATAACTGATACTCTATAGTGAGAAAGCGGACAAGGAAAATAAACAAATAGCATCTGTTGGACCTGGACAAGCTATTTCAAGACAGTAATAAAGAACCCTTGGATATAAGCAATCAAGTTCTTTTTTCCACATTGTTTTCCTTTGTTAAAAGTAAAATATTTTTTTATTATCATGCCCTGTTATATTCTTGACAAACTCCCTGCGACCCCCACAATCAGTTGGACAATCATTGGTGGTGCCCCTGCCCAGATTGGTATGGTTCGGTCTGGTTTATGTTTAGGAATTACATTGCATATTCTTTGGTCTGTGGAGTACAGTCCTCACACCAAATATTTGTCAACTTTCTGACCCTACTGATTGAGTGTAAGTATTATAACATCTGACAGGGTCTAAATGCATTGGTAATAGTTAATAGTAATTAGACACACAAAGATAAGAACAGACCCACCTAATGTAATTAGTGAGGGTTTGGAGGTTCCCAAAGGTCACCTACATACTGCTCTTTGGTGTGATAGGCAGCTGCAGTACTCCTTCATGCTGTATATACAGTAAAAAAGGAAGGGCTCCAAATGGTGATTCCTGTGTAAGTGTGAAAAAAGGCAGATGAAAAATATCCCAGTAAACTCACCTCCACCTTCACTATATGCAGTACAAGCAGTGCAAGTACAGAAGCTTTGCTTCCGCTATGTTCTTCTCCGCAGCAGTAAATTCAGTTCTCCGGTCCTTCTGAGTGGGGTATCCGGCCTCATGGGCCCTCATAGGCAACACCTTTCAGTTTCATTCAGCTGGAGGTTTTTGTAAAATTTACTGTATTTTTCAAAATTTTAATAATAATAATACTCTTTATTGTATATGGTTAATGAAAACCGTTTACAAAAATACATTTATAAAATTCATGTTTCATCAAATACAATTTGTATAAATAGGCGGTGAATAAAATGTTAAGATTAAAATTAAAAATGTATAGTATTGTCTTGAACTGTTTAACTTTAACATGTATTGTTCTTTCTTTTCAACTGGCCGTAGGAGTCCTTGATACACTTGCATCTGCCATTTTGACGTCTACCATGGATAAGAACTTCACTAATTTACTGTTCAACTGCGGGTCGTTGGCATTAAAACACTTATGGCCGGGATGCCCGCCACCCCCTCCCAACACCACTTCCCAATGGGAGAAGACAGACACAGGTTTGAACTTTTGGAGGCGGGGGGGAGTTACCCCCCCCCGGCCGTATTTATTAAAATATGAAACAAAATTTAAAACATTAAATAAAAGTTTCATGAATTATGTACAATTTTACATTTTTTACATTTTGATAAAGACATGTTCTTTGGCTAACCTTAACAGATCTCTAATACAACGGTTTCCTAGCCGAGTCTAGCATCCTGAAAATGCATACATTCTAAATTAAAATTGAACATCCTAGCATTAAGGGCCAACGGCAAGGTCTTAACCGGTGTCAGATCCCTACTACCAAAATCCCGCCCTCACGGTGTGAGTGGCGCATGCGCAGAGGACTTTACCCTCATTGCCAACTGTAACTTCCCTTGTCGTGGGGGCCCCCTTTCACTCGACGCCATCTTAAAGGTCGTCCGAGTTCCCGTGTGAGGTATCTGTAGGAAGGACAGCGTGGACTCCCCCCCATCCCCACACTCTCTATCCGCCGCCGCGGATATCCGGCCCCTGGGAAATTCGTAGGAGGGGCATCTAGCCGCCTCCCCCCTGGGAGGGGCCTATGGCCGTCTCCCCCTAGGTGACCCATCCTTAGTGGGTGCCGCCTCCCCGTGGAAGGGGCCAATGGCCGCCTCCCCCCGGGCGCTCCCATCCATTCTGGGTGGCGCCCCCCTCTAGGGACCTTGAAATTACTGCTCACCGATCATGACCTTACCGCCCGACCAAAAAATAAATACGACAGTTGTTTTATCTACTAAGGAAGAAAAAAGTCTGACATAGTCTTGACGAGTCATCCCTTTACCTTTCTACAAAGGGAAAAAATGTCCTAAAAGCAGAAGCAACATCATTATATGAAACATTCCCTTACTTCTCTACAAAGGAAAAAAGGCCTATATACTTCTTTTTAATCCACAACTTTATTCAAACAAACATTGCAATAGGGGCTGGTGGGTGGGTCAAAATTGCCGCTTGTTCCGTCGAGGGCTCACGAGCGACGAGTGGTGCAGCCTTCAGAGCGCAGGAACAAGAGGACGCTTCTTCGGATTCCCGCTCTATTTATCCGTCTGCGGGAGGGCGGGGACCCTCCTCAGGTACGCCTACTGGGCGTGGTCTTCCGTGCGGGTGTCTAGGACAACCCCTCCTGGGCGGGAAAGGGCGCACCCCGGCTACGCCACTTTGGGCATACCAGCCAAGCCACGCCTCCCGCACAAAATGGTTTCCCGGGGGATCGGGGCACCCATCCATACGTTCGGGGGGACCGAGTGGTCGCCCCTTTCCAGAATCACTGCTTGCTGTTGTGTCCGAATCCTGCATATTTTAAATTCTGATTTAAATAGCCTAGCCCTTTCTTGCTTTAGATGCAAGCAGGTGCATATCAGGTGGGCCATGTCCTCTGTTCCATTCCTGCATAGATGACAGTCAGTTGAAGCGTACCCCCCTTGCCATGGTGGAAGGTGCAAGGTAGATGGCAGCTTCCCTAGCTGGTGGTTGAGAATGTTTTCTCTTTTATGCACCTTGCATACCCCATACCGAAATATGTTTAAGGGCTGAGTGTTTAATAGCTCTTGGTGGTCATCCATGCATGGCTCCATTTTGCAAATGCAGCTTTATCCTCAACTAGCGAAAGAGTCCTGATTGTCTTTCATACTGCTTTCTTAAAAGTTGTATGCAAGATCGGTGTCTCCCTGTGCACTGAGAGCCTTGTAGTTGCCAAACTACTTTTTAAATAATTCAAGGCCTGCTGTTGCGAGCTAAGCAGTATCTCACTCCACAGTTTTCTAAATTGGAGTAGGACTTTTCTTGTTTTGGATGTAGTGACAAAGGGGCATATGTACAATAGAAGTGACAGAGCACGGGCTTCTCCTTCTTGGCTTAACGCTGCGCACCACCACTTCTGGAACACAGGGCTGCACCATATTTACAACAATATGGCGCAGCCCTGCAGTTGCCCCTGCACTGGCGCTAAATTTAACTGCCTAGTACCAACGCAGGCACCCTAGCACCATAGTGCAAGAGTGTCTGCGTTGCAGGGGAAGATTGTTTATGTGCAGGAAGGTGTCCCTTCCTGCTTATAAAGAATAATTAAATGGTGCAGCACACATCGAAGTTGCCCTCCATAATTTTTTTAATGATTGTTTATGTGCAGGAAGGTTTCCTGCACATAAACAATCAATTGTGTTTTTCTGTGTGGTGCACAATGCAGCCCACATGGAAACAGCATAGACAAACTTTAAATGCCTTTTTCTAACTTCTATGTGGGCTGCTTAATGTAGCACACATAGAAGTAGCAAAACAATATATTTTTTTAAAGATTGTTTATGTGCAGGAATGGACACGTTCCTGCACATAAACCATCAATGGAGTTTTGCTGTTTCCATGTGTGCTGCTCAAAGCAGCACACATGGAAACAGCAAAAACTAGGAGAAATTAAACATTTCTCCTCGTTTTCCCTGGTCATAATTTTGGCACTGCTCCATATTTACGCCACCTTTGTAAATATGGGGCAGCGTCAAAATCAATGGATGTTGCGGTGGAACGCCCATCGCAACACTCATTGCCCTCCCCTTTCACCCTAAGTAGGGCGTGAAAGGGTGCCTTATTTACAAGGCAGCATTAGGCCACATTAAGTTGCTTAACACTGCCTTATAAATAAGACAAAGCGCCTATCGCCACCACAATGTTGTGAAAAGTGATGTTGTGGTGGCAATAGGTACTTGTTAATATGCCCTTTTCTGTGCAGTCACTGAAGACTCTCACGTGTAGCCTGCATCCATGCACACCTCTGTGTGTACACGTGTTCATGGGTAACCAGACCATTGCCCTTTACCATAGCTGCGCTGCAGCAGTCTTATTTAAAAAGGCAGACACTGGTGGTAAACATGCACAATCCAATTAGCATTCAATTACTGTGAGTGAGACTCGCATAGTAAGACTAAACCACAGTGAAGGTCCAAAACCAGGTGATAAAAAAAAGCAAAAAAGTCCTGGAGTACTAAATGGGGGTGGAACCTGTTTTCAGCAGCCCCCAATTCACCAATTCTCATTGCGACTAAGAAAAGACCTTTAGTTAGATATGTTTATGATATGTCATCTAAACATTAAATAGGGAAGCCCTGTAAGGATGCTAGAACCAGAGGCAGGTTCCCAAGAAGAATACAACTGCCTTACAAAGGATCTTCATAACTTACATCTCTTAAATAATCCAGACATAAGAAATGCCACCAAAGGCAAATCACTTCATGGATGCTAACTGTGCTGAAAGATGACCACTGCAATTTCAGGATAGGAACAGATGATCCCCATTCAATCATTGCTGTAGAAATAGAAATAGTAGTCAACTGGCAGCATGCCCCCATGATATGCAAATGTTCCAACTGATATGGGAAAGCTTGCTTAACGTGGGGATGTGCTGTCAGTTGTGTACACTTCCTGATAACCGCAGCAGGGGATTGTACAATTTAATATAGCGTATTGGATTTGGGGCAAACCATTATTTGACCACCAAAAATGTAAGTCCAACACACTGCTGGATTCCACTAACATTTCTAAGCAACCAATTTCAAGAACTTGGAGCAGGATTATATACAGCCTTGATGAAGAGGATATTCCTCAAAACACCTATTAAAATAAGCCCAATTATGCTTATAAGGCTTTTAGTTGGCTCTTTTTAGGAAGCAGTGCCTTGAGAGAGTACTTGTAAGAATATGGGTTACCTGTTTGTGTTGCTCGCATGTGAATGTACCTTGAAAAAATTCAAATCAAGAGGCGTTTTGCAAAACAGGAACAGTTGGTTTAATTAAACACTTTGGCCGGGAGCACAGTTACAGAAGCGAGTCTGAGGATTGTCTGAAAGTACAATCAATCTGAACAGGATTTTATATTTTTCTTTGGGTATCATAAACAGCTCCATCAATATTTTTTGGGAAAGAATGCAGGTATTGCTTTTAGAGTCATAAATATGCCCCTGATGACAAATGCAGGTGGGCCTCGACCTTGCATTGGCACAACGCGGGCCAGCCGGTAAAGTGTCCAGATGTCCGGCATGAGGAGCATGTTATCACTGCTTGTACTGTGTGTGTTGTGTTCTGAATGGCTGTGTGTTCTTAACTTCATGTGGAATCTGACTTTATGATGTTTTTGGGAAAGTGTGCACCCCTCTGGCCATGTGTGCTTTATTGAGGCCAGTCTCCCTGGACCATTGTGGTGTCGCTGCGCCTATCTGTGGGATTGCTCTGATGTTCCTGCTCACACATTTGTCTGCCTGCTACGTTCCACCCCACCTGTGACCTGTCAAACAGTAACCCCAGGCCTAGCTCACAGAGTGTCGGTTGATGAAGATGTCATAAGGAGCGAAAATGATAATAAGGATGCAATGTCATTCTTATACATACATATGTCATTGTTTACATCAACATCTACTTTTCCAAGATTAACATTGCCCCCTTTAGTATCATTTTCAACTACACCATCTAACCCATATCCTATTCGTGCCTTGGGAATTTCATCAGGGCATGTATAGACAGTTAATCACGGTCGTACTTCTTCAAGAGCAGTGTGTAAAACGGTCACGGTAGGTCACAATGTGTGCCTGCAAGCTGTTTTGTACTTCTTTCCAAATAGAGTGCTGATCCAAGTCCCCCCGGAGTTTCTGGTCACTGTCACTCATACAGGTCAAACGAAGAATGAATATTCCGGACCCCTCAAGGGAAATCCGAAAGAAAGGAGGGGGGGATTTTCTGACTGCCCGGTGAAGTATCCGGCTGCAGTGGAGTTTTGGGAAGCGAGATAACGCAAACGGAGCCCTTGATAAGGCCTCCGGATTCCTCTGCTCCTCCTCGTGGAATACTGGATGCACCGGGGATCCAGTATTCCACGAGGAGGAGCAGAGGAATCCGGAGGCCTTATCAAGGGCTCCGTTTGCGTTATCTCGCTTCCCAAAACTCCACTGCAGCCGGATACTTCACCGGGCAGTCAGAAAATCCCCCCCTCCTTTCTTTCGGATTTCCCTTGAGGGGTCCGGAATATTCATTCTTCGTTTGACCTGTATGAGTGACAGTGACCAGAAACTCCGGGGGGACTTGGATCAGCACTCTATTTGGAAAGAAGTACAAAACAGCTTGCAGGCACACATTGTGACCTACCGTGACCGTTTTACACACTGCTCTTGAAGAAGTACGACCGTGATTAACTGTCTATACATGCCCTGATGAAATTCCCAAGGCACGAATAGGGAATGAAACGCGTTGGCTGTGCCGCTGTTCATGAAAATAAAGAATCCTTTTATAAGAACTGAAGATCTACAATTACTTTTTGGACTCTCTTACATTATTGACTTCACTGTGTGCGCCTCTCTGCTCTTATACAATCATTGGTCTGAAATACATCCTCGGCAGCGGATGGTGAGAGTAGCCGCACCGCCTAATAACTTTGAAACAGGAAGTGGATGTGCGAAACCCTGGTCAGCTGCTGATTGCGTCTGTCTTTTGTTTAACCATCTAACCCATACTTCATGACAGTCACATTATTGGGAGCTTGTTGTTCTTCAGTTTTAATTATTACTACTTCCCTAGTTACTTGCATTGTATCCCATTTGAGGATAGCCTTTTTTACAGCAGCAAACCCCTACTTGCAGGAACCACACATAAATATTAGACATATGGAAAAGGGCAACAATGACGTGCAAAAACTTGTCAGCCACTGAGGAAGCCAGAAGAACCAGTTCATATACCACTCCTGTTCAGGGGCACCTCCCTCCTCATGCATGTCTCTTTGTAAATGATGCAATGCTTGGATGGCAAGAGTCAGAGTTCCGTTGTCCATAACATTGCCTGGGATAAACGTGCAGCATTATGCATCGATCTTGGCACACACCCCTCCCTCTATTGCGGTCATTAAATCCAACACATATCGATTTTGCATCACCATGAGGCGGATGGCTCTCAGTTCTTCCTTTATTGCATTAATGCCGAGCTCAGTGCTGTCTTCATCTTGAGCATCTCCCACCTGGGTAAATGTAACCAGCAGGCATTTATTTTCGTCCGCATGGTGAGGAAGGGTATAGACCCTCCTGTGTTTACTTGTGAGTCATAAAACAGTCTGAGTTCTTCCAGAATGTCCTTGTACTGAGCCCAGCCAAAATAATCAGCAGTTCTTATTTCACAAGCCTGATGCAACAGAGTTGTCTTCATAGTTTTAGTGGATGTTGGTGCAACTCTGACAGATCTTCTCAGGGAATGACCAGGATCGGGTGTGTATGGTGATAAGAGAGAAGAGGCCACACCATTTAGGGATGAGCTGTGTGTAGGCAAACTTGCTGTATTGGCAGTTAGTACCCATCAGCGTTGAGTTTCCCCATTGCATGCCCAGAATGTGCAGTATTGTGCCACAGTTTTCATTTGTTCCCAGTTGAATGGTTCCTTTACCTCTGAAAGAAAAGGAATACAGTGTAAGTTTCTGTGCAAGTAGGGGTTGCCCATTCCCTACTAACCACATATATCTATCTACCTCAGTATCCCAGATTTCCTGAGATGGGGTATCTATGCTGTTGTTCAACCCTCTCTTATGAGACACATTTCCCTTTGTATCATCAAGGTGACTAGCTCCACACTGGAATTCCATGTCTGGGGTCCATTTGCTATTAAAGAAGACAGCCTCAGACGTGCTAAGGGCCACCTTGGGACCATAGATAGAAGCAGGAGCGGATGTGTTTGTGTATTAGTTTGGTGGTTTTGCTAGTTACCGCCAAGAATCTCTTCTCTGGAAAGTCTCGGGCCAAACAGTATCCTGCCCTATGGTGCCCCTTCTGCGCATTCTACCTAGCTCAGTTTGAATATTACTAGGCTTGGAGCAAAGGTATAGTGCTGTGGGATTGGTCCGGTATTGGGTCAGATTTAATACTACTCTATAAGGTTCTTCTCTGTTGGGTTGTATTTTGACCCTAATCATACATAGGTATAGGTGCAGAAGGCATTTTGCTTTTTCGGGGGTGCTACCTCTTGGAACAAGTAAAGCCCGTCTGTGTCTATTGCACGTGGTATCAGTAAACAGACGCACCATGACCTGACTGATATCTTGGAGACCACAGTGGTCACGTGTTAATACCATGTGCTGTGTAAGAGGGCTCTGTGTAGTGCATGTGGAAAAGTGAGCAAAGGATCCATGTCTGGGCATACCCTGCCAACTTAGGGCACACAAAGCAAACACAAGGAGATGAAGAACGGAGCACTGACACTCAACCCCAGTCACAGATCTGGGTTGAATCCATCATCGTTCTTTAGCTCGCTTCGCCAACCCAGTTCAGACCCAGCTATATGCAAATCAGCCTTGATCCTGTACCTTTTGGAAACAGTCCAGCCGGACCTGCCAAGCCAGGTCTTCCCTGGGCCGGAAACAAGCATACTGGCACCGGTTTTGGGGTAACACCCCTCATCAGCCAGGCTAGCTTGAATCCAGTGGCAAAAGTATGGTAGCTTGGCAATGGTGCACTTGGAGTTCCGGCTCTGCGCCTGCCTGTATAGGAATCTGGCGGTTTTGGTTAATTCAGAGGTGGTTTATTATTTCAGAGAGATATACATGCAATTCGTCCCCTAATGCTTGAGAGCTAGCCTCAGAGATTAATTCAGTCTGGGTTTTTGGGATGGACATCCCCATCAATCTACCAGTCGCAATCTGGTATGGTGTGAGGTGGTGATCACTGCTGGGCGTGTTTCTCAGCACAAATAAGACCTGGGGCAGACAGTGGAGCCATTTCTTACTAATGCTGATGCAAATTTAGCTTATTTTATTCTTCAACAGGCCATTGAGTCACTAAACAATGCTGTTGCTTTGAGGGGGATGCACTGAGGACAGTGTTTATGTTATTCCCAAATGGGTGCAGATGTGATGGAACGTGAAGTTGACAAAATGCTTTCCGTTTTCTGACCGGATGACGTCTGGTATACCCCTCTGGGTATTACTTCCCTGACAAGGATCATTGTCATTGTCTTGGCATCACAGTGCAAGCAAGGACTGGCTTCAATCCCCCTATAGTAGCGGCAAACTACTACAGTGAGGTATCGGTAGTTAGCACATCGATTGATTTTGTTGATAAAGTCGATGTGTAACACCCTGAAAGGCCCTGTTGGTCATGGGATAGCTGATGATGCAATCTTGAGTGTAGGTTTGGGCAAGTATAATTGGCAGATGGTGCATCTGTTTAAATATATTGCTACTGTTTTATCAATGTTGGGGATAAACCAGTCATTTTGGAGTTCCGTTATTATGATTTCTTTTGCTACACGTATTGGTAAGTGTAATTGTGGCAGCTCTCTGTGGGTTAGGCTCTGAGGCATGACTGGTTTCCCTGTGGGTGTGTATCGGTATATGAAGTCTTGTGCTGTCTTAGTGCAGCCTCTAGCTACCCATCACTCCTTCTAGCCAGGTAATGCTGTTTTCAGCAACTCCCTCAAGTACAACCCTGCTGTTTCTGTATAAGGCTTGTCCTATGGGGATCCCGTCTCTGGTGCCTGTTGTAAAGAATGCCCATGTGTCTCTTTATCATTCCATAAGTTACCCTTTTCGCAAAATGGTCAGCTAATGCATTCCCTATGGATGTGTAGTCCTTGCTCCCAGTGTGGGCGGTGCACTTCACCACAGCCACACATTTAGGTAGGGTTAGTGCATTGATTAGTAATTCGAGGAGGTCCCTGTGTGCAACTGGTGTGCCGTCTGAATTCAGGAACCCTTGCCTTTTTCCACCTTCCTATGCTACAGAGCACCGTGGTGGTGACATAGGCTGAATTTGAGTAGATTGTTACCATTTTACTACTACTCTGGGTAATGGCTTCGATTAGTGCTGTCAGCTCGGCTGCCTGTGCAGAAAAGTGGGGAAGGAGAATAAGCTGCATGGTGACGTGCAGTGTTTCTGAGAGCATGTGGCTACAGGCCATCACTACTGCTGCCCTTATGTGTCTTACCCTGGTCTATCTGATTAACAATGCTTCACTATCCAGGATGGGATCCTCCTCTGCCTGGTTGATCCCCTCGGGGGTGTATGTGCAACAGTCATGAATCTCCTCCCCCTCCTGAACCTTGTGAGCTAGGAAGGTGGCTGGGTTTACTAGATGGCACTATAGTACTTTTAATTGGGGCCTGGAGACCATCTGTTCATAATCTGAAACCCTCTGTGTAGTCAGCGGGCTCCTGTTCTTTGTATAACCGCAAACACTGAGTTTTCTGCATACAGTGTCAGTGATAACCCAAGTGCAATGGAGGTTCTTTTGTTGATGGCAAAGGCCTCTGCTGCTAGCACCTGCTTGCATGGGTAATGACCCTGCATGACTGAGTCTAGGAATGCGCTGTAGTGCGCAAGAGGTTTGTGTCCCAGGGGATACATCTGTGTCAGACCTGCTGACACACATCGCCCATCACTGTGGCTGGAGTAGAAGAATTATATCCTATAGTCAGGCGGTCCTAGCAGAGTGTGATATCCCAGATTTGAGTTTGACAAAGACATTTTGGGGCCGATTCCGAATCGGGAAAAACCGCTCCAAATAGCTGTTCGGAGCATTTTTCCTGTACGAATCGTACCCTGCAATGTCCCCCGTACGTACGACGAAGTACGATTCATACCAGGAGCTGTACTCCGTACGAGTTGTACAGAGACCGTACCATTCTAATCTCCGTACGATTCTCCCTCGGAACCCGCTGTACGCGACATCTGTACAGTTCGCGACTGGTTTTTACGACCCAGCAAGTACGAGACGTGTCGGGTACGCACCGTATGACCCTTTTTCTACGGGAGCTAAAAACAGCCGTAAAAGCAGAGTTCGAGCCAAAACAGGTACGGAACGGCCCCCCGTGTATGGTGCATACCCCCCATGATCACATGGGTACGCACCGTACCCCTGCGATCATGGGGTGTACGAGCCGTACCCCATGTACGATGGGTGTACGAGCCATACCCCATGTACGATGGGTGTACGAGCGTACCCCATGTACGATGGGTGTACCCATGTATGATGTACATGGGTGTACCCCATGTACGATGGGTGTACCCATCGTACATGGGGTAAGGCTCGTACACCCATCATACAGGGGGTACGGCTCGTACACCCATCGTACATGGGGTACGGCTCGTACACCCATCATACATGGGGTACGGCTCGTACACCCATCGTACATGGGGTACGGCTCGTACACCCATCGTACATGGGGTACGGCTCGTACACCCCATGATCGCAGGGGTACGCACCGTACCCCTGTGATCATGGGGTGTATGGACCATACAGTGTGTATGTGTTTGTGTGCTTTTCCGTACAACTCGCCCTTACCTGACGTGGACCGTACGAATTGCATCCTCATACCCCGGTCCGGATCGTACTCGTCGGGTTGTAAGGCATGTGTACGAGTCGTACGGCATGTGTACGAGTCGTACGGTTGGTTCATGGTTTCAGCCTTGCAATACGTACGATCGCGACGATTCCGACGGATTCACGGAATGCGGATCGTACTACGCGACTCGGACGGACGGGTACGATTCGTACGGAGAGGGCTCCGGATACAAATCGTACGGACGGTTTCTTTCCCGAATCGGAATCGACCCCTTAGTGTCCTAGATATCCATGCAGATCCTCATGGCCAGCTTTCATCTTTTTCATGGCCTCGAATAAAGGGGCAATGAGCGTGCTGTAGTCAAAGACCCACTGCTGGACGTAGCTGCATAGTTCTAAAAACCTCTGAAGACCCTTTTTCACGGTGGCATAGCCCAGATAGAATCTATGCAATCTGGTGTGATCTGCTGACCGGTCGCTAAGAACAGTTGGCTGAGCTAACTATTCTCCTGTTGTGCATACTGCATCTTCCCCTTCTCTACTTTGTTTGTACCCTCTCTCGGCAAGTGCAGTCAGGAGAGTTATCGTGTCCTGACGAGATAGGTTCTCAGAGGGACTGCACATCAAGTTGTCATCAGCATAATGTATCAGGGTGCTGATTGATTGGAAATTAGCGAAGTCCTTCCTCAGAATCCGATTGAAGATACTGGGGGACTCACAGTACACATGCAGTAGCCTCCGGTACAGCAGTTTAACACCCTGGAAAGTGAATGGGGTCAGGTACTGTCTGTTGGGATGCAGCAGAATTCTAAAGAACGCAGTCTTGATGACTATTGCAGAAAAATAGCAGGTGTCTGTGTTTTTTTTTGTTAGTTTGATGGAGTGGTCTGGCACTACAGGGAATTCCGGGACCACAATGTCAATGAAGGGGCATTGGTCCTGCACCACGTCCTTCCCCTACTTTTTTTCGACCGTGAAGATTGGTGTATTGCAGGGGAGGCCCCCACACGGAGGACTTTCTTATCCTATTGCTTGGATTGTGGGTGCTATACCCTCGTCAGCTTCTTTGGAGAGTGGGTAGTGGCGCGCACGGGGTAGGATGGCCCCTTCTCGCAGTTTTTTCCTTAACGTTTTGGCGGTATTGATGAGCCCCAAGTCATAGGGTCCCTTGGCAATAATTTTGGCGGTACTGCTGACAAGTCTTGCTCCAGCCAAGTTCTTAATGCCGCCATGGGCAATGGAACCCAATTCTACAGTTCCACTCTAACCTTAATCCAATCGGTGAAGAGGAATTCTGAGGCCGCTAGGCACTCACTGAACAGCTGGTCATTGGTTAACTCCTGACCGGGCGAAATTAAGACAATACATTCCCACATTGTTATTGGGTGGTCGGTGGCTAGCAGGATCCCATATTCAGGATAAACCTCAACAGCCTCTAGGCAAAACAGCGCCCCTTCTTGGGGTTCCATATCATGGTGACCTTCTGGGCAAACTCAAATTTGCGGGGCAGTTGTAGCTTCCAACCCTGCTCGCTGTGCCACTGGATTCGAGCCAGCCTGGCTGATGAGGGGTGAAACTCTGAAACCGGTCCAAGGATGCTTGTTTCCAGTCCAGGAAGGACCTGGCCTGGCAGTTCGGGCTGGACTGTTCTAATGAGGAGCAGGATCAAGACTGATTTGCATATGGCTGGGTGTGAACTGGAGTAGCATAGTGAGCCAAAGTATGATGGATTCAAACCAGATCTCTTGACTGGGGGTGAGTAGTTGAAATGTTTCAGCACTCCGTCCATCATCTTGTTGTGTTTGATAGCTTCCGACCCAGCAGTAATGGTGCATTAGGATTGACTGTGAGGACAGCTTAAGTGAAGTGAAGTTTCACCTGGAAAACATAACTTTACTCTTTTGGGACATTTTATTTACCATATTGATAATGTTTCCTGCAAAATCTCACAAACCTTCAAAGAAACTATGCTGAGTTGTGGTTACACACAATTAGTGAGCACTGCCACATATTCTGGATTGCATTTTTACCAATGATCAGCGTATTAGGGTAGGGAAATCCCTCCCACTTTCTAGGTTAAACCATCATGCAATACTGTTTTCTTTGATGCTCCCTATAAGAAGTTGCCATAAATGAGAACAGTAAAATGCTTAAAAGAAACTTCACAAGCATCAATAAGGAAACTTTCCCTCTGGTCCTTAGACAAAAGCAATGGACAGAATGTAGTGACCCCAATTTGCCAGCCATAGAATACTCCAATTGGCTAGGGGCAGCAGTTGACTCTTTGGCCCCTCTCAAAGAAATGTATATATGTAGAAAAAAGCCTACATCCTCCTGGTTTTCAGAAAAACTCAAGTCACTCCAGCAATCCTGTCACCCCCAAGAATGCATCTTGCATAAACATTATGACATTTCAGAAAAAATAAGGTATAGAGCTAAGCTGACAGAATACAAATTAGCCATTAGAGCAGAGAAAACAGCCTTGTATACCCAGATGACATCATCTCTCAAGTATCCTAGAGATCTTTTTAGACTGATTTATACTTTATCTAACCCTTCCACATCAGGCAACAATGAGAGCTCACAGGCCTTCTGCAATGGAATGGCTCATTATTTTCATTCTAAAATTTTCAAAATGTACTCATCTCTTGAGAATCTTAACCTGTTCCCTGCTGCCGTCGG
The DNA here is from genome assembly GCF_964263255.1 of Lissotriton vulgaris. Classification (NCBI taxonomy): domain Eukaryota; kingdom Metazoa; phylum Chordata; class Amphibia; order Caudata; family Salamandridae; genus Lissotriton; species Lissotriton vulgaris. The sequence goes on along the minus strand of NW_028245615.1, from coordinate 827,762 downwards.
CCACTACCTCCCTAGTGCTGCTGTCGGTCAACAGCCGACGCAGCCCCGCCCATCCTTTAGAATGCCCGCACCACGGCGGAAAAACCGCTGCGGTTAAGGCGTTAATGCCATGACTCCTGACAGTGACCGAAATATCAATCCTTCATCTAATAGCTTCCCTAATATTATGGAAAAGGACCACTGCCTCACGGCTCTCCTTCCCCTTTCAAATGATGAGGTTAGGCTGGGAGATTATGTACTCCATCTAACAGAGACTCTCAACCTGGCCATCAACACAGGATGCTATCCACTTAACTAGAAAACAGCGGTTATCAAGCTTGTATTAAACAAAGTCAATCTTGACCCAACAGACTTTAAAAATTATCGACCAATTTCCTTACTTCGGATACCTGTCAAGATTCTGGAGAAACATCTTAACTCACAACTAAGTGAGTATCTGGAGCAACATCAACTACTGGATCTTTCTCAGTATGGATTCAGAAGCTGGCATGGGTCTGAAACTGCTTTAATAACTGAAGCAAATGATATAGCTTTTTGGTGGATGCTGGGCAAACCATGCTGTTGATATTATTGGACTTGTCTTCAGCATTTGATACCATCTCGCCAAATAAGTTGATCAACCAGCTACAAGAAATAGGGGTCAGAGACTGTGCCCGGAAGATGCTGGATTCTTTCTTAACTGATAGATCACAAAAAGTTAAGATGGACCAATTCTGCTCAGAAGAAATCCTAAATTTCTTCTGAGTAGAATAGGGGTCCTCCTTGAGCCCCACCCTGTTTAATATATATGTCTCTCCATTGGCAAAATTGGTTAGAGCTTTCGGACTGGAGGTAATATCCTATGCAGATGACACTCAATTTATGGTGTCTATTACAGAAGATATAGAGGCCTCAGCCTCCAATTTTAATAACTGTACGAAAACAGTGGCATTCTGGATGAGAGACAACTACCTTCAATTAAACAGCAACAAAATAGAGGTTTTGATGTTTGGTAATCATCACCCCAAATGGACCCACTCATGGTGGTCAGAAACATTGGGATCATGTCCTTCTCCCGTTGAATCAGCAAGAAATCTTGGTGTCATAGTTGACATCAGTCTGTCTTTCAACCACGAGGTTAATAGGACTGTGTCCTCTTGCTTTTGGGTCATAAGAACCCCCAGAAAAATATACCCATTTCTTCTTATGCCGCACAGAAGCAAGCTGCTGTATCATTGATTTTAACAAAGATGGATTAGTGCAATGCCCTTTTCTAGATATAAATAGGTCCTCCATCAATAAATTACAATTGGTGCAGAATGCGACAGCAAGACTGGTTTTAGATGTTCCAAAATTCCATTTAATTTCGGCTGCCATTAAGAAATTGTACTGGCTCTCAGCAGAAAAGAGAATTCTATTCAAAGCCTGGTGTATTGTGCATAAGGCCCTACACAATTCCGGACCAGAGGGAATCAGGCACCTCTTTCACCGATATGTCCCTACCAGACAACTGCGTTTAGCCAATAAAAATCATCTGTTTGTCCCGAGATATAGGAGGTCACGATGGGGAGGAAGAGCTTTCTCGGTCGCAGCGGCCAAGCTTTCGAACACTCTTCCTCTATCTATATTCAGGTGTAGAACCACACCTTCCATTTCTCAAGTCCTTGAAGACCTGGCTTTTTGCCTTGTAAATTTGACCTATGAAGAACTGCTCCTACCGGATAGTTGTAACTGTTGCATCGCTTTGACGCCTTCCAGGTATATGTTCGAGCTATACACATTGGTCATTCATTCATTCATTCATTCATTCATTCATTCATTCATTCATTCATTCAAGGACATCAGGTTGGTGGGTGCCTCGTTTTTTGGCCTGTCTGTGCAATGTGGATGGGTTAAAGATATGAGTCTTGATAGGGTAACCCCAGGAGTTGAGCGGGTCATTGTCCCATCTTATGAGAAATGAATAATCATGTTTAGTTTGGCCATTAAGTCTCTTCCTGGGAGATTAGTTGGGGGTGAGAAATATAGCAGCTGTCCCTCCACGCGGCTGCCTCCCACGTCTATCTCCAGGGGTTTTGTGACTGGGACCCTCATAATAGTGCCTTAGAACCCCTGCGTATCCATGGAGTCTTTGAATAGGGGGGCAATTTGTTCCTTTAGACGTGACTTTGTTTCCCTGTGTCAATTAGGAAGCTGTATGGCGTGTATTTCACCTACACTTTTATGGTGGGTTCTTCCTTGGCCCTTTGGTCACTGACAGTACAGTGCACGTGAGAGTGGGTGTGTGTGTGTCATCCACTGGATGCAACACGGACCCATGTTTGCAGGAACCCCTTTCCTCTCCCCCGCTAGTTCTATCACTTTCCAGAACCATTATGAATCTTCCTATCATCAAGTGTGTTCACCTGAACTAGTGGGACTGCATATTCTCCGCGTCGCTGGGGTACCATGGGCTGAACGCAATAGGCGGGGAGGCCGAACTTCAGGGAGCTCTAGCCCCGGATGGAGTGGTGCTATGATTGCCTGGGCCTGCTTAGACTCTCATGCCTGGACCTAACAGTTTGTTGTTCGGTACAGGACCTTCGACTCCCTCAACTGGCTGATGCTGTATCCAAATGCGGGGATAGCAGCAGGCCTCAGGGAGAGCATCTCCATACCTGCATATATATGGCGGGGGGTGTAGATGCCTAGCTTACTGATTGTGGGATAGGATTATCGGTCTGGGCCTCCTCTCCACAGCCCATAGTTCTAATAGTGCCTTTTTCCTGTTCTTCTTCTGCCCTGTGCATTTGGCCTGCATGTGTGTTCTCCTGTGTTCTATTTTGTTAGTGCTAAAGGTTCCTTCAATTGGCTATGGAAATGCTTGTACCTTAGTGTGTGCGTGCCATTCGTGGCAAAACTTATGTTTTTTAGCCTGCGTGGAGAACCTGGTTTGCATGTGTGTTAGTGGTGACTCCATGATAAGTTGGGTACTTTTTTAGGGGAAAGATGCACTCTAGTTTTTCTCGTTTTAGGGAATCTTAAGATCTGCTCTGGTCATGGGACCTGAGTATTGCTTGTCCCCAAGTAACTATTTGCATCGGGACCAAGGGGATATCTTGTTCTAACTATTTACTATGAGCTCAATACTATTTACAGATGCATCAACATGAACATTTCACAAATAGCAATGCATATGAAGGGTCACAACCTAAAAGAAAGTGCAATTGGTAAAATGTCATGAAATTTGGCAGCAAATTGCAGGCTTTACTTTGAAATAATGATTGTGAGAAACAGCAATGCCTTCATATAGCACATTGGGAGATTGACACAACACAATACTCAAGACAAAATACAGTTGCATTACCAGCACCTCAGCATCAAAACACCGCCACATCAAATATACCTTGCATCAATTTCAATACTTCAATAAGAAAAAACTGTCAGAGAAAAATTGATGACTTTGTCAAAAATAACTTATCCCGCTCCTAGCACTGTGACCAGGGCACGCCCTGCGTGGTACTTGGGACTAAGTGAGCCCGAAGGTCTGTTAATATCAGCTTTGGGATAAAGAAAATGACAATGTTTTCATGGAGAAGAGCAATAATAAAAAAAAACACAGAACCCTCTTGGCCAAACACAAGCTACACCTGATCTCCCAGATACAAATCTTTTTCCTAATGTCTGAATCGCACCCTGTAACACACCCAGGGGTCAAGCGTACCATCTGTGTCAGGCCCAGCTGTCCAAGTGAACGACACCTCTCATTTCTTTCATATACCAACATTGTAAAGAAACCGGTAGCACTGACAAAACCCTTTTAGACTAAAAAATAAGATTGAGGTGCTGTCCCTATATCACACCCAGGGTCCATGCGTACCATTCGTGTCATGCCCAGCAGCCCAACTGGAGAGGCCTTAAACCTGTATAATAGCCAGGGGACAAGCGTACCATCTGTGTCAGCCCAGCAAGGCAAGCGACAACCAATATTCATCTTTCCTAGTGTGCTGGCTATCAAAAAAAGGTAACCTCTGTAGGGAACACCTACAAGGCCTTCTTGTGACTACACAGTTCGGACACAAAAAATAGGTAGCATGCCAGATTTCTGTCAGTCGCTGGGTACTCAAGTTACATTTTTGTACTTTTTCCTAGTTTGCCAAACACCAAGTGCAGGTACTGTGGATCAGATGTGGTCTCACCCCACTGTGATGGCAGCTTCAGGATGGACCTCCACCCCACGGACTCAGCAGAACTTCCAATCAATTGGGGTGTCTGCTCACGTTCCTTGTTCTGCAAATGTGAATCCGTCTGGGCTGGGTCATTTCCTTTGGCACAGTAAGGTCCAAGATACCAATCTCACCTATCTGGCTTGCCAAAATGTTGCTCGAATGTGAATTCATCTTGAAAAAACAAAAGACAAGAGGCGTTTGGAAAAACAAGAACAGTTGCTTTAATTAAACACTGTGGCTGGGAGCACAGTTACAGAAGCGGGTCTGAGGACCGTCTCAAAGTACAATCAATCAAAACAAGGTATTATACATTTGTTTGGGTAGCATATACAGCTTTTAGCCATCTTTTTGGTAAAGAATGCATGTCCTGTCGGGAATCATAAATGTTATGTTATGTTATTTATTTTTGTATAGCGCTCGACTCGCCCGGGGGCATCTCGGCGCTGACTAGCAATATTCCTGCAGCTGAATGGGAGCAAATGAAACTGGAATAGGAAGGCTTTGAGCTGTTTCCTGAATGTGCTGTAGATGGCCCCTGATAACAAATGCAGGTGGGCCTCATCCTTGCGTGGACACAATGTGGGCCAGTTGGTAACATGTCTGGAGGTCTGGCAAGAGGGGCATGTGATTGCAGCATGTACTGTGTGTGTTGTGTTCTGATTGGCTGTGTGTTCCCAACTTCGTGTGGCATCAGATTTTATGATGTTTTTGGGAATGTTTGTGCACCCCTCTGGTGCTTTATTGGGGTCAATCTCCCTGGACCATTGTGGTGTCGCTGAGTGATCTAAGTTTCCTGCTCACATGTTTGTCTGCCGGCTACGTGCCACCCCACCTGTGACCTGTCAACCAGTAACCTTAGGCCTAGGCTGCAGAGCCTGCTTGACCATGTATTTCTGAGTCTCGATTGATGTAGAGTTCATGACGGGCGAATTCGATAATAACAATGTGATCTGGTTCTTATACATACATTTATCATTGTGTACATTGACATCGACTTCCAATATTAATAGTTAGATGTTGAAGACCTTCTCAAGGAACGACCGCAATTCCTCTCAGGGTGAAGTCACAAGCAAACTCTAAATCAATGAATCAGTATTCAACGTCGGCACAGAGCAGTCAAGCTTAACTAAGAGGCAATGTGCAATGTATTTGTGAAAAACATTGAAAGTAGTCCAAAAAGTAGGCCACAAAGTAGTATAAAAATAGAGCGATTTTTATAAAATAAAACAAGACCAAAACATCAAAAATCAAATTAGTTGAACTGGAGATATTAAATGTTAAAGTTTTTAGAGAAAATAGCTCCTAACGGCATAAAGCACTAGCTGTGGTATTTGGTCACACAGGACCGAGACAAATTCATAAGTTCAGCCGACTGTAATGGAGTACGGGCCAGCTTTAAGAACCCAGGGGCATATTATCAATGCTGGCGATATGCTATTTTTGCCGATTTAGCGGCCGAAAGCGGTGATAATACTATCGCCCAATTAGCAAGCTGTCCCTAACTGATGTTAGCGACAGCTTTGAGGCAATAGCGAGCGTTTTGGGACCCGCTTTGCATGTTAGCGATAATTATCGCTAATGACATGCAGAGTGGGCATTCCCAACCCGTTAGCTACTGAAAGCAGTTTGTAACGTCGCTAACGCCTATTAGCAAGGCAGGCTTAGCGATGGCAATATTCGCGCTAAGCGCGAATATCGCCAAAAACTAACACCTGCCCGGACCAGTTCTTAGCCATGTTATCCAATGGGAGGTGGATAACATGGCTAAGAGCATTTAGTCGCTAATGCGTGAATATCGCTGTATTCTCAGCGATATTCACGCTATCGGCGGAAAAATTATCACTTTGGAGATAAACGTAGCTAATAGCACGTTATCTCAGCGATAATTTCCGGCGATGCTTAGCGATAAAAAAATCGTTGCTAAGCCTAGTTAGCGATAAATATCGCTAATCTTTGGTAATATGCCCCCCAGCTAGGCCTGCTGAACAAAGGCCCACATGCATCAACATGGCCATTTGCGATTCCTTATTAGCGAAAAATAAGGAATCGCTAATAAGGAATCGCAAATGGCTATGCATGAAGAAATTGCTAAATAAATTGCGATTTCTTAAAATTCCTTAATTACGACTCGCAAATTGTGAATCACAATTAAGGAATAGCTCCCCATTCATTCCTATGGGCCTAGAGGCCCATAGGAATGAATGGGAAGACATTCTCAAATTGCGATTAGCAAATTGAGAATGCGATTTCAAGGGTGCAGGGGTGTCCAAAGGACACCCTGTTGCACCCCTGAAATCAATCTGTGCGCATATGTTGTGCACACACATGCCCTAAGTGCATGTGTGTGCACAACATGAAAGTTTTCGCAAATTACCATGAGGTTCAACCTCATGGTAATTTGCTCCCCCTAAGTGCGAAGTCGCTATTTTTTAAAGTTTCATGCATTGCATTTAAGGAATCTCAATTTGAGATTCCGCAATTTTGCGATTTCTTAAATTGCGAACAATACAAAATTTGTGATGCATCCCAAATAATGAAATTGCATTTGCAAACGGCCGAATTTTGCGATTCGCACCCTTTGCGAATGCAATTTTCATTGATGCATGTGCCCCACAGTACCTTAAAACCTGGATTGTGGAACGTTGGAGGATCTGCATAGAAGGTGTGTTGCTTAGACGAAGTGATGCGTCAGTTCCAAGATGCAGCAAGACCGTGATGCATCGACGTCAAGGATCCCATCGACAGGGCTTATGATGCGAAGTTGGGCAATGTGTCAGTTCCAAACAGATGCGATGCTGCAATGCAAAGACAGTTGTCGTCATTGAGGCTGCTGTTGATGAGAGATGCGAGGGGCCTGCTCCAAGGAAGCCTTGTGCAGTGGCAGTTCCCAAGGCAATGCGAGCTGTGGTGGTGATGCGAGTCTGCGAATGGTCCAATCCACATAGCAGCAAAGAGGTGTCTGGTCTGTTTGGGGTTGGGAAACGCAGCAGAGGTAATGCGTCGATTCTGCTGGGTTCTGCTGGGTTCCACAAAGCACCTTAAGCCCACTTCCTAGGGTCCTGGAATGGGGTGGCACACACCACTTGGCAGGGTAGATTCACAGATGGCAGAGTCAAGGTGCAGATGCAAGGTTGTTGGAAACCTATTATGTCCCTGAGGCTACAGATCAGGAGGCCAGCAAACTTCTGGCTTCAGGGGATGCAGGGCCAGTCCTCACCCAGTCAAGAGGGCAGCAGGTCTGCACAGCAAAGCAGGAGTCAAGCATAGTGCAGTCTAGCAGAGTGGCAGTCCTTCAGCAGCAGAGCAGTTCTTCTTTCCGGCAGAGTATTCACAGGTCTACAAGTGTACTGAAGAGTTGGGGTCTGAGGTCCCCTTTTTATACTCTGGTGCCCTGCTTTATGGAAGGTATGAGAAGCTTCTAGACATAGTCTCTGAAGTGCATGGAATTCCCTACCTCCCCTGCCCTGGCGCCAAGCTGGTTGGAGTGACAATGCATGGTTGTTAGGCCATTTGTGTGACAGGAAACAACCTTTTCAAGTGTGAGTGGGGCTGTGCCCTGCTCCTCCCTCCCATCCTGCCAGTGATGGCCCATTCAGTCACATATTAGCTCCCAGTGTGTGTGGCTGTCTAGGAGGAATACACAAAGTCTAAATGCCAAGTACACCAGTCATGTGACCAGAGATTTGCCGCAGGCACCAAGTGGCTAAGGCAAGAAAATGCCAACTTTCTTAAAGTGGCATTTTCAAAATTGTAATTTAAAATCCAATTTCACCATTAATTAAGATTTTAAATTAGGATTCCAGAGACACCAAACATGAACTGGTTATCTCTTACCATTTGGAAATTACACTTATAAAATGTAATAAGGCAACTTCAATGTTATCGTATTAGAGAGATAGGCCTTGTAGTAGTGAAAAAATAATTTAAGATTTTTTTCACTACCAGGACATGTAAAACTTAAAGGTACATGTCCTACTATTTAAAAACATTATGCCCTGCCCTCTGGGCTATCCAGGGATTACTTTAGGGGTAACTTATATGTATTACAAATCAGGCTCCCTTTTTCCGTTTTTACTGATTTTTACAGGTAAATACAGACAGAAAACTTTCATTTTCTTGTCTTATATATTTTTTAATGTGGATAAATACGGAAACATGGTTGCTTTTTGAATAGTTCTAAATATGACTGCCAGGCCAATAGATGTGTGGGTTGATAGAAAATGGGGTTACAAAAAGAAAATAATTTTAGTAAAGAGGCTTTAAAAGCAGTAGATATGCACAAGGTTGATACTGAAATTTGCATTTTTTCATCTAAGTGCACTGATTTATCATCTGTGGGTCTTCACAGTGCTGAAACCTGGCAGACTTTCAAGCATGAGTGCATGTTTATCGGTTAAATAAATGTGGAAATATACTAATTTCAGCTTAATTTTCCCCAAAACCCAAACTAAATATGGATAAATACAGATAAAATCAGCAAAAAATAAATATGGATAAATACAGACGGAAATGCAGAAAAATTGATACCATAAAACCAGGAGCCCTAATTACAAAGAAAGGTTTGGCCCTGGCACAAGGTTTATTTCTTCAGGTCAAAATGACAGGTGAAAGCTGCACAGACAGGCTATGCAATGGCAGGCCTGTGACATGTTTAAAAGGGTACGTAAGTGGATGGCACAATCAGTGCTGCAGGCCCACTGATAGCATTTAATCTACGGGGTCTGGGTACATGTAGTACCACTTTACTAGGGACTTATAAGTAAATTAAATATGCCAGTTTGGTATAAGCAAATATTATCATGTTTTAAGGAGTAGGCATATGCACTTTAGCACTGCTTAGCAGTGATAAGGTGTGCAGAGTCCTAATGCCAGCAAAAAAAAGATAAAAAAAAATAGGGTAGGAAGGCAGTGATAAACCAAGGTTCAAAAGCCCTTTCCTATCAACCTCCAGTTTGAAAGCTTCCGCTGACAGGAGGTGGTTAGAGGAAAAAGAGACTGATACAGAAGGCAAGCAAATAATGGAAGAATTCATTCCTTTGTTACTGCCATTTGATGAAGAAGAGTGAACCATTGTCTTCTCTGCCAATGAGAGAGAACCCTAGTCACTTTCGCTGTGTTCCTCTACATTTTCGATAAAACATGTGGAATGAGAGGAACAGGGCAAAGGCACATAACAGAATATTCTGAAGGGCATCTGTTCCTATTCATAGAGGATCCTGGAACCTTTTCAGAAAACTACAGTAATAGGGTATTAGGTAAACCTGTAAATTGACCTTACCTTCGGAAGTCCAAACCAATAACTCATCCCCTGAAGCACAATGAAGCTGAGAGCCATCATTTGGTATAATGGGAACATTTGACTCTGATTGTCTGCCTAGATATTATCTAACTGCCAAATGTGTTCTGCCCTGATAGATAGAAAATTCTTCTCTGGCTATGAAAAATTCTTAAATGTTAAATGCTTCAATGCCCAGGAACCTGTCCGAACTGTAGATTTATATAGGTTTCATCTCTGTATTAATTCTGTCATGTCATTGTGTATCACTATTGCAGAGCCCTGGGGGTTCCCTGGAAAGAATTGAAGAGCCTGCCAAACTGCCATCATCTCTCTTCAGTTGGAAGACTGCCAGGACAAACCCTGGCGCTGATACCCAGAGCTCTCCACATGCCCACAATTCCGGCTCCTCTGTCATAAGTATCATCATGTTTGGACAAGAAAATAAATTCAATGGAAGTAACCCCTGCTGTAGAGGACTTTGAAAGTTCTGAGAAGCTGGGATGAGGGTCTCGTTCTTATCCGATGATGGGGATCAACGTGGAAGAATATGAAGAACCACGTTTCCCAGATACATTTGCATCTAATAAAGCATAAACAGGGGTTCTGTCTGAAATAAAAAAAGAGACAATAGACGTTCTTGAAATCACATATCACAAAAACTTGAGTGTACCTCTTTCACAACCACTCAGCACATCTCAAGGGATTTGAAAGAATTCCCTGGCGAAAGCTCTCTTCAGCGATAGCAACGGACACAACTGACATAGGTGATGCAAAAATCTTGACCTCCATGATAACTGATGAAAAATCTTTCCCAGGTCTGTCCTACACCATGATCCTCTGTATTCCAGACTCGGGTGTTTGAAGGTGGGATTTTGTATAGTTAAACATCTGAAATCTTTTATTGAATGAATTACAAATGCAGAGGGCTGAGAGTCTGAGTGCATGATAATGACTTAAGAATGTCATCCTACAGATAGGGGGTGAATTCTAATCTTCCTTTTGTGAAGAAGAGTTATCACTGGAACCAAAACTTTGATGAACAATGTTGGAGCTATTTTCAGGCCAAAGGGTAGTACGAGAAATTGCCAGTGATTCTCTCCTACTGCAAATGTGGGGTTCTTTACATTATAATCTATGCTCGAAATGTGAAGACTCACATTCTGTAAGTCTGTTTTTACCAATCTCCTTTTTAAATCAAGGGGATTAACTGTTGAAGGGAGTTCATCTTTAAATTAGTTTTTGGAAAAACTTGTTTACTGATCTCAGCTCTATAACTCGCCTGCATTCTACTAATGGATTGTACACTAGAACGAGTAATGAGCACCAGCCCAACTCTCCTCTCCAAAAGTGTATTTTTTTTATAATGTACCCTTCTTTATAATAACAAAAATATTGGTTTAAATTGAACACCATCAATATATATTTATATTCTCATTTATATTTGATTTTACTTAATATCAAATTAGAATGCTTTCCAGAAAAATTTAATTTTGAAACTTCTAATTATTCTATTTTATTACAATACATTTTTAAATATGTGTCTTACTTAAATTATTTTTATAAATTATAATTTGAATGTTACCATATAATATATAAACATTAAAGTAACAGAATACATTTTAAAACTGTCAAATATTAATTTGTATATTATTAAAATCATTACCATAAATGTTACTTTAAAATATACACTTATTAGAAATCTCCCCACCCTTATCCCCTAAAAACTCAATATCCTGCTACTAAAAATATTTATAAATCCATTATTTAAACACATTAAAACAACTAAAAATACAAATTTAAACAATTTCATAGCAAATTAATTATCTCACTAAAAACACAAATAAAATAATTAACAAACATATACAATTAAACACACTACAACAAATTACATCCAAATTAACACTTAAAAACAATATTATATACAATCACATTCTCAACATTTTGAAAAAGGGGGACTCCTACGGAAAAACAATAAATCTTGCTAGCTGTAGGGCACAATATCAGTTGGGGTAAAACAACAAGCTAACCACAAGATATATATTACATTCACAATGACAACAGCTCAAGCCTTAATTTATGTGAAAACAGTGCACATCAGAATTATTTGCTAATAGAATTACAAAAACACTTTGTCTTTCTTATGTGATTATGTTTCTTTATTTTAATTGATCCATTTCATATATTTTATAATCCTTTTTTCTGAGGTATTCTTTTTTGATAGTTCAACTATCAAAAAGAGAATACCTAAAAAAAGGATTATAATTTATATAAAATGGATCAATACAAATAAAGAAACATAATCACATAAAAAAGACAAAGTGCTTTTGTATTTATATCTTGTGGTTAGCTTGTTGTTTTAACCCAACTGATACAATGACATTCTCTACATCAATATTATTTACAACAATAATAAAAACAATAGTAAAAATTATGTTTTACCTCTGATATTTCTGTCATAGATATTTCTGTAAATCAGGTATTTTTGATACAATATTATTGTATCACAATATGTTGTCCAAATACTCGGAGAAATAACAATTTCTGTGTGCCCCATGTTCGATATCTAGGTCGCAACATATCACTGGGAGAAAAAACACCATCTACTGATTGCGCCGAAGGTATCCATTACCTGCCCATACACATTCCCATCTTTCTAAAATGCAGTCCTTTGGGGTTGGCGTGTCAATTGTGGACAGCAGGTTTTGGGTAATGATAACATTGTATAATCATCAAAAGATTTATTTTAAATTAATATCCCTCGAACTTTGCCGCGATCTAAACAGTCAGAACAAACCTTTGCAACTTTTAATCAAGCAATTTCCTCCACGCCGGCTTTGAAATTACCCAATTATAATAATCCTTTTAAATTTCACTTCCAGGGAAGGTTTTGCTTTGAGGCTGTTGGTACAAGACCATGGGGACAAAAGAAGCCAATTGCTTATATTTTTCTGCAGTTGCTACTTGCATGACAGGCCTGCATTTGTGCTTGCATGCATTAGCTTGAGCTGTCAAGCTTTTTTAAAGTATCTGATAAAATGCGCTAACGCCAAATCTTAGGGCCTGCTGCCACCCCGCCTGCCAGATTAGGAGTTTCCTCCTGTCTGGCGGGCTTTGTTATTGACGTTCCCATGGCGGTGCCCTGAAAATGGGCACCGCAATGGGAACACCAAAGACAGTTCCCGTTCGGCATGGAATGTAAAGCCCATGCTATGCAGGAACTGGCATGCATGAACACAGGGGGCACATGTTGTGCCCCCCTGTGTGCATCACCAGGGCGTGAGGTATCAGAGAGCCCTGTAAGGCTAACCTTTGTTTCCTCTCTGCCGCGGTTTTCATGGCAGTGGAACCTCAATGAAAACCATGGCGGAGAGAAAACTTGTATTATGCTTGGCAGGTCCACGGCAGTCCCACCAAGCATATTACAGCCTCCTGACTGCAGCAACACTGCCAGGAAACGTCGGTTCCCTGGCGGCTGCGACAGAGCTATGGTGATCCGACCGCCCTTATTGTAATAGGGCCGACAGGACACCGCCACTCACGTGCCCCCACAAGTCTTGCAGTCCGTCGATAGCCACAATCGTAGTCAGTCTCTTAGGGTCGCTGTAAAACATGGAGCATTATTATTGACTCCCTAAAGTCAGCAGCTTTTTAGGCGTAGTCTTTCATGGTGCAAAATACTGTTACTATCTGGTTCTCATATCACTGTGGTATGTTTTCCTGTGTTGAATTCTGCTTCCCTGTTTCCTACCTATAGAAAGGGCAAACCTTCTGACTGTCTTATTGCCAATGCTCAGCTAAATAACTCTGTATTGATACCACTGATTTGCCTTTACAAAATTGTATTCTTGTGTTGATGATTCTTTTCTCTGAAATAATAAGGGAACACTGGCTGAAAGCTATGCAGTTTGTACCCTATATAATGTTACACGCTGATGTAAAGTCCTATGATCCAACTCCATTCTTGAGTAGGCCCCAGCTCGATCTTAGATACTTCATGTCTCCTTCTTTCCCCGATGTATGCAGATTCACAGTCATGTCTGTCATTGACACAGAGGTTGTCTGGCCTTATCTTTCTAGAAACTAGAAAAGTGTGACTTTCTCAGCTGATGACATAGGTATAACATCTGATGCAACATCAGCCTGGTACAAGTGGCTACTTAACACCATGTCAAGGTCAAATTAGAGCAAATACAGACATGTAGCCATAATAATGTAGTCTGAGTTGACGTCCTTTCACATTAAATGTTCATAAGGTAGCGTCTGGAATGTACACCTTCATGCACATAATCTATATCAGACATTTCTAAACTTCAATCACTGATAAGATTTAGGATACAAGGGCTGCCAATTAGGTAAGGTCCTTCGCCTAGATTATCACATGAGATCCTGCCAGAGATGGTCTCACCTACTTCCATTGCACTTCGAAGATGCAATATCTCGCCTGATAGTGATAGAGCCTAGCCTAGAAAGAATGCTGCTACTGAAGGTGTGTTTGTCCTTCGCAGGGAACACTGCCTTTATGTCTCAGTTAATAATGATAGATTTTGCTGTCAGCAAGGTTTGCAGTGTGTCTCTTCTCCCTAGGAACCTACAGACTGAAAGTTGCTCTACTATCCTTGCTCTCTTAGCGTAGCTCATTGAACTAGGTATTAGGGTGTTAAGTTATAGATGACATTTTTATTGTGTTGGAAATGGTCCTTTTATTCTTGTTGCTCACAACATGCTATCTTGCTGTTTTTATGATATCCAGGATAGTTATTTTAGATGTGCTGAGAAACATGTTTGCCCTGTTGTAATAAATGATTTTAGTTAGAAGTGTTTATTCTTCTTAGTGCAATGTGTGTATGTGATATTGTGAACGATAAAACATGCTTGCTTCTTTTGCGACAGTGCCAATGGACCCGTTACAGGGATTGCTAGTAACTCAAAAGCAAAAACTCTACTTCAATTATGTATTGGGGGGGTCCTCTGGGGCTTCAATAACTTGTCTTTCACATTCAGCGCTGGTGCATTTAACTGAGTTCACCTGTGCCAGCTGTGGGTGGGAAAACAAAGCTTGTCGAATTACTCTAAAGATGTATTTACACAACAGTTGGTGCCCAACATTCAACTCATTTCATATGCTTATGCCTTGAGTAGTTCTTTCACTTTTCACTTTCACACACATGTGAACCATTCCAAAGTTATCATGGTTACTTCCTACTGGGGATGCGTGAGCACCTGTTTCCGTGGGTTGGTCAAGTTTGACTTTTAAAAGGTTAATTTTCCATTCTGTGGGTTATCTAATTCTTTGATTCCAATTTCAATTGAATCCATTCACCATGGTGGCACCTATTGTGATAGGGGCAAAAACAGGGAGGCAGTCACTCTGCTTCTCAAAGCTCAAGGTTCCCCTGATGAAGGGGTGGCAGTACCTTTTGTAATGGCTGCACATGCAGTGTATGCCTTTGAGACATTTTATTAATGAATAGAGTTTGAGCCTACTGATGCAGTCTCAGGGCTGTTTCTTGCCTACATAACAGTAGCTCTGTTGCCCCGCTATAGGGCTCACCAAGAATTGGAAATACCTTTGACTTAATTGGAACACTAGAACTGGTTTGCTAGTCAATTGCCACGTATGGACAGAAATGCTTGCCCCATAACCAACAAAGAGGCTATGTGATTGATCTTGACTGGCACCGCGCCCATTCCTCACCTCCACAACCTAACACCCACTGAGGTGATTGGGGTTTTAATATATACAGTCACCTTATACAGTAGACGTGTACAGTTTATACAACGTGCTTGAGCTCCAGACCTGCTCTCTCAGAGGGACCCGCTGCTCCTGCACGAGTGCAAATCATTAGTCCATTGACTAATAAGGCTATCATGGTAAATTAACCCATGAAGTGTGGTAAAATGGCCTTCTGCATTGTTTGTAAAACCACCCAGTTAGAAGCAATGTATCCATACACTACAAACCAAGACAAACAAAGAATACTGACTATGGGCCTTACCACTAGTTTGGTAGTCCTCCTGTCGGCCTGCCACCACTGCGCTGACAGGAAGACAGCTGAGCCAGTCATGCACCTGCCAATCCACTGTATTATGAGTGTAATCCAGAAAGGGTGGGTGGTTCTGCAGCAATCTCATGGCAGCGGCTATGTGAGGCTCACAGGAAAGCCTTAACAGCAGACTGCCGCTGTGACAATGCCTGCAGCATGTTCCTGCAGGAAAGGGGATATAATTCCAGGGGCAGCACAACAGATGCCCACCCCCCCGCATGCAGCCCCAGGCCCAGATCTGGCCCGGGCCCTGTTAGGGCCCACTTAGTTGCCTCTATGGCTCCCTTTTTATGGTGAGCTCCCCGTCATGAACAGGGCAGTGGAAAGCAAACTCATAATATGTTCAGCACTGCAGGCATCGGCCCCACCAGCATATCGAGGCAGGTTTCAAACCACTGGCGCAGTGGGATCCTTGACCCAGGCAGAGCCGGCAGCTTTGGGGCGGTCTGACCACCACACTCAGAATACTGCTGGCAGACCCGCAGTGGTGGCGGTGGTCTGATCACTTTGAAATTGCTTTTGCCTCGCTTGGGACCCTGGACTGCTGTTTTTACCTTTGCCTTCACTCATACTGCTCGCGGAACCCGCTCCGCGGGTCCCGCTTCGTGTGGGGCTCCTTGTGGGAGGCTGACTCTGCAGGGCTGCGAGCGTGTTGCGGCGCAGGACTACAAGTCCCAGGAGCGCCAGCAACCCCCAACCGCCACCACCTGGGACGCTCTCCCTGCAGCTCCTCCCTGCAAACAACAAAGTTAAAAGGCGTCTCCGCTAGCTGCAAGTTGGATCACTTTGAAATTGCTTTTGCCTCGCCTGGGACCCTGGACTGCTGTTTTTACCTTTGCCTTCACCCATACTGCTCGCGGAACCCGCTCCGCGGGTCCCGCTTCGTGTGGGGCTCCTTGTGGGAGGCTGACTCTGCAGGGCTGCGAGCGTGTTGCGGCGCAGGACTACAAGTCCCAGGAGCGCCAGCAACCCCCAACCGCCACCACCTGGGACGCTCTCCCTGCAGCTCCTCCCTGCAAACAACAAAGGTAAAAGGCGTCTCCGCTAGCTGCAAGTTGGATCACTTTGAAATTGCTTTTGCCTCGCCTGGGACCCTGGACTGCTGTTTTTATCTTTGCCTTCACCCATACTGCTCGCGGAACCCGCTCCGCGGGTCCCGCTTCGTGTGGGGCTCCTTGTGGGAGGCTGACTCTGCAGGGCTGCGAGCGTGTTGCGGCGCAGGACTACAAGTCCCAGGAGCGCCAGCAACCCCCAACCGCCACCACCTGGGTCGCTCTCCCTGCAGGCTCCTCCCCTTCTTTTAGTATTGTACATCAGTAGCAGCCGTGTCCCACTGCGCGGAAGCGCGTGGGAGAGCGCCTGGGAGAAGCCCGGGACAAGGGCGGGACCGTCTGTGGCCGTCCGGGGCCGAAGGAGGCCGGGCTGGGCCAGGTCTCTAACTCCTATCCAGTAACTGTGAGCTATCCTTTCCCCTGTTCATAGCTCTTGTACATGCTGTCAGAGGGTCTAGTCTCTTGTGGTCATCTTTTGTCCTATTGCCAATATGACTAGCTCCCTTCCACCAAGTGCGGGTGTCTCTTTTCAGGGGCCCCTTGATAAATATTTTGACAAGGCCTCTAAGGAGATTGATAAAGAACTTCTCCTAGCTGAAAAGCGGGCTGATCGTCGCCGTTCTATTGAACTCCTGAAACAAACATTGTTGACCACTCAGCCTGCACCTAACAATTCCCAAGATGTGGCAGTACAAGGGAAAACGATTATTGATTTGGACCTAACAAGCACTGACCAAATACCGAGTATTTTTCGTGTACCCAATTGTTCTCCTGTTTGCTCTCTTATGAATAGCGAGGGTCGACATAATAGTCCAAATGCTGTCCAGAGTAGCCTTATTGATTTTACTAATCATGTTGAGCAGATTGTTGCCCCAGAGTTACATTCAACCCTTACTAATCATTCATGTTTAAGTGAAGCTCAGGGAAGGAATTCGCTGACACATTCTAATATTGTCTCTGAATCTAAAAGCTCTAGAAAAGTACGAGCTGTCTGCCCCCCACCCAGGAAAAAAAGGAAAAAGGGTGGTGTTAAAAGGAAAGGTATAGATCAACAAACCTGTCCCTCCTCCCCAATCACGCAGTTAACCGATTTTTCGGTACTTTCTGTAATTGAGGTTCCCGTTGGGTCTCCCCATCTACCAACGCCCTCGGTGGATACCACAACTGGGTTTAACAAGGAGTGTTATGACATCTTTGAGAAACTCCTGAAATCCTACATGTTACCCATCCTGGAACGTGTAAGGCTATTAGGTGAAAAGATGGACCAACTTTTACTCACTGGGGTTCCACCTTTACCCACGAGCATGGTTGGCCAGCTTGCTCCTCAACCAAAGCCTAGTGTTACTACTGCTCCCTCGAATACTCAACCTGGAGCCACCAGTAACAGTATAACACATAATAAACCTAAAACACAGCAAGTGCCAATCGCTCCAAAAAGTGCTTCCAATACTGTTAAAGATAAGCCGAGCGTACCAAGTACCAAGCCATCGGCTGTGGGAAGTAAGGCAACCCACAACACAGGCGTAGCCAAGCCGGTCAATTCCACTTCTAGACCCAATTTAAATCGCAGGAATATGGTAGATCTTCCACCTGTCTGCTAATTATGTTATTATTATGACGGGTGTGCCTCCACTCCTAAATGGTAATTGGGAAAGTAATGTTAATCTAAAGAACAAGGTCATCTTTTGGTTGAAGACCAACAGACCTCTTCCGGCCCATCTTAATGTTGATATTATTTCAGTTCGTAGATGTCAGTGGGTGGGTCCTCGCCCAAAAGATATTGAGGGAGATATAGTGATTATTAACTTCAGGGATCACAGGGTAGTTTCCCACCTCACCGACTGCTTTGTGGGTAACTACGATGGTGGTATTTCCACGAGGAATCTAAGTTATTTCTACCCTGAGTCCCTGGTTAAACCACAAGGTCAATTACAAGGACAATCACGTCCGATAAGTAACCCCTACCCCCTCAAATGGACCAATTTCACCCACAGATTCAATGGGCCCCAGATGAACCAAGAAGCCATGTACCATGCCTATTCACAATCAGCATACAACAGTTCTACTTATACACCATCCTGGGCTAACCATAATGCAAACCCCCAGTTCTCGGGTTATCCCGCACCACATGTTTACCCTAATCCTCAGCAACAGTATAGCCACCCTCCCAATTTCTACAACCCTGGCAAATTCATCCAGCAGAACGAGTTTTGGAACATCCCGCTGAGGAATTTGTATGAGCCCCTATCAGACTTGAATCATATTGATTGACAAACTACCCTTACAAGGGCTGGTGTGGGCAGTCTGGAAATCCCATGGGTTGCAGTTTCTAAACGGAATGATTTCTGCAAAGATTTAGACCCCAGGGGTCATCCTGTTCACAATGTAACTGTTGCTTCTGTCGAATTGTATGGGTCCAGGGACTCATTAGTGGTGCTAGAACCCGTTGAACCATTAATTGCATCTATAGAGTCTGGAACCCTAGCAGCAAGCACTTTGGGTGAGCTCTCTGGCTCTGGTATAGTTGATGAAATAGGTGACAGTGTTGCTAAAATGGGAGTTGCTAGTTTGCAGGCAGCTGTTATCTCTATTGAAAATGCTGAGTGTTCTCTCGATAAGGGGATATCTAGTGCTTTACCAGGAGGACATGGTACTATTCTGGGTAGCTGGAATATAGCAGGTCTGGAGTCTAGATTGTCTATACCGGATTGGGTTAGTTTTATACGCAGAGGGGATGTTTGGTCCTTCCAAGAGACCTGGTCACTCCAACCACTGTTCCTTACTGGCTATTTGTCCTTTAGCAAATTGGCTGTTAAGGGACAAAAAGGTCGTGCCATGGGGGGCCTGACAGTGTGGGTTAGGCAGAAAGCGGGCATCATAGCTGAAGAAGTCTTTATTGATAGTCCAGACATACTACTTGTTAGCATAAAATCCACAAGTGGCTTGGATATTTTGGTGATTAACATTTATGCCAGGGGTATTCAGGGAGGTAAGATCTCTCCATCCCTTATTACCCTGGACGACTATTTAAGTACAGCTTCAAATTTAGTGTTAAAGGTGGTAATGGGTGATTTAAACTCTTTTTTTGAACCCCTGAGCCAGGATGACGGCTCTTTTACTGAGCCCGAAGACCAGGCCTGGGGGATCCCTCAATTGGATCTAGCCCCGATTAAAAGGTGGTCTCAGGTGGCTATTTTTATTAAAGGTATGTGCTTGGACCAAGGCTTGCGTGCCCTCAACGGTAGAACAACCTCTGATAGGTTAGGAAAGGATACTTTTAGTAATGGTAGACATAGTAGTAGAATCGACTATGTTTTACTGGATGTTAAATTGTGGCACTTGTTGGTGGACATGGAGGTAACATCACGCCCTGAAAGTGATCATGATCCCCTAGTGGTAGAATTAAGGTACACAAATTTCTCAGGCCAAGATAATCATGCTCTTAATGTCATACAGGATAATGTCATTCTCACTAATGACACAAGAAGAGTACGCTGGCCAAAAATGAGTGCAGATCCTGAAGCCTGTAAAACTATCAGAGCTGTGGTATCCGATTCCCTGGATAACATTTCCAAATGTGAAACTCAGGAGGCAATTAACTCTATGATCACTGATACTCACACTCTTATGTTTGGGTCTCTAAAGAAACTTTTCATTAAATCCCTCACTAAAAGGGGAGGAAGGGGGTGTACAAAAAGGTTAAATTGGTTCGATGATGAGTGTCGTCGAACCCATGCCGAATTGTTCAAGGCCCTTAAACTGAAGGATCTGTGCCTCATAAGGGATTGTAGGAAGGCTCTTAACGCAGCGAAACATAGAGCCAGGGTGAAATGGGATGAAGAAAGGTGGTCCACACTGGCTGATGCATGTAGCTCCAAGAATCTCCAGCAGTTCTGGCATTTACTTAGATGGGGCCTGTCTCAGGATGATCGGCCGAGCCCTTCATCGGTGGGTGAACAACAGTGGGTTAGCTATTTTGGGAACCAATTTAAGGGTCCAGATTGTTCTCTAAATAACATTTGTTGGCCTTTATCAGCAGATCCCCTAGTGTTTACCTCTATAGAAGTGAAATCTGTCTTGAATTCTATCCCGAGAGGGAAGGCTCCTGGACCAGATTGCATCCCAGCCGATCTATTCCTCCAGGATCAAGATCTATGGGTTCCATATCTGGTACACTTGGTTAACGCTCTGGCCTCTGGTGCCAGAGTTCCTGATTCCTGGGCTGGGGCTGAAATATTGCCTATATATAAGAAAGGTGATAGGTCGATTCCTTCGAACTATCAGCCTATCAGCCTAATAGATGCAGTACAAAAAAATTATAGCCCGTCTTGTCCTTGTTAGGATTCATGATTGGATAGATTCAGAAAATATTCTGACTCCACTACAGGCTGGATTCAGGTCCCATGTAAGCACTTTAGACCAGGCCTATCGTTTTATGTTACTTTTCTGGAAGACGGTCTTTTTAGGCAGGGGCAACCTATATGCAGCATTTGTAGATCTCAGGTCTGCTTTTGACCTTGTACCGAGGGCTGGTTTATGGAAGTGCCTTTTAGATATGGACATGCCAGCCCCTATTGTCAATTTGTTAATTAGCTTACATAGGAATACCTATGCCCAGGTGCGTTGGGGCAAACCTGGGGAGGTGACTGAAAGGTTTTCCATGGCTAAAGGTGTTAGGCAAGGCTGTGTTTTAGCCCCTACCCTTTTTTCCTTATATATCAATAGGGTTGTCAACTATTTTGCTGATCACCCCACAGATGCCCCTTCATTAGCAGGAATGAAAATACCTCTACTCATGTTCGCTGACGATACCCTTTTAATATCTAAAACCAGACAGGGTCTCCAGCAGGCCCTCTCTAGGTTTGAGCTATTCTGTCACGAACATGAGTTGGAGGTAAACGTTTCTAAGTCTAAATTTATGGTCTTAAGATGCCATAATCAGATTTCCGCAAGGGTCACAATGGGGGGTTTGCCCTTAGAACAATTGAAGTTGTTTACCTATTTAGGAGTTACATTTAGCGACTCCCTAAGCTGGACCCCCCAGATTGAGCTTATGGCCTTGAAACATCTGCAGATTGGAGGTGCGCGGATTAAAGAGCACAAACGCTCCTTTACTAGGCCTATCTCGCCCCTTATTAAGATCTATGGATCCAAGGTTCTTCCCTCTGTTCTTTATGGGGCAGAACTTTGGGGGTTTAGCAACTTGGACCCGCTGATATTAGCCCAAAACAAATTTCTCAGGGTGGCCTCAGGTCTGCCGCAATCAACCCCAAGGATCCCACTTATGTATGATCTAGGGTGATCATCCGGTTGAGGAGCAGGCTAGATTTCGCCCATTGGCGTTCTGGAGGCGCCTATGGACGACGCCGGAACTTATACTGTATGCCAGGGCCTGTCTAGATGTTAGAAATACCTCTGGTTCATCGAACATAAGTTGGTTTAGAGATCTTAAATCGTCACTTTATGCCTTGGGGTTAAGTAATCTTTGGGTGGCCCCTGATTCGGCAGTCTTCCCCACAAAGAAAATATTAAAAGCACTGTATTGGGACTGGGTGACCTCAAACCGTCACCAGAGATTGCCAGCCAATAACCTTTCTAGTAAGTTCATTGATCTCAAAGATGCCCCCAAGCTTGAAAAATATTGGGACCTAATCACCAAACCAATGGATCGCAAATTGTTCCATCAGCTTAGATGTGGTACGTTGCCTTTAAGGGTATTTACCAACAAATGGTGTTCAAGTGGGTCTAAATGTTGTCCTCATTGTCAAGTTTTGAGCGAAAGTGTTGATCACTTCTTGTTTGTTTGTCCACTGTATGCTGCTCCAAGGTCCAAATGGCTTGGCCCAGTTTGCAGATCCCTGGGTACTCGCTCAGCTATTGAGGCTAGCAGACTCTTAAGAATCGACCTAACCCCTTTTATTGTTACTGGTGTGGCTAAATTCCTTGGATGGGCGTGGGTGATTAGAACTAGGTATTTAAAAAACATTCAGTGCTAGGCTTGCCTGTGAACATTTTAATGTGACTTTTAATTGTAGATCTAGGTCTTCCAGGTTTTTATATTCTATTACTAATTATTGCTATGTACCCATTATAAGAATGTCTGTTATAATTGATTTAATACTTTTTTAACGCCACAATGAATTAATGTTTTGTACCCATTATAAGAATGTCGGTTACAACTGATTTTATGTGAATTTGTTATTTTATCATGTATATTTTGTATGTACGTCTTTTAAGATGAAATAATCGAATAAAGACTTCTTAAATGGTAAATGGCGGTGGTCTGACTGCCATCACAAGTATGTACGGTGGTCCTAAGGACTGCCGTACGTGTAATAAGGCCCTATGTATATTCTCTTGGGATGGTGCCACCTGTAGAGGAGTGTAACAACTGGGGTAGTATCTTTGCACACATTTACATTAGCACATATGGCATGCTTTCAATGGCAGCTATCCTGAATGTATGTAAACAGCTACAGAATGAGCACTGAGCTGCACCAGCTATGGACGTAGGAAAGAGGTTAATTGGGATCTTCTCTACAGTTTCCTCCATCATCCTAAGCAACATTCAGGGAGAAGATTGGGTTCCGGCTATACGCCAGATAATGGAAGCGGTTCCAGTTCAATATTGTGAATAGGAACTATCAAAAACAATCGCTGAGGTTTATACCTCTGTAGGTTATGATACCTTGGGTACACAAACCATTAAACAATATTTCAATATTTGAATCCTGAAAATGACACGGAGGGTTCAGTTAAAGAGAAATCTACAATGGAAGGGAAGAAGAAACCGAAGGATAAAGAGAAACAGCAGAATTTCTTCAAGAAATAAAAATGACTATAAGGAGATGGAGCTTCACAATGTCCCCACTGTGTCCAATTGTACATTTTTCTAAGATAACTAGTCCTATGTATGTAATAATGTGCATAGGGATGGTAAAATACATTTCTTTGTAATAACTGAATTCAAAAAAGGATCTATACTATTCAAGGTAGCATATGCCTGTAAATCAGACATCGTTGTTTTACCAGTCTCAGTGTCAAAGTCATTTGAAATAGAACCAGGCATGACAATATCCTTCATTGAAACTTTTATCACATATGGTATTTGCAAGTCTCAGTAGGTCCCATAATCTGGTATGGAACTTTCTCCCATGCTATGCCCACAGGCACAGGAGAAGCTGTGATCTTCGCAGCATAAGAGACCTGCATTTCCTCAATGTTGTTCTTATATTTTGGTTATAGTGTGCATGTTCTCTGAATGAATTGAACAGTACCCATGTGCTTGAACGGATACAATCAATATATCCATGAAACTTCTTAGAGATTATATCTCTAGGACTGGAATGTACTGGTTACCAAATAACTGGTTGGGATCCTTTTTTTATGCTTATGTTGAACATGCCTTAAGACAAACTCAACCCAAACTTCTTCTTCTCTATAAGAGACTGCCTGCTTCTTTGTCATTTGTTTCCCCAGTTATGGAGTGGGATTATCCATCTATTTGAATGGTGAAGTTTCCAAAGTATAAGGGGCAGTTGCCAACTCAAGTGTCTTTGCTCTGTGACTAAGTAAAGATCGTCTGGATGAAGAATGAACTGTAATTTTACAAAACAAAATTGTTCTTGATTTTGTCCTTGCTGCAATAGGTGGACTATGCACAGTCTGAGGTGCAAAATGCTGCATCTGCATACAAAACATTTCTCTAGGCATACAATGAATACTTTGATTGAATATGTGAAAGATTGATGTAGACAAGACTGATGAATGGATGGGTGTTGAAGGGCAGAGTATTTGGACTTGGCTGGAAATAATGTTTGGAGATTGGGGAATGAAGATTCCTGTAATTGCATTGGTCCTCTCTATTGTCCTTCTTATGATTTTCTTTATTATGTCAGTCTGTATTACCTTCATCCATAGCCATACCAGAGACCAGGGTACATCTATTCCACTGCAAAGGTTGGATGATGTTGAGGAACTGTATTTAAAGTATGATTATGTTTGTTAGAATTGAATATAGAACTGGAGGTGAACAGTTTAATAATATATGTTAATTTGCAGTAATATATAGCTCAAGAGGGAACATTTGTGAAATGGGGGTTATTGCCTTCGGGGTACTTCGCACTTACTCCATCATTATTTTTTTCAACATAAGGTATCAACATCACATTTGCATCATTATTAACCAACATACTTGGGAGTGTAAAATTGCCCAGCGTTTGTAGATTCCCCTGGAGGGAACCGAGAAAATAGCCAATATAAAGCTACATTTTATGTTTTGTGTGAAAATGGGGAAAATTGCTGTGCAGGAAAGCATGCATCTTTTTCTTTGAAAACAGCTTGTTATGCTACGACCACCATCTTCCCTGCTTTCAGGAACAAGCCTAGTTGTATTAAAAAAGTATTAATTTTTTACCACCATTTTTGCATTTTCATAAGGGGTAGTCCCTTTTTCATAATTTTTGTGCTTTCAACATACTTGCAGTTTGTGATACAAACAAGTGTGAAACCCATGGGTGATCCTAAAAAGCTAGACATTTCAAGTAGAAAACATTCTGAATTCAGCAACGGGTCATTTGCATTGACCCCTAAGGGCATTTGCAAAGAAAATAACAGTGGAAATAAAAAAGAAATAACATAAGAAGGAAAAATCAGACATTTGTGACAAAATTTTCTTCTGTTCGCATTAAACTCCAAGCACTCCAAAATCAAATCCAAGTTTGTGCTGTGTGTAGATTGCCAATGTCTTTTATTCAGACATTATATTTCATATTCCATATGACAGTTCCTTTGTGCAAAGTTCATAACCAAACATAACAGCTTCATGCCAACACGTGTTTTGTCTGTCTTGTAAAGCAGGACTTCATCAGGGATGAAACACATGTAATAATGGCGTCAGGAATGAGAGGAGTTGGGGTAAGCCCATACACCCTCCTCGTGCTCTGCAGTTCAAAGGATAGGAAGGTGCAAACATCTGATGTGTTAATCATCGTATAGAAACGAGACAGATCCATGTGCAGGATAGCTTCAATCAAATAAAATATATGGAGAGTATAACAAAAGAGCCCAAATCAATATTAACCCCACGTATGTATCCAAAAACATAGTTAATGAATTGTTAAAGAGAAGGAGAGACAAACAGCAGGTCACCACAAGCGTGTTCTAAATCAACGAGAAATATGTGCTAAGCGTCCCTATACCAGGAGTAATGGCCAAGCGTAAAACGTGGTTCACCTTTATCATTACTATTCTTACACAATTGACTGAAAAAAAGAATCTAAAGAAGAGACTGTGTTTTGAACCAAACCTAAAAGAAAAGATCAAATGCATGATACATCTGCGTCTTTGACTAGTACCAAGAGTAATAAGCACTTAATACTGTCCTATTTACCACAGTATTAAGCTTAAATCCACATGGTATATAGAAGTGAAAAATGGGCAAAACGTCCGTGTTCTGAAATATACATATAATTACATGTCACCACCACGACTATGTGTGTAGTTGGAAGTATCATATTGGTATTTTGAAAATGACCCATGACTCCATAGATGTGCATAATTCCTCAGTTAACCTCATAGAGTATATGCAAATAGACACCTTGCAAACTAAGCAAGGAGAGCACACGACATGGAGCATGGTCATACTACCCGACCAGAAAATAAAACCGCAAATGGCCATGAGCGTAGTGCTCCGAGGCTCCTCTATTTCGCAAGGAGAATGGCACTGCGGCAGATGGTACGGAGTTAATTAGTTAAAGTTCTCACTCGCGGAACAGCAATGTGTGAAACGCTCGTGTCCGTTGTAAAAAGTGAATGGTACAAAACCAAAGGGGTGATTATTGAGAACCAGAGTCTCAGCACTCATATGCCAGATAAGATGCCCAAGTATCCAGCATATAGGACAAACATAAATAACAAAGCATGCAACATGGGAGAGTCCCCGAGTCTTACCGTTCGGCAGAGTACTCCAACCACACGTGAGTCTTGGCATTCAGCATGGGCACCATCTTGAATTCTCTTAAATAATGGAATTCCCGGAAGCACACCAAAGGCATGTTTAATATTTAGCCACCATCTCATAGTGTGTTTAAGACAGAATCAAAAGCAAAATTCAACGAAGCGCCGGCTCTGTAACATGACAATTGAAATTCCAGGAAACACACCTGGGATGTATTTACTTTAGGCCGCCATCTTTGAGTGAGTTGAAAGCAAAAATCAAAACAGAAGCACTGGCCTAACAAACCTTTCCCTAAAACACACAATTCAATACATGAATTGTCAGACCCAAGTAACGTAATATCCACTTAACACCGTAACAACCAGCAGTCAGCGCGCAACTCGACTTCTGATATTGGCAGCCATATTTAAATATGGTACAAGCAAATGACTGCCTATCGTGGACAGATAAAGTGAGTCCTATAAGCAAATAATGAGGTTGGTGTCTAAATCATCGGGCGTAAGGTCACGCAAGGCTCTTCATGGTATCAAAGTTAGAGGTAAACAGAAAATTACAAAACTAAAGCCACCATCTTGGAAGTGATCAGCTTTGGTTGGTGGTTCCAATAAATATCAAAAGGTAATCCATATCATATAATGGGGTCTAGCCAAAATTCAAATGTTGCGTAAATATAAAGTGGCTGTACCGCCAATAACCTTAACTCAAAACCCTCAGGTCTAAGTCAGATACTTTTCTATTTGTACCGATATATTATCATTGTATTTCAAAATATATCAACCCGATTAGCATTACCAAATTTCTTGCACTGATAAATACAAGTAATTTAACGATCAGAGTAATGCCTGATGCCGGCATAGATCATAGACTCCATCTACAGTCACATAGTCGATTCATAAAGGTGACATTAAAACCAGCTCCGTTTCGGAAATCAGGAAGAGTACCAGCTACTAGCTAAGCTCCTGAACACATCAAAATAATAATGAATTCTAATTATTATATCACCGAAAGAAGAAAGGAATATGAAGTTCAAATCGTATGTAAGTTGTTAGTATAAGAAGTGACCGTGAGGAAAACACAGTCAATACATCACAAATGTGTGTTCTGGAGCGACAAGAGCACATTCAATTTACCACAATTGTGCATGTAAATGGAATAAATACATTGGTCTGGTACAATGAAGCATAAGCCTTGAATATCTATGAAAATCTGCACATAAGTACATGCTATTACTGTATTGAATGATACATGTCATACAGTCATTACTGCAGTTGACAATCAAATCATCACAACTCTGTATATTGGTACGAAGAGAGCACAGTCAATTCACCACATTTGTGTATGTGAACGGAATAAATACATTGGTCTGCTTCAAAGAAACATAATCCTTGAGTATCTATGATAATCTGCATATGTATTCATGCTCTTACTGTATTGATTGATACAGGTTATACAGTCAGTGTTACAGTTCACATTTGCAAATATGCATACTTTTTATAGAACTTGATGCCGGTAACATAGGAGAATTACATGAGGTAGGAATCAAAGTCAGCAGTCCTGCCTTCTACTAATCCCCTAAAAACTAGTGTAACTCTCTGTCAATATTAAGACCCTGCTCAACTGCTTTGAGGAGCATGATCAAAATCGCCTCTTGGCGTCGTAGTCTAAGTTCTCTGTTCCCACCCCTCTCCAGCGGTGGTACAATTTCTAGGCCATGAAAGCGAAAGGACCTATGGTGGTCCTGTTTTTCACAGGATAGTGTGTGCACCGCAAATGGATATCTTGAGTCACCTTGTTCTACTGCCCTGAAATGCTCTTGGATTTTTTCCCTGAGCATCCTGATGGTACTTCCATGTAGATTTGTTCACATTTACAGATTAAAATATATACTACAAATCTTGTGTAACAATTGATGTTAGTATGAATTAGGAAATTGGGGCTATGATTATAAGAAAATTCCTTCAACTCAAAGTCTGCACATTGAGCAGTTGCCACATTTGTGTGAGCCTTTTTGTGGGCTGTAAGCCAATCCTGTGATCTTACTTGAGATGGGTAACTAGAACTAATAAGTCCACCCAGTGTTCTCCCTCTATAAAACGTAATACTGGGATTTCTTGGAATAAATGGTGCAATGTTACTGTCACCCATTAGTAGGTGCCAGTGTATCTTCATTATTCTACTAATGTCCCCTATGTTACTTCCAAATGACAATATAGGTCTTATCAAGTCCCGATGTACAGCAGACTCTTTGCGATTATCAGAAAATGTGTCTTATCTTTTAAGTTTCATAGAGTTGTTGGTTGCTCTATTGATTCGATGTTCATCAAAACCTCTAATCTTGCACCTGGTTCTAATCTGTTCCACATTATCCTTGAATTCATAGTTACGACTGCAATTTCTCCTAACCCTAACCATCTTGCCAAAAGGTATTGCTGCGATCTACTGGTTAGGGTGGGAACTGGTAGAGTGTAACACTGAGTTACAAGATGTTTCTTTCCTGTACATCTTACTATTTAAAATATGATTGTACACATACAATTCCACATCTAAGAATACAATATTCTGCTTACTGTAATGCAATGTAACGGACATATTATATGGATTCTCCTCTAGATGTTGTTTGAAACCACATAGGTCATCCACTGTCCATATCAACAAAATGTTGTCAATATATCTGCCCCAAAAGTGGATGTACTGTACCCAGTTGACTCCACTCTTTCCACAGATCCACTCCCTCTGAAACCACCCCATAAAGAGGTTTGCGTTAGAGGGAGCAAATCAGGAGCCCATGGCTGTTCCACTAACTTGTTGGCACCATTTGCCTTCGAAACATGAACACATTATTGGTCCTCAGGGGTCTCATTATGGTGAATGCGCATTTTCATTGTTTGCGCCAGATGTACCGTATTACCATGAATCCTCTGCCCCAAAGGCAGCCGCGAGCACGTGGTGCCCTGGGAGCAGTGCATTTATGTGAAATTCGGAGCGTCTTAGAAGCAGCTGCTCCGTGTTTCAAAGTGCAGGCTGCAACCTGCTTGCAATTTTAAAGGGGTTTAGAGATCTCGTTGCAGGCAGGTGTAGTTAGTGACGGCACTGACCTGCAAGGAGATGTCTGGGGGTCCATAGGAACCTCTTTACCCCCTGCAGAGGGCTGCTCTCAGGAGGCGCAGGCGCAGAAGCAACGGGATTCCCTCATTTGCTTGGGGCACAACCCATGTAATGTGAGGGATTGCCCCCTTGAAGGTAGTGCTGGTGCTTTATGTGCGCCAGCACTATGGGTATTGCACAAGGGGCTGCACAAGCGCCTGTGGCCCCTTCTGTAATGCCAAAGTTACCCACGGGTGTGCAAAATGGGTTCAAGCGCCTGTTTTGCTCCAGGGGCACTTTATTTAATACTGCCCATGGTAACTTGGCACAAAAGCCGTCAGGATTCACTTAGAGACAAAGTGTAAAGTATTTATTTAGTACACACACAGTAATAAAAATGAAAATACAACACAAGAAAAATTCAAAATTTTGAATAATACAGTAAATTCTAATAATTAAAATTATACCTGAACAACAAAAATCCAATCATTAGAATGGGAGATATGTTATTTCAAATGTTTAGGTTAAGATAGGCCTTAGAAGCACCTAGCTCCAAATGCAGTTATCTGGTTGCACTGGGCCAGGCCAAAGTGACAAATTCATGCTGACGCTGATGGAGCGAGGGCCGGATACAGGGACCAGATTAATCCCACTGAGAATTGTACCATATGTACTTGATGCCAGGCTTTGTGTCACGCTGCATCTGTTCTGGTGAGGCCACCGATCAGGAGCTGTGATGTGAGGTCCTGTTTTGATTTGTATCACACTGCATTGGTTTTGATGAAGAGCTGAAATGGACTGCAATGTGATGTTCTGTATCAATTTGTGTTGCTATGCCTCAGTTCTGATGGAAACCACAGTTAGGCAGGGAGGAGTACACTCTGGTGCCAGCCAAGGGACTAGGACCTGGGGAGGCAAGCAAAACCCAGGCAGGTCTAGTTGCAGATTCAGGCATGTCCAGTGGAGCAGGGCAGCTGAGCAGTTGCAGGGAGGCCTCTGTAGCTCAAACAGGAGGTGAGCCCATTGACCCATAGATAGGGATAAAGGGAGCAGGTCCAATGTTTCTTCACAGAGAGCAAGACGCCCTCTGTGGTATCAGCCTGGCAGTCTTCTGGTGGCAGGACAGTCCTTCTTCTGTAATGTCCACAGGTCCAGGAGTGTACTGAATAGAGTGGCTCTGGATGTCTAATATGAATATGCGATGTTACAATACATTGCATGCCATTACAACATTGTCGTTACAATGACCGCGTTGTTACATCGTATACCATTACAATGCAAGTCATTACAACGACTTGCAGTAGAGGGCGCTGGATGTTGGAATAGTACAATCTACTATTCAGTTGTTGTAACGACTTGCATTGTAATGGTTTGCGATGTAACAACGCGTTTGTTGTAATGACAGCGTTTTAATGGCATGCGATGTATCGCATATGATGTAAAGGATGTCTCCCGTCTAATATTTATACCTGGTATGGGGACTCCCTATACTATCCTCACATCTGATCTGGAAAGTTCTTCCCTTTCCCAGTCAAGGCCCCAAGACGCCTGGGGTGACAAAAGGCTAGTGTCTGGTTTCTTTGTGTGTGCTGGAAGCAAGCTGAAGTTTGCTGTGGGGCAAGAAACAGCCCCACTCTCAGCCATCCCGGCAAGATTACCCATTTTGTCCACATCTAATCCCCTTTGTGTGACTATCAGGGAGGAATACACAAAAGTCGAGCAGCAGAGCTATTCACAATCATGTGACCCTGGCCACTGGCAGTCGTACAAGATGGTTAAGACAGGAAAATGGCAAGTTTCTAAAAATGGCATTTTCAGAATTATCACTTAAAATTCGAATTTATCATTAAAGAGGGTTTTTAAATTACAATTTATTTGAGTCTAAGCATGACTTCTCTAAATGTTCCTAATAAAAAGTTAGCATTTATTAAATGTATTAAGGTAACCCAGTGTTAGTCAATGGGAGAGATAGGCCTTACAGTAGTGAAAAATGATTTTAGGAGATTTCACTACCAACATATGTAAACTGTAAACTCACATGTCCAACTTTTTTAAATACAATGCACACCGCCTTTAGGGCCTAGCTAATGGATGATTTATATGTATTAAAAAAGAAGGTTTGGGTCTAACATAAGGTTTACTTTTCAAGGTCGAAATGACAGTATAAGCTGCACTACAAGCTGCAGTTGCAGGCCTGAGATATATTTTAAAAGGCTACTTTAGTGGGGGGAGGGCACCAGCTGTTAGGGTAAGAGGACAAGCACTTTAGCATTGGTAAGCAGTGGTAAAGTACATCTAATCCTAAAGCCAACAAAACATATTCCGCAAACAGGAGGCAAAAATCCGGGGGCGACCCTGCTAAAAGGGCCAAGTGCAACAGTTGGTTACTATGGAATTTAGCGATACAAAAGGGGATGATGGACCACCCTCTTTTGTACCGCTTTGTTCGCCATATGTTGGCAGGGTATGCTCAGACGTGAGTCCCTTGCTCACTTTGCCACTGGATTCAAGCAAGCCTGGCTGATGACGACTGATTAGCCAGAACCCGGTCCCAGGATGCTTGTTTCCAGTCCAGGGAAGGCACGGCTTGGCAGTTCGGGCTGGACTGTTCCCATGAGGCACAGGGTCAGACTGATTTGCTTATGGCCATGTCTGAACTGGGGTGGCAGAGTGGGCTAAAGAACGGTGATGGATTAAACCCAGATCTGTTGACTGGGTGTGAGTATTTGATTGGTTCAGATGCTCCGTCCATCACCACCCTCTTTTGTACCACTGTGGAATTTAGGCACTAGCTCACATTACTGAAAACTAGTTACCTGGGTGACTCCAAAGTAGTGTAACTTGTGTGGATCGCATGAAGTTTCTTTGCCCAGAAGTGCTTGCGAGCCTCAAACCTGGGCTAAAAACAAACATTTCCCTCACATTTCTGTGAAGGAAAGTTCCAGAACCTGTGAGGACCCAAAAATGTTCTACCACCCAGCATTCCCACATATCTCTCAGTAAGAATGGAACCCCCACTTGTGTGGGTGAACCTAACCCCGGTGATAGGAAAGGGCCATAAACACCACATGGACAGCTCAAATTTCCTGTTAAAAATGGATCAGTTTTTTGAGTGGCTGCGGAATTTGACCTCCAGATCAGTTGCAGCCCAGTGAAACCTACCACACCCATACATTTCTGACAACAAGACATGCAGTGGAATTCAGGGTATTGTGACTTGTGTGGATCTCACAAGGGGTTTCAGTTGCTCAGAGGCCCTTGCAAAATCTCAAACTTTGGCTAAAAACACACATTTTCCTCACATTTGTGTGAGAGAAAGTTCAGGAATCTTTGGGGATAGGCGCCCCCACTATTTGACCTCTATCTGTCCTCTAGGGGGAGCAGAAAGACTGATGGGGAGGGCGAAGCACAAGCCCATGTCCATTGCGGTCCTCTCCCCTCAAAAACACGAGTGAAGGAATATTCCAAGCAGTTTTGTTGGCTTTCTGGTTCCCCTGGAGTGTAGGGCATAAAGACTGTTGTGCTGTTGTTTGGGGGGGCATACGCTCTGAACCACAGGGCATCTCCTATGAGAACAAAATGTTCCTTGGTGCCCAGTATGCTTTTGCAGCCAGATGGGGGCACATTTGGGGCAGACCCCTCCAATTGGCTTCTTAAGGGGGTAGAAAGACTGGTCTGACTTTGGGTGGGGTGAAGCAGTGGCCTTTTCCCAATGGGCCTCTCTCTTACTCTAAAATTATCCCTGGTGAACTAATGGAGAGGATCCCTGCTGGGAATTGCCCACTGAGGCTAATCCTCAAGCAGGGATCCACTAGAGAGAGACAGCGCAGGAAAGGAGAAATGCTCCCTTTCCACTGGCTAACCCACAGAAATCAGTGCTCGGGGGACAGAATTTCCCCACCGGCACCAATCAAAAGTGAAAGCAGATGTGCCATTAGCACTTTTGTTTTATTGTGATGTCAGCATGCTGTGCACCTCACAAGCTGACTTGTAAAATAAGAAGCATTTTCTTTTTCAGTGCTGAGGATGACACATTGGCATCCTTGACATCAACAGTTGTCCTTAACACTAAAGAGGTTAAGAGATTCTCAGAGGTGAGGTTATAGAACTGACAGTGAATGCTGAATAGAACACATTGTTCTATGTAGATTGGAGTATTAGTACATTGTAATTTCTTGACACACCTCTTGGTTTGTAGCTAACCTCCTATCATGGCTATTGATTGATATCTAACCAAAATACATGTTATATTTTCTACTACAGCAATCAAAATGTCTCAATTATGCACTGTGAAGTATACATAAATGTGTTGGATGGAATGCTTTAATTCATCTCAGCTACTGGTAATTGCTCAGGCTGCATCCCAATTCATTGTTATTTTGCACACCATGTCCCCTCAGTTTGGAGCCCGTTATATGAATATCAGTCTTGACCCTGCTCCAATTGGAACAATCCAGCCCGAACTACCAAGCCAGATCCTCCCTGAACAGGAACACTATCAACCCCAGACTATCACCTTAGTTATGAGCTCATCAGCCGGGTACAGCTTGGTTCCAGTGACACAGTGTGCATGTGACCCATATCTGGGCATATTTTTCCCACTTAGGGCAATATACTAAAATATACAAAAAAGTGATGAATAGAATGCCTGCATTAATCTCAGCCACTGGCAATTTCTTGGGCTGCATCCTGATCCATAGTTATTTTGCACACCATGTCACCTCAGTTTGGGCCCAGCTATATGCAAATTAGTCTTGACCCTGCTGATGAGCCCATAATACGGGAGAACTCAGTCCTGGGTTGCTTGTTTTCCGGTTCAGGCAGGACCTAGACTGACTGTTTGGGCATAACGGTTCCAATTGGAGCAGGTCAAGGCTGATTTGCATATGGCTGGGTACAAACTGAGGTGGCATGGGGTGTGAAAAGTGATGAATTGGGATGCAGCATGAGCGAATGCCAGTGGCTGAGATTAATTCAGGCATTCCATCCATCACCTTGTTATTGTTTCAGTTGTGCTCCAGCTTGCTTCTGGTGACTGGGTTTGTGCTGCTCCCACTGGCATGCATCTGCACAAGGGCCACGAGGAGAGTCTGCGTTGACTCTTCCATGGCCCTGGTGGTTCTTGTTACATCTCTGTCACTGCTGCTGCATGCAGATGCTTACCTCCAAGATGCAGAAGATGGGACTTAATGGACACAGGTGGGGGAGACCACATTCACTCTGATCTGGAATGGGAGAATTTTCTCTTATGGGCCTTCTTCACGCTCAAACTCAAACCAAATACTCAAACAAAATGAAGAGCTCACCACGGGTTGCAGCAATTATGTTGCAATTGCTTTTACTTCAAAAGAACAAGTACCTAAATTGATACACAACTAAATATTGTAAAAACATGCAGAGGGCAATAATAATGTACATGTTTATATTTGGGGAGGAATCACTGCTTTGGGGAACCAGCTATTACTCATTCATCAGGCGTCATTTATACCATGGCAGATGTTCCACCGGTGTGCCAGGGGGCAACCAAAGCTATGGCGTCTACCACCATGGCAGTTGACCATCTATCTTGTTTAGAGATCACTGACTGCCTGGCAGTTATCTCTGTGCTGTGAAGAGACCTGGCACTGCAGCTGCTCCATCTACAGCACTGAATGGTTAGTTAGTGGGCATCATGGTTAACCCGTTAACCGCGGCGGTAATTCCGCTGCAGTGCGGGCGTTTCCGTGCGCGGATGGAATGCCGTCAGCACTGGGGAGGTAGCGTTGCCGTCGGCCAACGGCCGACGGCAGCGCTTAAGGGGTTAAAGTGCCTGCTCAGCCAAGTTTTTGCTTAGAGAAAAAGGAGGAGTCTTTTCTCTAAACAAAAAAAGAAATGAGCTCATACAGAGGAAGATTTCTTCCTATGTGTCAGAGCCAATCTGCTTTGCCCCTTCCCAGGTTGGCCAAGCATCGCTTTGCGTATTCTTGCAGGGAAATCAGTGATGGTTGCCCTGTCTTCAATAGTGTGTGCCAGCTGTCACTGTAACCTCACAGTTCTTAGGTAGATGGGTGGTCAGGTTAGAGCTTTATATTGGCAGGGTGTCCCTGCCGAAAAACCTGATACTTCCCTGACTCTAAATAGACCAGGTGAACCACAAGTCTGGTTGTGTGGGAAGGCTGCCAATTTATGGTGTTGTGCTTGCCTTGACAGACTCTGCGGAAGGCTGTTCTCAGGATAATCTGGTGTAAAAGTGTTGTATTGAGAGAGTCAATGTGGAAGAAGGCAAATTACTTCCAGGAAATTGGTACTTTCTACTCTTACAGTTAGCACCCTGTGATAGATATGGAATGGTTATCTTAAAAAACATATGGTCCCAGTGTCAGCTGCAACCCCCACAATGTCTCAATTATGCACTGTGCCAGTGAGGGTTTGGCCTGCTTGTGCCTTCTCGTGTCAGGTGATGGGCTTGAGAGCATTTCATCCATAGT
Source organism: Lissotriton vulgaris (assembly GCF_964263255.1). Lineage (NCBI taxonomy): Eukaryota > Metazoa > Chordata > Amphibia > Caudata > Salamandridae > Lissotriton > Lissotriton vulgaris. The sequence continues at coordinate 791,692 of NW_028245615.1, read as the reverse complement.
GACTTGGTTGAGTGCTGCTGGGCCATTGCTGGTACTCTTGTCCCCGATAGGACTCTGTCTTTCACAGGTGTGTCTTGCATTGGACTGTCCTTCCCATGGCACCTAAAGCCACAAAAAGTAAAGAGGAAAGGAGACTCCCTCTCTGCTTAAGGTGGTAATCTACTTTGATTAGAAACTCTGTTTTCATTAGGCTTTTGTACCAGGTGGGAGCCATGGGAACCATAGAAGCCACATCTTCGGATTGGAACTATTCTGCCAGGACTTCTTCTCCATTTACGGTTGGATCCTTGATGCTCCAACCTCCTCTTCACCCAGTGGGCTAACCACTTGTCAGCCTATAGAGTAAATAGCTCTGGATTCTTCTCTGACTTTATGGCCTGACCAGCACTATATTTTATGGTAATTATTTTTAGTTTCACATTTTTGCAGATTTTAACATATCAATAAAGACAGAAAACATATTTATGTATTTGTATTTATTAAAAAAAATCTAAAACAAGCATAACAGATGGCCATCTTTCAAATAACTCTCCATGTTGTCAATCATGACTGCTAGTACATTTCCTATGAAGAATGACGGCATAGTGAATTAAAACTAATCAGTTGAATTTATATGTTACAAGTCTTTCTACTTTTATTGCTAAAATACAATGGCATAAAAACCTATATTTCACAGTAAGGAGCTGATTACAATGTCGTTGGGAAAGGTTCCGAACGGGTTTCGGAATCTGAGAATCCGATTCGGAACCCATGCTTCCCTGCCTCACCGGGCTTATCTGCAAGAGCCGCAACCGCATAAAACGTGTACCTAAACATTCTAAATCCAATCAGTGCCCACTGCTAACCACACTTTGAAGAAAACAGGTTTTTATAGCTCACTGCTGCAAAATAAACATGCAATATATAAAATTCATAACAGGTAATGTGTAATATTGTCCTACATTTCAGTCTTGGGTTTCTGTTCAGCCTCATTGGCAATATAAGACCATATTGCAAAGATACAGGTTATGTATTCTATATATCTCTCTCTCTTTCTCTCCCTCTCTGCCACACACAGAGCAGCCGTACCTTCTCATCTCAAGGATCATGCCGCTGATTCTCAAATGATTCATGGGAATGATCAATATAAGGCATCAGATTCATAGGCCAGCAATTAACAGGGGCATTGGTGCAACATACAATACAGAAGCTAATCATGCACTCATAATTATGTTTCCAAACACTGACTGTTGTAATGGGATTGCACAACCTAGCTTGTGTTTTTTTTATAATTAGATGCGCAGAGCCCGAATGCACTTACTTAAATATGTACACTGTGAGACCAGGTGAGTAAGCCATATGTTACTTCGTTTATTCAACTTTGCATTTCTATAAAACACAGTGACCTCCACCAGACATGACAACCTTTTGAAATATTTTAGGGTTGCCACTTAGTCATTTTTTTTCTTTACTGACATAACTAGTATTTTAGTGTCCTAGTGCTACAAACATTAGAAAAATCACCTAATAGCTTTTTAGAAATGTGGGTTTCTATTTGGCAGAGGTTGGCACCCAGTCCAAGCAGAAACCAGATTATTAGTCAGGGTAAGTCAGATACACACCCTAAATTAACCTGTGCTCACCCTCTAATAATACAGTGAAACACCACACAAAAATAATCCACACCAGGTTAGAGAAATAGAGCTTAATTTAATGCACAAAAAAGACCAAAACGACAAACATTCAATAAGTAGAACCACAGTTATTAATTTTTAAAGAATATATTGAAATATACTACTTAGAAACATAAAGCACCAACAGGAGCTATCTGGGTGCTCTGGACCGGGTCAAATCTGAAAAATCAGGCCGACCGCGATGGAACGTGCAAGCAGCAGTTAAAACATCGGCCACTTGTTTTGCCATCTTAAAGTGGCTAAAGAAAATTTGTTGGATGCTACCAGAACACACAAAAAAACGGTCATCAATGCCTTAATAACATCAAGGTTAGATTACGCTAATGTGTTATATTTGGGGGCTAATAAAGCCACAGTCCGCAGATTGCAAACTGTGCAGAATGCAGCTGCAAGACTGTTAGGAAAAATTCCTATCTTTTCATCTACCACCAAACTTATACGTGAGCTGCACTGGCTAAAAATAGAGAACAGAATTAAATTTAAGTCCCTATGCTTCATGCATAAGATCTCTACAAACAAAGCTCCTAAGTATCTACAAAATCTGGTACATTGCTACTATCCATCTAGGACTCTGAGATCTGCAACAGCCAATAAGTTTGTTGTTCCTAAAATAAAACTTTCACGTATGGTCGGCAAATCTTTCGCCTACCTTGGACCCTCAATGTGGAATGCTATGCCACAAGCTTTGCGCTCTGAGGTGCACTACATGAAATTCAGAAAGGCATTGAAAACCTGACTATTCAACATCTAAGTCAGTCATCCGGTCAGCTACTACTGAATCACAGCCCTGGGAAACCCTTTGTTGGGTAGCTGTTTGCGCTATACAAACTAAATAAATAAAATAAACGTGGGTTGGAGCCAGGAGTCAGGCACTTCCCGCTGCACACAGTACCTTGCGTCAATCCCTAGGACTGCAGGTGATGCGACGGCGTTGAGCTGTTCAGTCTGTGCTGTGATGTCCTCGAAACGGCGATTGAAGGAGATGTTTAGTTTCTGACTGATGCAAAGACGGCGATGTGCGGATTTTGTCAGAGGCAGCAAGAAAACCCACTTCCAATGGCACAGGATTGGATTGACAAGTGAGAAAAACAAGGACCCCCTGAACAAATAGTTCTATTCCTAGGACAGGGTAAAAATAATGGTGACAATAACTCCTAGGCAATCAGGATAAGACAAGCAACATGTATAACAAATATAACATAAGAAGAAACAAAGGAAAACCAGGAAAATATATTCAAAATTAATTCTATTTAATAATTCCTTATCTTGTTTTTATAAAAAAATTCATAAAAATTACATCAAACAACATATCACATTTTTAAAAAAAAGTTAAAAAGTGACAATATCTTTATTAAATTGACGCGCGTTTCAGTGTTCACAACGCCTTCTTCAGGAAAAGCCACACACTTATCTGAAATTGATAATAAAAAAGAGAGAAATGCTCAATTTCCAAGTCTTAATATCTATAAATCATCGTTTAGCATATACTCAACATATAACATATCTTATACCGCAATACCTTCTTTTTTGTATACACCGTAACAACAATACCAATTTGTAATCCAGAGATCTTCCTATATATAAACATTACATTTCATATCCCTAGATGGTGCGGTATCTGAGTGCTCATAGAACCCTAATTGATTACCATATATAATATTGATATATAAAAAATAGATAGTATAGACACATTAAAGGAAACAGTAAGAAAAATAGAAGTAAGAAATTGATCCATGACAACTTACTAATACTATTCGAATATGGTCAGTACTTAGGGATGAAGAACTGCACCTCAATTGTTGATCAGTCTTGATTATTAAAAAAAGCTGAAACGAAAGTCTCACCATTAATGATGTATTGCGTGGGATGATATGGTGATTACCTAAATTTTATATTAAAACCTTTCTATTAAATCCTTTTTTTTTTAAACGTTAAACTGTTCTGAAATAGCAAGATTTACTTACTAGTATAAATGATGCACTAATTGATTTCTCATGCTACGGTCTTAAGTTTGTATCCACACTTTATACATACAATCAAAATAGACCTAACACATCAAATACATTTAAACAATTAACACAAAAATATATATACAAACATTTAGCAGTTCTGAATTGAACAAGCCCAAACACAGAATCAATAATTTTTAGCAAACACTAAACCCCAGTTATTTTGATAGAGTGGTCTCTTTTACATTTGCATGACTATCAATGAAACGTCAGTATTGGCCATTTTTTGAGATGATGGAACTTTCTAAAAGTGTAATTTTCAGACTTACAACTTAAAATCCTACTTTACCATAAATTTTAATTTAAATTGGGAGTCCAGAGACCCCAAACTCAAAATACCTATATTTTCCCAATTGGAAATTGCACTTAAAATGTAATATGGTAATCCCAAGGGTAACCTATGGGAGAGATAGGCCTTGCAGTAATGAAAAAGTAATGAAAAAGAAATGTAAGAGTTTTCACTATCTGGACATGTCAAACTTAAAAAACATGTCCACCTTTTTAAATACATTGCACCCTGGCCATGAGGCTGTCCAGAGACCCCATTTAGGGGTGACTTAGATGTATTAAAAAGGAAAGTTTGGGCCTGGCAAGAGGGTTAACTTGCCAGGCCGACATGATAGTCAAACTGCACATACAGGCTCTATAGTGGCAGGCCTGAGACATGTTTAGGGGGCTACTTAAGTGGGTGGCACAATCAGTGCTGCAGGCCCACCAGAAGAATTTAAGTTACTGGCCATGGCCATATATAGTGCACTTTACCAGGGACTTATAAGTAAATTAAATATGCCACTTGTGGATAAGTCAAGTTCAAGTTCATAAAGCTTTATTCGGTTTGTTTTTATACAACCATATAAGCTGAACATTTTTTAAAAAGAATAAACACGCACAATAAAATATCAATACAAAATTCATCGCAAGCCCAGTAATAATATATTCTGTTTACAGGACAGGTTATAGTGTATAAGTCCACGGGCCCTCATAGTTACTTCAGTGCCGAAGGGAAAGACATAATTATATAAATATTTAAAACCTGTTACAATAAATATTCTATATAAAAGTGCATGGTGCAAGAGGATAACCCATTCAAATTTCTCCCTGGTACAAAAGATATGTATTAAAGTGCATTATTAATAAACTTCTGTAACACAATACTGTCTTCTATTTGCAACATAATATAAAGTGACATATGCATAAGTGCAAAGAGCAATAAGTGCAAAAATGCAAATATAGGGTATGTATTAAAGTGCATTATTAATAAACTTCTGTAACACAATGCTGTCTTCTTTTTGCAACACAATATAAAATAACATATACATAGGTGCAAAGAGCAATAAGTGCAAAAATGCAAATATAGGGAACAGTATGTACGGTATTACAACATTATCAATTTTCTTTCTGCCCTACATTTCAACAAATATTGGGCAACATAGAAACAGATGTAAGGGCTCTCAAGAGAATAAATTAAATTCATTGCATCTGCTGTTAAACGAATATTATGTTTTAAAAGAATTGGTTTCAGATAAAATTTCCTTATTGATACGTAACATTTACAAAATAGTAGGAAATGGCAAGAACTCTGCATAGATATATTGTCACAGGGGCATTTCATAATGGAACCTACCGCTATTACAGGGAACGACACAAGATGGTGGACGATGCCCAACCTTAAACGTATTAAGACGAATCGGTGTGACGGTCTGGTCACATCTGTCAAATATGCTTGGAACCCACTTTTAAGTTCAAGTTGTCTGTAAAAAACAGAAGTCTTTTGGGTCCTAGTCGTCTTAATTCGTTCTTCCTTCTTGTATGACAATAAAGTTCCTTTTATATCTTTCTTAGTAAAAGGTATTACAAAATCAGAATCCTTGTCAATTTTAAAACCAAACAATATATTATACCAATGAATTATAAAACTTAGCCATGGTATGCATGAACAATGATCTAGTTTAGAGCGGTCTCTAATAATGGACTGTGTAAACTCCGTTTCGCTCTTATTCCAAACAGAACGCCACAAAAGTAGGGGGCGTAAGGCTGCCAGGTCAGATATATAATTGAGGCCAGTTTCTTGATGAATAAGATCAGTGGAAGCTGAGGCAGGAAAAGACAGCAACGGTTTAAGAAAACTGTTTTCTTCCCTTTGAATTTGGGCCATAGTTGAATAGCCCCAAACTCCAGCTCCATACAGAGCTGAGGAAACGCATATTGTGTTATATATGGCAACCATGTCCTTGATTCTACGATCTTCCAATTTTGTGGCGAAGCAAAAAATTCCATTGGTATTCCTAATCCCTTTATATCTGATGTTATCTTGTTCACCCACCCATTTGCCATTACCTTCAAAAGTGATGCCCAAATAACAGAAGGTACAAACATTCTGTATTGCGGTGCCATCCAAAAAGAAAGGCCTTGATGACTTAATTTTCTTCCCGCATATCATGGTCATCATGGTATATGTCTTTGCTTTATTTATTAAAAGTTTCCTACCCTTGATAAAAATATTAAATTCATCAATATGTTTTTGAAGGCCTATCGGGGTGCGGGAAATTAAAACGGCATCATCGGTATAAAGTAATACCGATACGACAGCGCCACTGATTTTAGGTGCAGCTGCTTGGACATTGTTTAAAACTGTGGCTATTTGATTGATAAAGAGGGAAAATAAAAAGGGGGACAATACACACCCCTGCCTAAAGCCTCTTTGAACAGCAAAGTAAGGGGTCCGCTCTCCAGTTGGCCCATATCGTATACTGCATGATAGTTTCTCGTAAGCCCGGGCTAAGAAAAACACTATTTCCCTTGGGGCCCCGGATTCCAGCAATACAGACCAAAGGAGAGAGTGATCCACCAAATCAAATGCGCTGCTCAAATCATCAAAACATAAAAACAAGTTAGCCTCTTTAGCCACTGTATATTTGTTGATGAGAAGGTCCAGATTTATGCACTGTTCCACAGTACCTAGTCCTTTCCTAAATCCATATTGGACCGGGGTTAGGATTTTAAAATCCGAGGCCCAGGTTTCTAATCTTTTTAAGAGGACCCTGCTCAACACTTTTATAGAAGAGTCCAGTAGCGATATCGGCCTGTAGTTGCAGGCTTCGGAACGCGAGCCCTTTTTATATAATGGTACAATTAGTGATTGGGCCCATGAGTTTGGAAAGTTCCCCATTACTGCAGTGTTAAAAATCCTTGTTAAGATGGGTGCCCATAGATCCACCAAATCCTTACATAGGTCAATTGGGACCCCCATCTGGGCCCGGGGCCTTCCCCCCTTTACTATTTAAGAGCCCTTCACTACCTCGTCAAACTGAATCAATAAAGGGATGACAGGCCATGTAAAAATATCAGTTAAAAGAGAAGTTAAACATAACCTATCCGGGTTAAAAATGTTAGAAAAATGTTCAATCCATTCAGCACAGTTCACGTGAGAAGTCAGTTCGGGTACACATTTGTCCTTTATCCCCAGTGCCAATTTTAATTTATGTAGGGCCCGGGTACAGTTGGAGTCAAACCATCTTGTAACAACCTGTTTCCTACCCTTAGTATCCCTTGTTAAAACATTTTTAATTGTATTATTTATATCAGAGAAGGTGGTTAATAGAATTTCAGGGGTAACCTCTTCACTCAAACAGTAATCAATGGCTTCCCTGCCTCTAAGGACCACTTCTTTTTGAATCTTAGGGGGGTCTACCCCACCCCATTTTATTCTCATCCTGTTAGACCTAACAGGAATAATATCTACAATTTTTTCGGTGGTATTAATTTGTTTGTTCCCCCAATCCAATAATACCATAGAAATACTATTGTGGTCGCTAACCACCTGTTCTGATACCCAGAGGTCGGAATAGGAACTATCTTTCAAGAGCAAAATATGATCTATGTTGCTATTAGCATTTCTCCCAGTGAAAGTCAGACATTTTATGTGGCCCTTTTTCATGGAGCAATCTAGTAAATCTAGGTCATATTTTGCGATTAATGTATTCAAAGCCCTGCCATATCCACAATGTTAAGAAACTTAAAAGTTTGTCATCAGTTCCCCTAGCAAAAATGTCATCCCTCGTAAAACCACATGAATTAGTTAGGGTTGTTGGACAGACCCGTGTATTAAAATCCCCAGCACACAGAATGACTGAAAGTTTGCTGGATAATTTCAGAACACTATCTATTTCCTTTTCTAAGGTATCTAATTGCGCATCCCTATCCTTATAAAAATTATTATTATAATAAATAATTATAATTAGGTCCTTACCCTTGGGAAACGTTAACCTTAAAAATTGACTGTGATTACCCACGAATGAATAGCTGATAATTTTACACCCAATTAATTAGGTGGAAACAAGAAGTAATAATCCACCCTTTGCTCTGCCTGATGGAGAGGATGTTGCATTTAAACAGTGGGATGTATAGCCTTCTACTTCAACAACATCTATACTCCAGGTTTCCTGTAGACAAATTATGTCACTTCCATGGGTAATAAAATCCTGCCAGAAGACTGTGTCTAATTTTTTCCCAAGGCCTGCTACATTCCAAGTCATTAAAGTATACCCTACCTTAATTAAAATGTATGTTCCTTGTGTGACAAGTAAATCCAGATCAGGTAGATATACTACATCCGTAGGAAGTGCAGATTTTGTTATACTTAGGATGTCTAGCACATCGAAATTATCCTTGACTGCATTAGATTCTATATCTTGTGATTGGGGGTTGCTTACATTGACTCCCCTACTAGTTAGATTATTATTCACCATGTGCTCTGACTCATCTATAAGAGGCACCCATTGTGGTTTAGTAAGTCAGTCATAATACTCTAGTCTTGACAGGCACTGGAATCTATTATACAGAGGGATGGGAAATTGCATCAATCGTGCAACTGGTGGTGCTGGTGCCCAGTTTATATTGGGATGAAAAGCCGTACAATTGGTGCCTGGATTATTTAACAAAAGATGTTTATAAAAATACCCCAGAGGTAACAAAGTTATGTTATGTTCAGGATTTAAAGGTGGGGGTGCACTAAATAAAGTTTCAGGTGCCCAGTTTGGTGACCTAAAATTGATTATCACGCAGTCCCCATCAAATGTTTTTGGTGCATTACCTATCCATCCCACCCTTTGCGTAAGTATTATCTGGTCTGCGCTTGATATGGGATAATCACAATTTTTAGTTAACCAATACAGGGTTTTATTTTTTAGAAGATCATGTGTTTCGCAGCCTGGGTACGTTACATAGAACTGTAACATAGGGGCCACATGCTGGTGGTAAATTTATAATCGGTGGTATATCATTAACTTTGGTAGTTTCTGAGTGGCGCAAGTCCTTCAAACGTTCAGTTGATGGTCCCCCTATTTTTTCATTTCCTGCCAATATATTTACATTATTATCCTTGGATGATTTATCTTGTATCCCTGGCGTCACTATTTTACCATGACTACTCTGATTATTAGAATTAGATCGGTTGTCTACTACAAGACCCCAAGAGTGTGTAGAGTCTAACTTGTCCCTTACCTGCATTGTTTTAGGTTGATTGGGTTTAGAAACAGCCCCATTTGAGGTCGAGGCAAGGGGGGGCACACATGTCTCACTACAGGATATTATAGGCAGATTGGTAATTTTTGCTATATGATCCTCAATTGAGCCCACCCTGGCCTTGATATTAGAAATTTTCAAAATGATAGGCCCTAATAGCGTAGAAAATAAGGTCTCCAGTCTTCCCCAAAAATCAGTCTCCCCCACCTCAATCAACCCCTCGCTATGATTTGTGTTGGTGCTCTTTAACTTGCCCTCACACTTGTCCCTTCGCAGTCCTACAGGATCATGTCCTTTATTCCGATGTGAGTGAGTACCCCTACCCTTATGTTTATTTGTAGGCTGTTCTTTGATGATGTGATTTTGTTTGCTCTTTGCTTTTTGCCCTCGTGTTCTGACTTGGGGGCTTCCCTCAGCTACCCTATCTTGTAAATCCGGCTCAGCAGGCAGGGGCCCATTAGGTCCCTCCGAATCTGCTGAATCAATAATCAGGAGAGGGGGCTCTTCACTTATAAATGGCAAAAGCATAGTCGGTGTTAGTGAAAGCCTACTGGCCAAGCGAGGGCGATCAGAAGGCGATTTTTCCACTAATGGAATGTTCTTTTGGCTTTGGATTCCAGGAAACCCTACATATGAGGTCATAAGCATTGACTCAAAGGAATTAGGCAGAGATACAGAGGTATTTTCAGACAGTAAGGGCAGAGATGAGCCTGGGGGAAGCGAGAGACGTCTCTCGGTACTCTCTCTGGCAGTAACGACAACCCCTATTGTTTTCTGCAGCATCTTATCTATAGCAGTTAAACTGGGGAGCAGGGTGGTGGAAGCTATTTTCTGTCTACGAGTTTGTACCGGTATATTTTTACCCATTGTACTGAATATAAATATGAGCAAAAAATATAACTATGCACCAATATATACCAGGAAGTGAGTACTGGCGTGGGGACAGTAACTGGGGACCTGAGGTAACAGTATTATTTACCGTACATTAAAGTCTTCCTGCAGATTTTTTAGTAAACAGCCAAATGGTGTGGCCCAGCCCAGTCCCGGCCAGCCCCGGACGGCCACAGAAGGACTGCCCTTTGCCCGGGCTTAGCCCGGCACGATCCCGCGCGCGTCCCGCGACGCGGGAGAAGGTCTCAGATTTAAAGCGCCTCCAGGCGCGAACGTCCGATGGAGCGGCTTCCTGCCGCTATGCCCCCTGGGAGTTGGAGTCTCCCCCTCACAGCGGCCACGCGAAAATGATGGAGGCAGTGGCGGCGGTGGGAGACTGTCACCGGGAGCTAAGGGAAAAGCTGTGGGCCAGGTAAGTGATTGCAGGGCTGGCGAAGGCGATGTGCAATGTCTCGGAGCCTTGAGAAAACACCCGCTCCCCCGGAGAAGGTCTCAGATTTAAAGCGCCTCCAGGCGCGAACGTCCGATGGAGCGGCTTTCTGCCGCTATGCCCCCTGGGAGTTGGAGTCTCCCCCTCACAGCGGCCACGCAAAAATGATGGAGGCAGTGGCGGCGGTGGGAGACTGTCACCGGGAGCTAAGGGAAAAGCTGTGGGCCAGGTAAGTGATTGCAGGGCTGGCGAAGGCGATGTGCAATGTCCTGGAGCCTTGAGAAAACACCCGCTCCCCCGGAGAAGGTCTCAGATCTAAAGCGCCTTCAGGCGCGAACGTCCGATGGAGCGGCTTCCTGCCGCTATGCCCCCTGGGAGTCGGAGTCTCCCCCTCACAGCGGCCACGCGAAAATTATGAAGGCTGTGGCGGCGGGGGGAGACTGTCACCGGGAGCTGAGGGAAAAGCTGTGGGCCAGGTAAGTGATTGCAGGGCTGGCGAAGGCGATGTGCAATGTCCCGGTGCCTTGAGAAAACACCCGCTCCCCCGGAGAAGGTCTCAGATTTAAAGCGCCTCCAGGCGCGAACGCCCGATGGAGTGGCTTCCTGCCGCTATGCCCCCTGGGAGTCGGAGTCTCCCCCTCACAGCGGCCACGCGAAGATGATGGAGGCTGTGGCGGCGGGGGGAGACTGTCACCGGGAGCTGAGGGAAAAGCTGTGGGCCAGGTAAGTGATTGCAGGGCTGGCGAAGGCGATGTGCAATGTCCCGGAGCCTTGAGAAAACACCCGCTCCTCCGGAGAAGGTCTCAGATTTAAAGCGCCTCCAGGCTCGAACGTCCGATAGAGTGGCTTCCTGCCGCTATGCCCCCTGGGAGTTGGAGTCTCCCCCTCACAGCGGCCACGCGAAGATGATGGAGGCTGTGGCGGCGGGGGGAGACTGTCACCGGGAGCTAAGGGAAAAGCTGTGGGCCAGGTAAGTGATTGCAGGGCTGGCGAAGGCGATGTGCAATGTCCCGGAGCCTTGAGAAAACACCCGCTCCCCCGGAGAAGGTCTCAGATTTAAAGTGCTTCCAGGCACGAATGTCCGATGGAGCGGCTTCCTGCCGCTATGCCCCCTGGGAGTTGGAGTCTCCTCCTCACAGTGGCCACGCGAAGATGATGGAGGCTGTGGCGGCGGGGGGAGACTGTCACCGGGAGCTGAGGGAAAAGCTGTGGGCCAGGTAAGTGATTGCAGGGCTGGCGAAGGCGATGTGCAATGTCCCGGAGCCTTGAGAAAACACCCGCTCCTCCGGAGAAGGTCTCAGATTTAAAGCGCCTCCAGGCTCGAACGTCCGATAGAGCGGCTTCCTGCCGCTATGCCCCCTGGGAGTTGGAGTCTCCCCCTCACAGCGGCCACGCGAAGATGATGGAGGCTGTGGCGGCGGGGGGAGACTGTCACCGGGAGCTAAGGGAAAAGCTGTGGGCCAGGTAAGTGATTGCAGGGCTGGCGAAGGCGATGTGCAATGTCCCGGAGCCTTGAGAAAACACCCGCTCCCCCGGAGAAGGTCTCAGATTTAAAGTGCTGCCAGGCACGAATGTCCGATGGAGCGGCTTCCTGCCGCTATGCCCCCTGGGAGTTGGAGTCTCCTCCTCACAGTGGCCACGCGAAGATGATGGAGGCTGTGGCGGCGGGGGGAGACTGTCACCGGGAGCTGAGGGAAAAGCTGTGGGCCAGGTAAGTGATTGCAGGGCTGGCGAAGGCGATGTGCAATGTCCCGTATAATTCAATGTTACCACATTTTAGGAAGAGAGCACATACACTTTAGCACTGGCTTGAAGTCCTAAAGCCAACAAAAATGAGGTCAGGTTTAGGGGAGGAGGAAAGCAAAAGGTTTGGGGGTGAACCTGCAGAAAGAGCCATTTCCAACATAACTGGTATTTTCTTTCCTCAATAGTACATACCCAAAAACAGTAAATACAAGTAAAAAGACATGTCGAACTTTTTTCTACAGCCGCCTTGATAATCCATGACTGATAATTAAAGGTAAAGCAAGACAGAAAGAACATGTTAAAAATGAATACAGATGATCCTGTATAAAGTTCTATATGAGTATCACATCGGGTCCATTGCAGAATCTTTAAATGTGAACATATGGCACCTGTGTTATAATTTATTTATATATGTAAAACTTAACTGTTTTTCCTAGGGCACTGCGGAGCATGGAAAAAAGGTGTGGCAGTGCCAAGCTGAGATCCCTTTGATTGCAGGATTGTTTTATGTGTAATGCAGAATATGGCACCCATACAAAAAGAAAATAACAAGGAGAAATGAAGATATTTCTCCTAGTTACATCTAACCTGGGAAGCCATAGCAGGTCAATGCATTCCCAGGTTTACCAGTATAAGTAAATCTGGGAATGCACCAAAAACCATGGGTGGATGCATGGGGACCCCCACACTCCACCTATTAAATGTCTTCACAGCCCAGAGTAACGCAGTGCAGTGACTTGTGCTGACTTGCGATGCTACACATTTACTATGGCACGCACAGCCACACAAGGTGGCTCTGTGTGGCATAGTATATCTAGCTGAAGCCTTTGCATTGCCTTGCACTGCCTTGTGAAAGAGGGGAAAATAGAGAGAGGGGGAGAGAGAGAGAGCGAGAGAGAGAGTAATAGAGAGAGAGAGAAAAACGCTGTCTGCTGTTTCTAGTTGTTTTTCAAGTTTGCAGTGCAAAACTAGGGTCTGCGGTTGCATGGTTGTTTGTAATTTGAGGGGCTGCATATTGTGACATATGCCTTAATGTATCTCCCCGTTGTGAAACTTTGAGGCTGCAGACGAAGTGGAGACTATACGGTAATCACTGTGGGGCGCAGTGATGCTGCAACTTGGGCTTGGACTTGGAACTGTGGATTGAGGTGTAAGGGCTAAAATGTTTTCGAAATCTTATGTTGGTGTGGGATTGCAATACTCTAGTGCTTTGGGAGCTTAGCAGAAAGGTAGAATAGAAACAATGCTAAGAGTTCAGCCAAAACTAGTGTAAATCTGTGTCTCATTGAGCTGACATTGATGTACCATTGGAACACTGGTCTGTATTGTAACAGTGAGACAGAAACATTTTAAAAGTATCTGTACATTGCTGAGTAATAGCTCTCCGACTTCAACCCTGTGCTGACTAGTCCTCTTAAAAAATGCAATTACATTTGTGTTACTGCTTGCTTAATGAAAAATACTATCCTCGCTGCTCAATGTAAATTATGTAATGTAATGTAATTTTATGACAAGATCAGGAGCTCATGTTATACATAATAATTTGATTTCCTCCAGGTAGCAGCAGAAAATAAAATGTGAAAAACAAATTCACAAAGGTTCTCAAGGACAGTGCCAAATGTGATCTGGTGCACTCATCAGAAACCTGCTGCTTCACCAAGTCACTTCAACAAAAACAATGACACTATTTTGCTGCTGATGACACTTAAAAGCACATTTTTCAACTCTTCAATGTTTACTAACAGTGGGATATATTTATCAAACAGTGCAGCAAGTCACTTTGCTGTGCTGCATGACAGGAAAAGGGCAGGAATGAGCCGTATTTAACATAATATGGTGCATTCCTACTTTTTTCCAGCACTGGCACGGATGTATGATGTTAGCACACACACTTTTACCACGCATACCATTACCACGCATTTTTTACAACGCGATACCTTTACAACGCATAGTGCTTTGGGTGCTGGATAGTGAATAGTTTAATTTACTATTCCAACACCAGTCCCCGTGGACACTAGGGAAGGTTATTGGATAGTAAATTAACCACTAGCCATTCCCTAAGTCAGATCGCCTCAAAGCGCTATGCGTTGTAATGGTATGCGTTGTAACAGATGCGTGGTAATGGTAGTGCGTGCTAAAAGATGCGTGCTAAAGGTTGTATACCACTGGCACACAATGTGCTACCTGGTGCCAACTCAAGCACTCATGCACCTTGGAGTACGGGTGCCTGCATTGACGCAGGATTGTTTTTGTGCAGGGAGAGGCACCTTGCTGCACAAACCTAATCTCTTGAGGCATGATCTTCTTTCTATGTGTGCCTCAAAATTCATCACACATAGAAAGAAGAAAAACAAGGAGAAATAAAGATTTATCTTTTAGCTATGCCTTCCCTGGGAATTTGTTGCACTGTTGGCACATTTCCAGATTCCCCACTTACGGTGAATGTGGGAATACCTAAAAATCCATGGGTTTTGCATGAGAACACACATGCACCACCCATGGAAATTCTCCCCCAGGGCAGAGTAATGCAACACAGGGCCATGCACTGGTCCTTGCGTGGTTAGATAAATTGCATCTTAATTTTTGCATTGCTTTTGCACCCCGTTGCATGGTGCCAAAGCAACACAACCCTTTGATAACTATTGCCCACACTATCTTATATTTACAAACTTTGGGCCAGATGTAGGTAATTCTTTTTTTCCGACTCTTAAATACCGACTCATACCGAATCGGTATTTTAGATTTGGAAAACGGGATGTAGGTAAAATTTCGGTAAATTTTACAGATTCGGTATCATTCAGAATATCCAATCTTTATTTACCGAATCGGTGTTTACCGATTCGGGAAATACCGAATCCGTAAATCACATTATTATTATTATTTCTGAATTTGTAAAGCGCATGGTTACACTTTCAGTGTGTCCCCGCGCTGTCAGAAGAGCCATCTACTCCGTCAGTCAAACAAGACGGGATAATCTTTGGGAAAGAGGAATGTTTTGAGCTTTCTACGGAAGATGAGCTCCGATGTTTCCACTCTTAAGCTCAGGGGGAGAGAGTTCCATTTATGTGCCGCCAAAATACGAAAGGATCTTCCTCCCATTCTGGCTTTCTTGTGTCTAGGGACAGCGAGGAGGCCTGCTCCTAACGAGCGGAGTTGTCGAGTGGGCGTATAGGGGCAAAGAAGGTTCCGAAGGAAGGCCGGGCCCTTGCCATGTACGATCCTGTGACTAATACAAAGGACTTTGAAATAATTCTTTCATTGATCGGAAGCCAATGTAGAGTTTGTAGGGATTTTTTTGAGGCGGCTCTTCTGGGCAGCCGGAGGACCAGTCGGGCGGCAGCATTCTGAATTGTCTGCAGTCGCCGCCGGCTAGTGGCATTGGCCCCCAGATACAGGGCATTGCCGTAGTCCAGTCTTGACGTGACAAGGGCGTGGACCAGGGTCTTCCTAGATGATTCTGGGAGCAGGTCGATGGTTTTGCGGAGTTTCCGTAGAATCGAGAAGCACGTACCGGCTACCCGTCTAGTATGGTAGTCGTAGTCCAACTTTGAGTCCACCCATACTCCCAGATTCTTAACCTGATCATTAGGGGTAGGGAGGGGCCCCAGGGTCTGCGGCCACCAGGCAGATGACCAGACTGAGGGGGGTTTTCCAACAATCAGCACCTCAGTCTTGTCACCGTTAAGACGGAGGCAATTTTTCGCCATCCATCCCGCCATCTCCTGGAGGCATGCTGAGAAGTTGGCGGCGGCTTGTTCAGCAGGTTGGGTCAGAGCGACCACCAACTGTGTGTCGTCTGCGTATGTCACTACTTCTACCCCATATCGTTCAGGCCCATAGGAATGAATGGGATTTACCGAATCAGCATTTTCCGATTCGGTAAATACTGAATCGGTAAATACCAATTCGGTAAATTCCGAATCAGCAGTTTGAAAATTGACATGAGAGCCTGCTAACCAATCAAGGACACTCTGCACACCCCACAACAGAGGCCCAGAGGAACCAACCAATCAGAATAAAGCACCCCTCCCCAGTACCTGGGAGTGGACACACCCATGCAGGTGCAGAGCAACTGAACAATTTGCAGAGCAGGAGGAAACTGAGAGGAGCTTGCTTTCCAGAGCTTACCTGGTACACAGAATGGAGTCTCAGGAAGGGCAAAAGGATGGTGGAGAGCGCAAAAGAAAAATTAAGTTCAGCCCAGCAGAACTGCAGGTGCTTGTGGAAGAAATTGTAAGTCACAACACCCACATTTTTGGCAAACAGTCTCTGCATGAGAAACATATGGCTTGGCATACAGGCAAAGGTCAATGCCATTGGGGTGACGCACAGGGAGATTTATGACATAAAGAAACGATGGTACGACCTGCGCATCATAACGAAGAAGAAGATTGCTGCCCAAACAAAGGAGGCTGGTGTGACAGGAGGTGGTAGAAGCAAAGCACCAAAACTGACTGAGCTGGAGGAGCTCGTGGAATCAACCCTTGAGCCAGAATGCATCCATGGGATAGTTGACTTGGACAGTTCAGCAAGAGCAACAAAGAAACAAGGTAAGATGCTTGGACCCTAATCCACACCCATTACCCTGAACCCGTTCCCCACTGTATATTATCATTACACTCCTGAACAGCTTTTACTGGGGGGCAGCAATGCATCATGGGAGACGTAGTCATAGTTACATACATGCAATGCATACACCATACAATTCAGCAAGGCATGCCACACACATCTCCAAGCACACAATGTACACTAGGCAAATGTGTGTAAAAATGTATTTAAAAACTACACACAGGTGAACAACACCATTGACCCTATGTCCATATGCTTTCACAGGAGAGTCCTCACGCAGTACAGCACCAGCAAGGGAGGAGACGGCACGACAACTAAAAGAAAAGAAAAAGAGAAACAAAGCACAGGTCATAGCGCTGTAGAAGGAGGCAACAACACATCCCAGGAAGCCTCAACACCTGAGCGAGCCACAACACCTGTGCCGCAATCCCCTCTATTGTTTGGAACCCCTGAGTTGGAACCCACATCGCTTACACCAACACCAACATCCAGGTCGTCCATGCAGGGAAGGGCAAGTAGGCCTGATGTGCCCCCTCTGAGGATTCTGGAAACCTCAAATGAGGAGGATGAGGAGGGCGAAATTCAAACCATTGCACCTGTGGCTGACAAGGCCAGGCCGCAGAGTACAGCAGGCTCTGCGCGGACCAGTGTCCTTGGCAGGAGGGCTTGTGAGGGTGGCGAGGGGCAGGAAGGAGAGAGCGTCTTCTGTAGCCTGGAGGCCACAATGGTGAAAGTACAGCGCCTGCAGGCTAAGGCAATGTTGGCCATGCACAGGTAGGTGCGCAGCATAAACTACAAACTGTCACACATAGACAAAGGAATAGGCAACATTGCTAGTAGCATGGAGGCAATTGCCATGGGGATGTCAGACATCTCAACATACATGGGTATACTGTCTGATAAGTTGGACAGGGACCATCTAGAACATCGCAGGGAGCGGCAGTATATGCGGCAGCAGTCCAAGGCACTTAACCGATTTGCAACAACAACACCACTACTGTGCCGCCGCTCAATACCATGCAGGATGCAATAGTGCACTGCTGCACAGACTTGACACGGGGCATGTGAAGAGTGACCTCTGCGATGGAGCAGATGCTCACCACTCAAACAGGCACTGCTGGTGACACGAGTGTAGAGGAGACAGAAGGGTCCACCAGCAGGAGTGGCTCTAGCACACCTGTACCAGAGGTGCGCAGGAGCTTCAGACGCAGCAATGCTGAGTCAGACCCCAGCCAAGATATGGAAATCCAGCCACGTAAATCCAGCAATGTAGTGCATGGCCATAAGCATTGAACATTGCCTAAACTCCACAGGACTGGTCACAGTGACGGCAACTGAGCACACGCAGTCATGGACACGGACATTGATGGACAATGGCTTTTATTTTTTTTCATGATGTAGTGAATATTAAACTACAATGAAAAAACTATGTATAACAACGGGTCAGAAAAGCAAAATGAAGCTATCTATACAACTATGCGCTGTTGATAGGATACAATCCCTGAATCCAAGGTATTCATGGTGAAAAATATGTTCCCATCAGATACCCGTCCTGTACCGCCCTACATCATTTGGGATCCTTCACCCGAAGGAAGTGGAAACAAGTCCACTGTGGATTAGGTGGATTGTGTCATAATCGTATTTGAAGGATGCAGTGATGTCTAAATGAAAACTATGTGTTGGTATCAGGGGGCAAAAATAATTAGCAGTGCAAAAAGTGCTATATGTAGCGTGTGATCAAGTGAGTTAATATTGGGTTGTGGGAGTGGAAAGAAGAATTTTAATAAGATCCTACCCGCACCCAAGGTTAAAAAACAGTGCAAAGTAGTGTTAACAAATAACTACTTAGGTCTAATCTAGGTCAACATGTTTCTGCAGTTTTGAAGGCTCACAAGATACCTGTCTGCTTCATCAGGACCTTAAGAATGGTATGCTACTGCTGATAAATGTGTATTAAGTGATCAAAATCATATCACCTGAGATCGCCAGTCAAAATGATCCAAATGGTCACCAAAAGACGGACAGACAAACACACAAAAAGAGGTACACAAAGTCAATAACGATAGCTTCAAACAGAAAGAAAATATCTCGTGATGTTACATATTCTGCCAAGTGATGTTGGTCAATGGTTGTTTAACAGTCAACCTAAAGGTCAGGCAAACAAATCCTGGTGTGAAAAAAGATTACATACACTCACCCACAATCTGGGGAATGAGCTCTCCACCTCACCCGGCTACAGCTCAGGTACAAATGGAGCACCGCTCTATTAAATGTGAAAGGAAAAAATAGTGAAAGAGGAAGAGCTCTCTTAGAACTCAATTAAAACACACACACTTTCCCCAACCTGTTCGCTTTTCGGCTGCTTTATATTTCAGCCCGGTATCGGGAAAGCCAATAATATTACAATTTGGCACTTTAAACCTTGATATTGCGGCTAGATTTAGTGCTTAGATGAATGTAAGCACGATCGCTTTCATGTAAACAAGGATCGAACACGGTACCCGTGTGTATTTATCGGGTGTTTAGGCTAAGGGGAACCAACGAAAAAATACAGAGTTACGAAGGGATCTCCCTCTTAAGCCTGAAATCCCTTTGTTGCAGAGGGGTCAATGGAGCCCGTTCGTTGTGTTGGTCCTTCGTCCCCCACCCGCTTACCTGTCCGTCGGTACTCCTCGCCTTCGTCTAGGCTGTCAATGGGAGGTACCGGGGCGGACAGGAAGCGGAATATTTAAACTCCTTCTCATTGGCCAGCGGGGAAATCACGTGACACTCCTTGTCGCGTGCGCCGGGACTACACCGGTGATGGGACTTGTAGTTTATATGCTTGGATCCTGTCGCCCATGGTTCTATATGGTCGATCTAATCGGCAATATAGTGCGTTGGCAGATTTAAGTTACCACGCCCGATCTACAGTGGATATTTGAAAAAATATAAGAGTGCCTGTTCCATGACTTTGCTATAGTTCTTTGAGAACCGAGGTATATGTTAAGATCTCGGTAGTTAAGATGCCAATTGTTGCTCGATGTACTGTACTAGCCTACAGGTTGGGTTTAGATAATAAGGAAACCAGTAGACCTTTATCTTGATTTAGAAGCCAATTGCTATCTTATATATGCATTGTTTATATTGTTTTCAAATCTCCATTACCATGATGTTAGTGAATGGGTAACAATAATCATAGTGGGAGGTGGAAAAATGCATGCTGATATTTTGCAACGTTCTAGCTCAAAGGTGCGAAATCTACATCACCTTATGCAAGGAACAATATACCAGAAGCCTACAGCGACATCCATGGGATGTCTTCATTCAGACCTGTTATATCAGTTTGAAGTTTGTACACCCATTTTTGTTCTCTTTTATGTAAGAAGGTGCTTATGTCTGTAATCTGTTTAGGGATTACTGGTTGTTCTAGCACTGTCCAGTGCAAATCGGTGGGGGCATGTTGGGCCTCTAGGAAGTGTTTAGTCATTCGTGTTGTTTGTTTGTTACAGCGTATCGAGC
The DNA here is from genome assembly GCF_964263255.1 of Lissotriton vulgaris. Lineage (NCBI taxonomy): Eukaryota > Metazoa > Chordata > Amphibia > Caudata > Salamandridae > Lissotriton > Lissotriton vulgaris. The sequence goes on along the minus strand of NW_028245615.1, from coordinate 771,350 downwards.
TCTTGTGCTCTGAGATCCTGGTCTTTATTTTTCTCGTGGTCATCCCCACGTATTTCTTATCGCAGGGACAGCTGATTAAGTATATGAGGTTGGAACTATTACAGTTCGTAAACCTGCGCTGTTCCCACGGATGTTCTGTCCCAATGTTGATCGTAGTCGATTTACGAGTCTGGGGGCATGCTGCACATTGTCCACATGGATGGTGTCCGATTACAGCAGGCATATCCCACAATGTGCCTCTCGTCTTTGGGATTTCAATCCTAGGTCTTGTGTGGACCTCCTTATTGTATTAATGTTCTAGTGTAGTCAGCTGACTGCGGGCGTTATTAATTTTCTGACTCACTTATGTGTTTGGAATTTAGTTTTGTTTGAGTAGAGGAGCTTGTGGAGCACAGTTTGAGACACACAGGAAGAATCATGGCCACAAATTTAGGCCTAGCCTTTGATGAGGATGAAATCCAGACACTGCTTGCAGATAATCCTAGCATGCTTGAAATGTTCACTCCGATACCCGCCACTTCTACCGGCTCTGAGGACGGTTGGGCAAAGGTACTCATTCTGAAAAAGAACTATGCGAGGGTGTGCGTACATGGTATTATCATGGCTGACTACTTGAGAAACAACTGTGCACCAAACGGCCTCATAGTAGGGAATGTCCCCCGTCTCTTTTTAGATGACAAGGCCTTTCTTCATGACTGGTCGCTTATAGCGTGGAAATGCACGCGCGATTGGTTATGCCTGATCATTAAAACAGCAAAAAAGACAGCAGACAAGATAATGGTAGAGATTCAGGTCTTAGAGGGCCAGATTAAGACAACGATTTCATCTAGCAAAATATTTACCAAACATCAAGAAGATGGCAATAAGTCCAGTAAGGAGTTTAGAGATTCGATACTCTTCACAAAACTGGAGAAGTTTAAAAAAGATCTTGCTAAATTTGCAATGGAAAAGGTGTACCCATACACCAGCGACACCTTCTGTCCCACCAACCAAAAAGCTGGATACAAAGGCGGGTCCAACTATGGGAGCTCTAGCTCCGATGGAGTCTCTAGTGATTCCGATGGATCAAATACCAGCCAGTCATCTTTTAAACAGCGAGGTAGAGGTGGGAACAGGAGAGGGTGGAGAGGATTCAATCAAACTTTCCCTCAACCACAATTTCCACCTTGGTGGCAACCCTCACCGTGGGGACAACCCCCTTTTCCGCCTATGATGAACCCATACGGTCCGCCCCCATTCTATGTAGACCACAACCAACAGTCTTTTTTAGGGGGGGGCAGGAGAAGCCGGGGCCGTCAAAGAACTCCCAGACAACTGAACACTGACCTGTGTGCCGAGGCTCGCCTTTCTGTTCCCTCCCATCTCCCACCTTCATCGTCGATTCCCGGTTTCCGGTTCCGGGGCAGTAGCAGCAGTGTCGGCGGCGCAGCGTTACGTGGACACCTCCTGGGTTTTGCCTCACTGTTCTGCGCTGGATTCGTTGGAGTCGGCGGTGTAGTGTGGTGCTGCACGGGACGTTACACGGTGTGGCTGCTTCTGACCAAGTGTCGTCCTCACTGCCCCACGTTTGCAAGGAGTAAGAGAGACGCCACCGGGCATCTTGGGCGCCATCTGGTGGTCGGAGATTGCTGGAAGTTGCTGGGTATCGCCACTAGCAGGTTAGGGGAAGGATAGTGCCCCCTGGATCTATAACCTGCAAAAGTACACGGGAGCTGAGCAGGACTGGAAGCTCGTGTACCTGAAAAAAAGTCTGAGGAAAGGAGGAAAAGGTGGTGGAGACATAGAGAGTGGCAGAAAGCGGGCTCACAGGTCAGAGGTAAGTGGATAACAGTAAAAAAAAAAAGGGAAACATTTATAGCTGAGGGTCTTTTGCATGAGGTAATTCCAGAGGTGGCTGTAGTACACCTTGAAAGCAAAAGGAAAGGAAAAGCGAAGGAAAACAGCCTGGAAAGTCCCTACTCCCTTGGAAGCAAGTGAGCGGAGAGGGAGAGCTTAAAGACATGGCGCCAGGAAAGAATAAACGTCGGAAAGCACATAAGAACTCAAAACTTCCAGGTAATACAAGCGAAGGAGAAGAGGATATAATTGATCTTCCCACTGACTTGGAAAATGTGTTAACTACACCTACCAGAAATATAACATCGGTACTGGTGTCAACAGCATCCTCCAGTACAATTAAACATAAGGGGCTGATGTCCGCTAAGTCTGCAGGTGGAAAGGGTGGCTCCTCAGTCTCAAAATCTATTAAAGACTTCTTTGGTAAGCATTTTAAAGAAAAGGAGACACCAGAAAGGGAATCAAAAGCGGTGGAGACCCCAAAACTGACTGAGATCATGATATCAGACACCGATTCCCTGAACCAGACAAATTTTGACACTGCTAACATCCCGATAGTACCTCGGCTGTCTTCCTCCCCACGGCTGTTTCAATCAGTATTAAGCCAAGACTCCGAGGGAGAGGGGGAGGAGGAAGAGAAAGAAAATGAAAATCAGACCGATTTACACCCGGAGAGGGAAGCTGCTGAAGCTGGTCTCAATGAAAAAGACAGTCTAGAGAACGTAAATCTGGCCTATACTGTGATATCAGGCCTACCCGTGAATAGTCTAGAGGTGACGGGTACCTCGAGCTCATCAATGCTTGAGGTTATGTTGATGCTCCAGAAAACTCTACAAGGAATTCTAGAGGTTTCAGTGGTAAATAACGAAATTTTAAAAACCCATAGCAAGCAGTTTAATAACATAATTGGGGAATTGATGCAGATTAAAGTCCAAATGCCTTCCCTTGTAAGACCTGTAGAGAACGAAGCTAACGAGGTGGGAGAAACATCAAGGACAAATACACCAAATGAGGAGGAGCCCAATGTATATATTTCCCGCTGTCCCATGATCGTAAGGAGATATGGTGAAAGTAGGCGTTGCCTGAAGAGGCGAATAGGGAAAAAGGTCCAACGGGTTAGACCGGCTGTAGAAAAGGTGATCAGGAAACAGGCACCCTATGACCTAAGGCCCAGGGACAAGGCAGGAAGAGTAGAATTGGATAATGTAACCCCAGTAGACACTAAGGCAAGCACCCCAGGTCCCCAGGAAAAATCAGGTTGGGTCCAAGGTAAATGTGTGACTAAGAACGCAAAGGCCGCTAAGAGGATGCCAAGGGGGAGGAAAGAGGCTTCAGAACCTATACGGGAAATAGAAATGTCCACCGAGGCAGGGCCCAGTAATCTATCCCCGGTAAATAATTGGATGAAGGGTGAGAGAGTAGTAAGCAACCTGAAGAGAAGGAATAAAGGCCCAGAGGAAAGTCATAAGTTTCTACAGGCACCCAAGATTGTGGACACCTGGCTATACCTAGAACCAATGAGTCAGGGATATGGGGGGAAAAGGAGTAAGAAATTAAAACCCCTAAACCGCTCGCAGTTACTATTCTCATTTGCTAAATGCCCCAGCTTAAAATATGTCAGTTCTGAGGATTTAAAAGAAGTGGGGTTTTTGGTTAATGCTAAAGGTGAGGAAATAACAAAGGTCCTTCTCCACTCAGCTTTGATAAAAGTCGCAGTGGAAAAAGCAGAAGCAGAGATGCTAAGAGAAGGAATTAGACTAGTAAAGAGAGAGGATCTGAATATGGTTAACCAAGGGCACAAATTTCTTAGAAACCATGCAGGGCTGGGAGAACGGCAAATAAAAATTATTTCATCTGGATGGAGTAATAAGGAAGGCCTGGCAATTACAATTGTTCCTAAAAAGCTGGGGTGGGGGGATGAAGATGTCTTGGATGGGAACAGGTATAGAGAGCTGGCTTACTTAGACCAGGAGGAGGAGGAGGGGAATTTAAGTAACATCGATTAGGAAACTGGGTCGTCGCACAGCCTGCGTATCTTGTCTTGGAATATTAATGGCTACAAAAGAATATGGCCTCAAGAGATTTTCAGAAATCTCCTCGGAAAGACCGATATCTTGTGCCTACAGGAGACATGGCTGTGCGACGAATCCCTTGTTACGGAAGGTTTTACCAGTCACATAAAACCTGCAAGAAAGAATAAAAAGGGTAGGGCGTCAGGTGGTCAGATGACGCTGGTCTCCACAAGGATAGTGAGAGACATCTTCCATCTCGACTTAACATGTATCTGGGCACTAGGGAGCAGAGTGTTGATCCTAAATAACAACATAAGGGGTGAAGGTTTTTGTATTATCAACGTGTACATACAGAAAGGCGAAAAACATGAGTATAAAGCAGAGTTGGATCGCTTAAAAAAGGATTTAGAGAATTTACAAGAACTCTACCCAGGAGATGTGATTTTAATTTTGGGGGATTTTAATCATAGATTGAATCCCCTAAAAACAGATGCCTGGAATAGTGATATACTAAAAGTGTATAATATAGAGCCTGCAATGTTCATCAACACCGAGCTCTCAAATCAGGATGTGGAGCTTGGACGGCTGTTGGGGGCTATGGGTCTGGTTTGTGTGAACGGTAGGAAAGAAGGAGATCGGCCCGCTAAGCGGACATTTAAAATAGGACAGCAATTGTGCCCGATTGATTATGTTTTTATTCAGGCCTGGTGCTTCCACTCAATTCTACATTTTGAAATTCTTCAAGTAGAGGGCAGCGATCATTTCCCATTATTGTTAGAAATGTTGGTAAATAAGGCTACGCCAAGACAGAAGGTGTTGAACGTCGAGGTCGAATATCCGAAGCGACTTATAACTCGGATAAGTGAAGAACATCTAAACAAACTGAAGGACTTTCAGTTAGTAGCTGACTTAGAAAACCTAGTAATGGGGGAAGAGCTATCCTGGTATGAGGAAATGATAAGACAACTTGTAGAATGCCTTAGAATAAACATTAAACGGGGGAAGCATAGTTTGACAACGAAACTCCCATTACATGCTACTAATAACCCATGGTTTGATGCAGATTGCCGCAAAGCAAAGGCTGCTATTAGAAAGAGTGAAAGAAGCCTTAGGCGCAGTTACAATGAATTAGAACATCAAACCCTTAAGAAACAAAGGATAAAATATAAGGCATCAATTAGAGATAAAAAAAGATCTTTTAAAGAAAATTGCTGGAAGAGTCTATTAGTGGCAATTGAAGAAAAAAATGTCAAAGGCTTCTGGAAATTGATACAGGAATGTACAGGGAAAATATCAGGGTCCATGTAATGTTCTGTTCCAGAGGACAAGTGGGTAATTTACCTTGAGGAGATCTATGGCAATTGGCCAAGGAGGGAGGCAATACAACCATCTAGTTGGCCAGGAGTGAGGGAAGAAGTAATGGAGCAGTTCTCCCTAGGTCACATCAAAATCGTGATAGCGACCTTAAATTTAACACGAGCTGCTGGCCCAGACAATTTACCCGCCATTATTATAAAAACAAATATAGATTGGTGGGCCAATTTGTTTGCAAAGACGTTCTTAAGTATACTAAAAACAGGAACATTACCAGATAGCTGGAAAGGGGCTATCATTAGACCCATACACAAAAAAGGTGATGTAAACTCCCCCAAAAACTACCGCCTGATAAATCTCTTGGACATTGGGGAAAAAGTGTTCTCTAAAATTATTTTGGGGTTGCTAAAAGATTGGGCTGAAGAAAAGGGTATAGTACCTCCTGAACAGGGGGGTTTTAAAGAAGGTCATTCAACTGTGGATCATTGCTTTGCCCTCTGGGCGGTAGCGCGGAAGTCCATAGAGCAAAGGGGTAACCTGTTTTGCTGCTTTGTGGACTTCCGCGCAGCATTTGATCTTGTAAGCAGGGAGCAACTATGGTCTACCTTGAAAGGCTATTAATTATATGCAGACCTGTTAGCCCTTATCCAGGCCTTGCATACAGACAACTGGGCCCAGGTAGTCCTGGATGTGGAGGGTGGATTATCTGGTAGGATCCAGATTGGAAATGGCCTTAGGCAGGGGTGCGTATTAGCCCCGTTGCTCTTTTCTTTGTTTATAGCGGACCTACCCCAGATCCTAAAAGAGGTTAGAGGGGCGAGTCCAAAGTTAGGGGGTAACCATATATCCTGTCTGCTTTATGCAGACGATCTGGTGATCATGGACCAGACGCAGATAGGTTTGCAGAGGAAACTAGATATGTTCCATAAATACTGCCTAAATAAAAAATTGGTAGTAAATATGGAAAAGACTAAAATCCTATGTTTCGGCAAAAGTAAGACCCGGTTCCCTTGGTATTTGGGTACGGAACTTCTTGAGAGAGTATCGGAATATAGATATTTGGGTGTATGGTTCACGAGTAACCTGAATTGGACCACCCATCTGGAGGCTTTAAAAATTAGGGCAGCAGCTTCTATAAAGGGCTTAAAAAGGTTTAATAGCTTTTACGGAGATTTGTCAGACGGGCCGGTTATTAAGGCCTATCTGGCAATGGTCCCCGCGCAATTCCTATATGGATCAGAGGTTCTCCTCCTCAGTGGGAAAAAAGGTTGGGATAAAGCGGAGGGTATGATCCTGAAAAGCTTATTCTCGTTACCTAAATCAGCTATGGTACAGGCAGCAAGATTGGAGATGGGAGTCACTTCCTGGGCAATTACAACCAGGATGGCACTAATACGGTTTTGGCAGCGTCTGGAGATAGGGGAGGCGCCCAGAAAAATATCACAGTGGTGTAGAGAGGAAATTACCTCCAGTGAGTTATCATGGGTTAAAGAAGTCAGACTCTCATTAAAGGAAGCTTATGGGAAGTTAGGAATAGAACTAGATGCCCAGTTAGGACACACCAATATAGGCAAAAAAGAACTACGGTCGTTGGGAGCGGATGTGTCCCGTACTTGTGATCACGAGTACCTTCGGCAAAAAATATCAGTGTCCCATATGATCCAAGTATGGAATTCAGAAGATCATCCTTACCCGTACTTGGATAGGTTGCCGAATCAGAAATTAAGAAGAGAGGTTTTAAAACTGAGAATGGGTGTAAACCCCTGTTATGTAAATACCAGGGTTAAAAACCTCATGATTAATAGTAATGGTAATTGCACATGTACATTAGGCTCCACCTGTGACATTACTCATGTTTTATTAGACTGCAGGAGGACCCTTGATATACGTAAGGAGATTTTAGGCCCGTTATTCAAAAATTACAGGATTACGAATAGGAAGCAGGCTGCGGAGCTCCTGGTGGGGATGGGAAACCTGGATATAGCCTGCGCCTTGGGGAAATACATGATTCGAGTTAGGGAGCTCCTCCAGAATACAGAGTTATAGGCATATGTTATCGAGATTGTACTCTAATGTATGTATTATGTTTGGAAGGTCTAGTCAGATATGTTTTCTCATGTGTTTTTAACATCTCAGGAGGATACTGTTAGAAATAATGTTGCCAGGGTTATCCTCCGGGAAATGACTGAATTGCAATTTTATACATTTTAACTCGTGTTTTTATAAAGTTTATAAATGTATAGTGTATACTTTTATGGTTGTAATAACTCAAATAAAGTTTTAATGACTGACTGACTGACTGACTGAACTCCCAGACAAGGACAGGTCCGCTGGAACATACCACCCCAGACCATGGATCTGAGGAGTGGGAAGAAGATCCCACAGGAGCAACCATCAACCGCAGCGGGACCAGTTTAGTCATAAATTTGAGCTCGCAACAACTAACAGAGACCCAAGAGCAAGTTTTAAACAAAGGCCTTGGTTTCGTCTCAACAAATCGCACGGATCCTTTCCAGGCCCAAATTGAATTAAGTAGACTCTACCGTAAGATCAGGCTACATTTTCTATTTGCCAATAAAACCATTGAAAATTCACAAGGTAGTGCCCTAAATAACACTGGATTGAAGAAGCCTTCGACTTTTAATCCAACTGCTTTAGGCCAACCTCCTAAGGTACTCATCTTCGAAGAAGCGGTCAATCATGACATAAGAGAACTCTTCACTGTTAGGCAGAGAACGTTCTCCAATCTGATGAGAGATGAACAAAATGCTACTAAAGATCTAACTGAGAATCCCCTCATTGTGATAAAACCTGCAGACAAGGGGGGAGGGGTGGTCATCCTTGATGTGGAAACATATCGCAATGAGTGCTTACGTCAGCTCAACGATGGTCGGTCGTACAGAAAACTCAAAGAAGACCCGACAGCTAGACTAACCAATATCATAGCTCATATCGTTGAAGAAGCACTAGCGGAAGGCTGGCTCACTCCCAAAGAGGGCCAATACCTACAAGTATCTAATCCGGTTACCCCGTATTTTTACCAATTGCCAAAAATACATAAGGTCCAACGCCCACCACCGGGCCGACCCATAATATCTGGTATAGGTTCACTATTGGAACCTTTATCGACCTTTGTTGATGTGTTTCTCCAACCTATGGTGCAAGAGATGCCCTCTTACTTGAAAGACACCAAAGATGTTCTAAGACTGTTACCCGACATTGAATACGACATCAACACAGACCTATTGGTGTCATTCGATGTCGAGAGTCTATATACGTCCATACCCCAAACGGAGACTCTACAAGTGATAGAAGAGTTGTTACTATCACGAAACTTAAACTCCATAACTCCTGTCAGACTCATTATGACCTTGGCAACATTGGCCATGACGGAGAACTTCTTTGCCTTTGAGGATTCTCTTTATTTACAGATTAGCGGGACTAGTATGGGCAGCGTTTTTGCCCCTAGTCTCGCTAATCTGTACGTGCACCAATTTGAACAACAGCACGTGCTCGCAGACACCAACCCCCATCTGCTGTGTCTGCGAGCGTGGAAACGCTACATCGATGACATCCTTGTGGTGTGGCGTGGGAATGAAACCCAACTCAAAGAATTCCATGAGTGGCTGAATCAGAAGAATCGTTATCTTAAATTCACCATGGATTATGATGCATGCAGATTGGCTTTCCTAGATCTAATGATCATTGGTACAATCGATGGCCTCAGGTCGGAGCTCTATCAGAAACCCATGGCCCGGAACTCTTTGTTAAATTACCATAGCTGCCACCCAAAGTCCCTTCTGGATAACTTGCCCTATGGGCAATTTCTGCGTATACAGAGAAACTGCACAGACAAGGTATCTTTTGAAACACACGCTAAGAATTTAACACGAGATCTCTTGGACAAAGATTAACCGAAACAACTGGTGAACCGATCCAAAAAAAGAGCAGCAAACAATAATAGAGCAAGCCTACTGGAAATAATGCCTCCCAAACAAAAGACAGAACAAATGACCTGTGTAACGACATTTGGTACACTATCAAACCAAATCACTAGCATCATCAAGAAACACTGGGGCATTCTTAATACGGGAAAAGACAAACTGCCCGTCCCCCTATTTGCCTTCAAAAGGGGACAAAATTTGAGGGACAAATTGGTCCACACAAGACCTAGGATTGAAATCCCAAAGACGAGAGGCACTTTGTGGGATATGCCTGCTGTAATCGGACACCATCCATGTGGACAATGTGCAGCATGCCCCCAGACTCATAAATCGACTACGATCAACATTGGGACAGAACATCCGTGGGAACAGGGCAGGTTTACGAACTGTAATAGTTCCAACCTCATATACTTAATCAGCTGTCCCTGTGATAAGAAATACGTGGGGATGACCACGAGAAAAATAAAGACCAGGATCTCAGAGCACAAGAGCTCGATACGCTGTAACAAACAAACAACACGAATGACTAAACACTTCCTAGAGGCCCAACATGCCCCCACCGATTTGCACTGGACAGTGCTAGAACAACCAGTAATCCCTAAACAGATTACAGACATAAGCACCTTCTTACATAAAAGAGAACAAAGATGGGTGTACAAACTTCAAACTGATATAACAGGTCTGAATGAAGACATCCCATGGATGTCGCTGTAGGCTTCTGGTATATTGTTCCTTGCTTAAGGTGATGTAGATTTTGCACCTTTGAGCTAGAACGTTGCAAAATATCAGCATGCATTTTTCCACCTCCCACTATGATTATTGTTACCCATTCACTAACATCATGGTAATGGAGATTTGAAAACAATATAAACAATGCATATATAAGATAGCAATTGGCTTCTAAATCAAGATAAAGGTCTACTGGTTTCCTTATTATCTAAACCCAACCTGTAGGCTAGTACAGTACATCGAGCAACAATTGGCATCTTAACTACAGAGATCTTAACATATACCTCGGTTCTCAAAGAACTATAGCAAAGTCATGGAACAGGCACTCTTATATTTTTTCAAATATCCACTGTAGATCGGGCGTGGTAGCTTAAATCTGCCAACGCACTATATTGCCGATTAGATCGACCATATAGAACCATGGGCGACAGGATCCAAGCATATAAACTACAAGTCCCATCACCGGTGTAGTCCCGGCGCACGCGACAAGGAGTGTCACGTGATTTCCCCGCCGGCCAATGAGAAGGAGTTTAAATATTCCGCTTCCTGTCCGCCTCGGTACCTCCCATTGACAGCCTAGACGAAGGCGAGGAGTACCGACGGACAGGTAAGCGGGTGGGGGACGAAGGACCAACGCAATGAACGGGCTCCATTGACCCCTCTGCAACAAAGGGATTTCAGGCTTAAGAGGGAGATCCCTTCGTAACTCTGTATTTTTTCGTTGGTTCCCCTTAGCCTAAACACCCGATAAATACACACGGGTACCGTGTTCGATCCTTGTTTACATGAAAGCGATCGTGCTTACATTCATCTAAGCACTAAATCTAGCCGCAATATCAAGGTTTAAAGTGCCAAATTGTAATATTATTGGCTTTCCCGATACCGGGCTGAAATATAAAACAGCCGAAAAGCGAACAGGTTGGGGAAAGTGTGTGTGTTTTAATTGAGTTCTAAGAGAGCTCTTCCTCTTTCACTATTTTTTCCTTTCACATTTAATAGAGCGGTGCTCCATTTGTACCTGAGCTGTAGCCGGGTGAGGTGGAGAGCTCATTCCCCAGATTGTGGGTGAGTGTATGTAATCTTTTTTCACACCAGGATTTGTTTGCCTGACCTTTAGGTTGATTGTTAAACAACTATTGACCAACATCACTTGGCAGAATATGTAACATCACGAGATATTTTCTTTGTGTTTGAAGCTATCGTTATTGACTTTGTGTACCTCTTTTTGTGTGTTTGTCTGTCCGTCTTTTGGTGACCATTTGGATCATTTTGACTGGCGATCTCAGGTGATATGATTTTGATCACTTAATGCACATTTATCAGCAGTAGCATACCATTGTTAAGGTCCTGATGAAGCAGACAGGTATCTTGTGAGCCTTCAAAACTGCAGAAACATGTTGACCTAGATTAGACCTAAGTAGTTATTTGTTAACACTACTTTGCACTGTTTTTTAACCTTGGGTGCGGGTAGGATCTTATTAAAATTCTTCTTTCCACTCCCACAACCCAATATTAACTCACTTGATCACACGCTACATATAGCACTTTTTGCACTGCTAATTATTTTTGCCCCCTGATACCAACACATAGTTTTCATTTAGACATCACTGCATCCTTCAAATACGATTATGACACAATCCACCTAATCCACAGTGGACTTGTTTCCACTTCCTTCGGGTGAAGGATCCCAAATGATGTAGGGCGGTACAGGACGGGTATCTGATGGGAACATATTTTTCACCATGAATACCTTGGATTCAGGGATTGTATCCTATCAACAGCGCATAGTTGTATAGATAGCTTCATTTTGCTTTTCTGACCCGTTGTTATACATAGTTTTTTCATTGTTTGCAGGGATTATAACAATGCAAGGTCAATAAATATTTCCCTTACACGCCTCCTTATTGTATTAATATTAAACTACACTCTTCAAACACTATACCTGTCTGTGTGTCATACATTACCTAGAAATATCAACGTGTGATCTCTGCCCATCTCAATCTACCATCTGTTGCTGCTGCTCCTGTTGCTTGGGGCTCTGCCTGTTCTTGATCATCATCAATGTCCTCGTGATGTGTCACCTCCACCTCTGTGCCTTCTTTGGTGGCAAGATTGTGCAACATGGCACAGGTCGCTATTATCTTGCAACACAGGATGGGGGTGTACTGCAGTGCACCTCCACTCTTGTGGAAGCAGCGGAACCTGTTCTTGAGGAGTCCAAATGTGCGCTCCACTACATTGCGAGTTGACCTCTGAGCCACATTATAACGCCTCTCTCTTCTGTTAGTTGGATTGAGGTAGGGTGTGAGCACAAAGGAACGAAGGGCATATGCACTATCGCCTATGGGGAGAGACAGAGCACCATTAGTTACATATGCATCACACATATATCTGCCATGTCTATCAGGGTGTGTCACTGTGGTTTACTTAGCAGATATCCGTCGCCAAAATCTCCAGCAACAAGCCGCGTGTATATTACACTGTTCTGGAAGATGTAGGAGTCATGGGTGCTACCTGGAAATTCGGCCACTATGTCTGTGATGATGTTGGCAGCATTGCATATCACCTGCACTTTGATGGAGTGCATTGACTTACGGTTTCTGTAGATGTGTTCAGTGGCTGCAGGTAGACAGAGTGGAATGTGGGTGCCATCTATGCAGCTTATCACATGAGGGAAGTGTGCCAGTTGATAGAAATCAGTTTTTGTTTTTGCAAGTTCCACAGGTGTGTCAGGGAACCGGATGTAATGTTCCATTCTCTGCGTCATGGCCTCCAGGAACTTCCGGAAGAATTGTGATAGGCAGCTCTGAGATACACCACCAACTGCAGCAATCACACTCTGGTATCTCCCAGAGGCGAGCAGGTGTAGGCTACAGAGCACCTGCACATGGGGTGGGATGGCGTGGGCCCTGGGTGTTGGGTGATCCATGTATGGGTGGAGGTCCCTAATCAAGTCCAGGATGGTTCTGGGGTGTAGCCTGCACCTTTGCAGTATCTCTGTCTCAGTCAGTTGGAATAGGGTGATCCTCTGCCTGTAGACCTGCTCCTCCCTTCTCCAAACCCTCTCTCCTGCTGCCTGTAGACGTTGCCACCTCGCAATCACATAGAATGCCGCCATTCTTGCAAAACGGTTGCATTTTGGGTCCCTTTTTAAAGGCTGCACCTGGTTACCACCTGCTTTCATTCCATGGTAAATACCGACTCTTAAATACCGAATTTCAGTGAATTCGGTATTTTTTCCCTTTCCTACATCTCAATCGGCCTTTTTTACGATTTCTTATTTACCGATTCAGTAAATAAGAACTTGGTAAATAAGGATTTGGAGTATTACGATTCGGAATTATACCAACTCTTATTTACCGATTCGGTGCATTTTTGGCACCTACATCTTATTTTCCGAATACCGGTAGATAAATGCCGAAATTACCGAATTTCGGCCGTTACGACCGGTATTTGCCTACCTACATCTGGCCCTTAGTGTACAGTATTTTGTGGTGATATTAAATTAGTTGACTGAATCTAGAGTAAATCAAATGATGGGCATTGTCTAAGAGTTATATGGGTTTGTGAGTGGGTGTGTGAGTAAGTGGCTCTGTGGGTGTCTATGTGGGAGAGTGAGTGGCTGTTTGGGCATGTGATTGGTTTTTGGGGTCTGTGAGTGGGTGTTTGAGTGGCTATATTGGTGAGTGAATGGGTGTGTGAGTGGTTGTGTCATGTTTGTAAGTGGATATATGAGTGTGTCAGTGGGCTTTTGAGTAGTTGTGTGGGTCTGTGCATGGAAGTGTGACTGGTTTTGTGAGTATGTAAGTTGGTGTGTGAGTGGCTGTATGGGCATGTATGTGGAATCTGTGAGTGGGTGTGTGAGTGATTGTGTGGGTCTGTGAGTGGGTGTGAGACGGATTTTGTGGGTCTGTGAGTGGGTGTATAAATTGCTTTATGGGCGGGTATGTGACTGGTTGTGTGGGTGTGTAAGTGGGTGTGTGAATGTGAGAGCACCTGTGTGGGTGTGTGAGTGGTTCTATGGGTATCTGAGTCGGTGTGTGAGTGACTATATGGATGTGTAACTGGGTGTGTGAGTGTCAAGTCAAGTCAAAGGTAAGTTTATTATGACTATAGTCTTTAAACAGGTACAAGGGACAGTATCACAAATTTAAAATATTCACATAAAAAACAATAACACATTATACAATTGATCCGATATTAGTTTAGACTCTAAACTAATATCATGGGTGTGTGAGTGGTTGTGTGGGTGTTTGAGAGAGTGTATGAGTGGGTCTGCGAGTGGGTGTATGCATTTTTTAGTTGGGGTCTGGATTCATGGATCTGTTGCATTACCTAATTTGCAATTACCTAATTGATAATCACAAATTAGGTAATGCAAAAGCAAGGGTGCCTGTTAGCCTAGGCCCCCCTGAAGCACCTCAAAACATGTGCACATGTAAAGCACACACATGCAGATGCATGTCAGGCAAGTGAGGAGCTCTGCTCATTTGATCTCTGCTTTTGGGGATGTTGAAAGCCACTGTATCTTGTGGATCAACTCTGGCCCCAAGACAAATCTGGACAAGCATCCTAAACCTTATCTTTTGCAAGGATTTCATAGAGTGGATGGATGGACAAGGGAAGCTAAGCAGACCTCCTTACAGCTGATTACAATCTGCCTTGGGAGACTTGACTGAACCCATTAGTGGGTGAGGTATTATTATTAGCTGAGGGTGATTATCCCCAACTACTAATAACCTACGTTCAGAAGTATTTTAGAAAAGGGGGTCTCTAGTTGGCAGAGGTAGGTAACTTTGTCCAAGTAGGGACCCTTCTTCCTCGTCAGGGTAAGGGAGTTACACTCCTAAAATAACCCCAGCTCACTCCTTTGGTAGCTTGGCACAAGCAGTCAGGCTTATCTCACAGGCAGTGTGTAAATCATTTGCACATAGCCAACAGTAATACAGTGAAAACACTACAAAAGGAACCCACACCAGTTTAGAAAAATATCCAATATTTTCATATATCCAAAATAAGACTTAAATGATAAAAATCCAACATACAGTACTTTAAAAATATGTACTTTGCAATAATTCTTTAAATACACAGTTCCTTGGAGTTCGTAGCTCCATCTGGTGCTACAGCGGTGCAGTAATCTACAGAATCGAACAGTTCCCTCTGACTGTGTTGGTCAGGGGCTTCACCAGACTCGTAAACAGTACCTTTTGTGTTGTGGATGACATGTGGGTGTGGGCTGGCCGTGGCAACCAGCATGGTTGCGGTGCGGCGTGCGGTGCCCTCAATTCGCGGTGCAGGCAGCAGCTCGGTAAAGGTCGTCCAGTGGCGTCGGTGAGACCAGGGCTGCGGTGCGGAGTGAAGGGGTGCTGGTTGCGGTGCTGACAGATTATGGTGCATGCAACAGAGCCGGTTGCGGGAAGCTGGTGTCAATCGGTCCATACTGCGTTGTGTGACTTACAAGCAGTGCCCCCAAGCCATGATGCGGTCACGTAAGTCGCAGTCAGCATGCAGCGACGGCGTCAGTGAGTCCAGGGAGGTGAAGTGAAGCAAGTGGGTGGAGAGTGTGGTGCCCAGAAGTCACGGTGCAAGCAGCGGTTCGGTGGTAGCGGCGGTCATCATCATCAGTGAGACCAGGGTTGCAGTACGAGATGCGGCGGTGCCCTCTGCGGTGCCTGCAGGACACAGAGCTAGCAACGAAGTTGGTTGCTTTTCCATTCTCTGTTCCAGCTCTTCCTGACAGGTTCCTTGATTCCAGCGAGTTCTCTGAAGTCTTTTATCTCCCTGAAACTTCCAACAGGAGGCAAGCTCTACTTCAAGCCCTTGGAGAAAACTCTAACAGCAGGATGATGAAAGTACAATACAGCCCTTTCCCTGCCGAAGACAGAAGCAGCAGACCAACACAGCAGAGCACGCAGCAAAGTGTCATTTCCTCCTGACAGCTTTTCCAGCTCTTCTTCCTGGCAGGTTCCTTAGTTCAGCAGTAATCTAAAATACTGGGTTCTGGGCCCCAATATTTATACCGCAAACTCCTTTGTTCTCTTGGCGCATAGAGGTTCTTTGCTCAGCCAAAATTAGTGCTATCCTCTCTGGTCCAGCTTCCTGGCAGGAGGAGGAGACAGCATTGTCCAAGGCAGACACGGCCTATTCAGGTGCAAGGGAAATCTCTGCCCACCACACTAAATGCAGACCAGGCCCAGTCAGGTGACAGGAAATGACGGCAAGAGAACGAGGCAGAAACGCGAACTCCAAGTTGAGAAGAACATACCCAGTTGACCAACGGAGCTATGCTGACATATGCCCGTTCATGAAAATTTAAAAAACTTTTAAGATATACATACAGACCAACAAGAAGAGTGGAAGTGTCTCCATATATCTACAGGGAAGTGGAGAGGTTCCCTATACTTCAGCCATATACCAGTGAAGAGGAAGAACTTCCACCTTTGCAAGAAGCCACAAACCGAGGTGGTAGATCAAACAAACACCCATGGAGGTGGAATTACCTACACTCAAAGGAGAGGGTGTTAAGTAATAGTCCTTGAAGCCGGTGATCCCAAAGAAACAGCAGTCCTGAAGAAGGTGCTACAGTATCAAGTGTCCACAGCACCGAAACGCGCCAACGCATTCCTTTATTGTGTAGAATCCAAGTAGGGTCCAGGGAGCAATAGATATGCATATATTAATGGTACTATTGACTGCACCACTTGTATATTAACAAAGGACCATTGGATCTAGAAACTAGAGTGGCGAGAGATTTTAAAGGCCACGTTGCGTAGGGGGTTCTTTTATGATTTAATAGTATATCTGTGTGCCATATTTGCTTTTAATGTTTTTTCTTTTCCTATGTATTAATTCAACTAATGAAATCGTGCTTGCCTAATGTATGTAATGAACTGTTATGAATATTTGTTTTTTTATTGTTCATGGTCAAAGATTGTTCTTTGAAATTTTAATTCGTCATTTTGTGTAGATCTTTCTTTATGTTTTTTATTAAAGAGACTGTGAACGTTCAATTTTAGTGTGGAAATTAACCTTTCACCATTACTGTGATTGATTTGTTTGTCCTTGCGGGAGTAAGAGTGTATGAATGCTTAGACAGATAGGGTATGGAAATATAGCAAGTCCATACGATAGTGTATACCCAGGGATCTTTCTCTGACTGACAGGAAATCTCCTCCATCTACTCTAAACGCAGCCCAGGTCTATCTAGCCGAGCTCTGGCTCACCCAGGAAAGGCAGGACACACCTCAACTACCCCAGTGGTTGTCTATAGTGAATGCACATCCCCAGCCCATGTCACTTCGAAGCTGGACAGTCAATCCACAAACCAGCAGAGGCAGACAGGATGACTAAGCAAGAAAATACGCACTTTCTAGAAGGGGTATTTTCAAACACAGAATGTAAATATCATCCCTACTAAAAGATGCATCTTTGCATTCTGAGTTCAGGCATGCTAAACTTTATCTTCCTATCTTGTCTCAATGGAAAGTTATATTTATAAGATGTTATAAATAAACTCCTATTCTATCCTATGGGACAGATAGCCTTTCAGAATTGAAAAACAATATTCACTGCAGTTTACTATTAGGACATGTTACAAACATCAGGACATGTCGTACCTTTCACATACACTGCACCCTGCCCACAGGGCTACCCAGAGCCTACCTTTGGGGTGACCCACATGTAAGAAAATAAAAGGTTAGGGCCTGGTAAGTGGGTGCACATGCCAGGTCGACATGGCAGTACCAAACTGCGAACAGAGACTGCAGTGGCAGTTCTGAGAACCTTTTGCAAGGCTACTTGTGTGGATGGCACAATCAGTGCTTCAGGCCAACTAGCCGCATTTGACTTACAGGCCCTGGGCACACACAGTGCACTGTACTAGGGACTTAATAGTAAATCAAACAAGACAATCTTGGTAACACCAATCCATATTCACACTTTACAGAGGAAGCACTTGCACGTTGCCACTGATTAGCAGTGGCAAAGTGCCCAAAGCATATAGACCAGCAAAAACTAAATCCAGCACACAGCAAAAATACAGGAGGCAGCCGCAAAAATACTGGGGAAAACCACGCCAAGGATGCCAGGTCTAGCAACCCTCTATACTGGGATCAACAAAAAACTTACCAGAAGGCTACAGACCATTCAAAACTTGCCAGATTAATCACTCTCAACATTCCATGCCACACTCACCTCACAACACACCTGAAGGAGCTCCACTGGCTCCCCATTCACAAATGAGTGCAATTTGAATTCCTAACCCACATTTTCTAGGCACTACATAATAGTGGCCTAGCACAACTCAACAATCACATCTGCTTTGACAAACCTTCCAGACACCACTGCTCATCCAGAGGCTTACTTGCAAAATTCCCACAAATACTGAAATGGGATCTGGTGTCGAGCCAGCTAAAGCATGAAACGACCTACCACTACACATAAGAGCCTCCTCCTCACCTTTTGAATTCTGCAGGGAGCTGAAGACCTGACTTTTTGTGTAGTCCCACTAGGTCTGTCTAAAAGGTGTGTGAAATCAGACGCAATTGTTGAGGTATGCTGGGCTGTGCAATATGTTTTAAAGCTGCCCGGGTTGAGAGTGACAAGCAATAAGAGGCAGGAGGGTCGGGAACGAAGAATGTGCAGCAAGAGGAAGGCAACAGGGTGGATTAAAGTAAACGTCAGCAGGGATATGCTTTAGAAAGAATGGATGATGGGAGGAGGGCATGTTGAAAAGATTAGATGTCAAGGGGAGGATTGTCATCACAGGGAAGGATGACACCACAGAGAATGGGAGGATGGGGCGAAGAAGATGTACTGCAGACACATGCACCTTCTACGAGTGCATGTCGTAAAGTAAAAAAGAAGAGTACCTGCAGGAGCCTGCTGCCGGCGGAAGGACACTGGCCACAGAAATCTGTACTTAGTCCATGCTTCACTGCAGGGACGAAAACTCGAAGCCCAAGAGGAAGCCAGAGGGGAGGAGGAGGCACTGACCAACAGGAAGCAAGGAAACAAGAGTGATATGGGAGCCAATCAATGTTAAGTAAATATAAGTAATGGGTGGGCTCTAAGATAGTTTTTTGGTTTACAAGAGATTTCATAAGCTCAGTGCAAGTGCTCTGCAGGCGAAAACCTAAAAGATGAAAGAGAGAATACATCAGCACAGACAGTCAACATAACAGCAGTTCCCACCGAGAAACTGAAATGAGTAACCTGATGAACAGGCAAGAAATCAAGAAGCTGATCAATACACCACAACAAGATCCTAGGTCTGATTTTGAAACAGTAAATCAACTGAAATTGGACTGACTAGAACTGTGCCAGAATATTATAGTTACAAAGCGGATAGACTGGAGAAAAAGAAAAAACTTTTATCTTGGAGCATGTACTGCATGCCACAAAAAAATAGAGGGCGAAGACCCACCTAAGACAAAACTACAATGGTTCCGTCGGGGTTAGAGCAAGAATATATTTACAATGCAGAAATATTCAGAGGTAGTTGCTTGGTATATAGCATACATGTAACAATCCTTTAGATTCTTTCTAGAGCATACAAAGTCAGAAAAGAAGGAACACCAAGAAAATAATAATACGCAGTACTGTTTAGTAGATGCATGAAGCAGTATTGTATAGATTTGAAGTTCCCATGGATATTTACAAACATATAAAGGGCTGTCAAAGCCTGAAAAAACGTACATTGCAGTGATAAGCGATATGGTGACATTAGGGGTTCGGTGATCGTGGTGCAGTGAACATGTACAAAGTGAAACAATATATATATATACAATTGGTCAGAGGAAACACAATATCTCTGGCAGTTAGCGTAATTGCTTAGTGATTTGGACCAAGAGATTTGTTAACACTGAACCAAGAAAAACCGTCACAAGACTGCTACATGCATCTACTAAAGAGTACTGCGTATTATTTTCTTTGTGTTCCTTCTTTTCATCCTTAAATACAGAACATCAAAAACGATGCCACTGTATGTAGCGTATCTGGACTTCATGGCCGCCTTTGACTTAATATCAAGACACAGGCCGTGGAAACATCTGAATGATATGGGTTCAGATCTACTGTCTGTGATTGAAATGCTGTACTCGGATACAACATCTCAGGTCAGGTTAAACTAAAAAGACCTCTTTAGTAACAAATTTGCCCCCACAAGCAGAGTAAAACAAGATTGTCTACTTGCACCATAGTTATTTTCACTGTATACATATGACCTTTTAAGTGAATTTCTGAAAACGAGCATGGATGACCCTGCAATTGAAGTCTTCTAAGTTCTTGCATTCCTATACACTGTTGACTTCATCTTAATAGTGAGAATCTCAAAGTGTTTGGAAGCTCAACTAGAGGCAGTGGACATGTACTAGAGAAAACCAAACTAATGATTTTCAGAAAGACCAAAAAAATCTGAAAAACATATGCAATTAACAACAAAAGTTTGTAAGAAGTTAACACCTTCACATATCTGGGACTGTCAATCGCCAACAATCTCAAATAGAATAAGCACATCTCTGCAGGTATCGTAAAATCAGAAGGCTCCCTAAATATCATCTGTAGAATGTCATGTACCCAAGAACATGTTTCATTACAGAACATCGATCGTTTTGTGTAAGCATAGGTCGAAATCCAAATAGCCTATGAAGCAGATCTCTGGGGTCTGGACAAAAGTACAACAAAAATAGGGAGCCATGAAATAAACTTCCCTGTTGATGCTACAAACAGGTTCTAAAATATATCATGAATAGATTGATAGTGGTCGGAGAAAATCTAGTTGACAAGTTTTATCCACATTAAAAGGTCAAAATGTGCTGCTTGTTTTGAGAAAGACCAAACAAACAAATTCCCTTTCCTGCTTAATGAAAAAAACTTGTTCTAGACTGATAAACTCTAGACAGATCGTGTGTTAGAGGTACCTTGTATAGGATCATACAAACACCATGGGACATTAAATACAAAATACCTCATATGAAATAGGAGACAAATATCCACATTTATGGTTGCTACACAACGTTAGACAAAACTACAATGCACGTTTCTAAAAAAAAATGGTATATCCAACTATGTAATGATTATTGTAAAAACATTATTTTATTAAAAAATCTTTTATTTAAAATCTTCTTTATCCTGTATTTACATGAATACGATAATCTGATAGAGAACAGAATTGCATGATTGCAAAAATATACATATATAAAGAACAAATTCAAAAAGCAATAGACAACAAAAATGCATGAACCAATTTTTCAATGGCTCAAGTATTCCATAAATGATACTAATATCTTTATTACAACAGCGGTATGAAATTCAAGTCCCTCCAATGTACATATATCACATGATCATTAATCAAGCTGCCTGTAGTCTTCTAATAAACAATATATAAAAAAGAACATAACTAATAGTATCATTTGAGACACAAAGTCTAGGTGCTTCCTGCAATCAATCGCCAACAACCCAAACAAGGGACCAAATGTTTTTCATAGATTAGATTCTGTCAGAAGGAAATAGTACTTCCATTACAACACTTTTCAAACTGAAATACTAAAAGTATGCCATATAGACTATTAAAGGAACCCACCTCTATCGCCTGTTTCTTAATTTAATTTGGTAAGATCCAGGAAAAGCGGTCCATGTATTTCAATTTAAACCTCCTCTCTAGGGTCTATAATAGAAAACACAAACTGTCAATGTCAATAACAGCCCTACTGTTTATATAGTTTAAACATTTTAAAAAGGGGGTAAAGCCAGCCAAAAGACAATGTATTAGTCAATATATTTTACTCAGACTGCATAGCTTTATAATAAGGCAATAGCTAATTAATCCTTAAATGATTAATGCCGGAACAAGTCTCAATCTGCTTGCATCTATATTATTTATGATTTATGAATTATCATTCTTTGCCCACATGGAGCATGATATAATTAAAAAATCTAATTGTATCGTCGTCTTGCCTATTGAAACTTCGATTAAAGTCTTGCACAGAAAACATTAATGGGCAGAGGGGACAGAGATCGGGCACCATAAGGATACAGAGTTCCCCATATTTTAACCCAGCTTCTTACCTGGCAACCCAAACGGTGATGCCTGTTTATGTCCTGCTTATTAAATCTGCAGTTTGTTTGTGGATATTGCAATTCTTTTTTTTAAACTATGTATTACTATTCCAATTTTGTTTTAAAAACCACAACAAAGTAATATGGAAAATATATAGCTAATAATGTTTCTTATCGTCTAATATTTAATTCTCTAAGGCTCTTACTTCTATCGATCAATGTTCCAAAATTGAGTTCTCTTTAAGATGCTTCCCTATCTGCTTACCTTTTAATATTCCGTGGTCTTCAAACAGCGTGCTCTATTACCGGATTTGTGAAACAGAGTGCATGCCTGGATTCCTGCTTTTATGATGCCCAACAGGAAGTTACTTCGCAGCGGCAACTAAATTACTGAAGCCTACCAGGAAATGTGGTGGCCATATTTGAATGGATAGTAACCCATCAGTGTAATGTCCAATGTATTTTAAATTCGGAAGGCAAACACTCGTAAACGGGTCGATCCCCATATACATAGACTACTGTCTACCAAAAGTCTCAATGGTTTAAAGGATAATCAGTTCCTACCCGGAAGTGTGGCGGCCATGTTTGAATGGATAATAATCCATCAGGGTAATCCACAGTATAACCTGAAGAAAATGACAAACACCCTTAAGCGAGTAGATATCCATAACCCCAATGATATTGAGTCTGAGTAAAATATATTGACTAATACATTGCCTTTTGGCTGTCTTTACCCCTTTTTAAAAATGTTCAATTATATAAAAGGTAGAGGTGTCATTGACATTGACAGTTTGGGGCCTATTAGTATGGCGGGCGGATCGGATTCACAGAAGGCATTTAGGAGACCTAAAGTTGGGAGTCCTAACTTTACTACTACTAAATTGAGAAAAATCCTAATTTTAAGACTTTCGGTATTCACAGAAGGCATTTAGGAGTCCTAAAGTTAGGAGTCCTAACTTCTGTGAATGCCAAAAGTAGTAAGTTAATTCTGTGAATACCAAAAGTAGTAAGTGCAATCTGTGAATACCAAAACAGTAGTAAGTTTAGGATTGAGTCTTAAATTCATTCTGTAAATCGGGCCCTCCATGTCTAACCATTACGTGCGCCCTGAACCTTGCAAGTGTCATTTATTAATGAGTGCCCTTGCCTGCTGTGTGCAGGAACAAAACTGTGGAACAATCTTCCTTAGAATTTATGTTCAGGAAGTACCATTTTCGAATTCAGAATGCTACTGAAATCTCATCAGGTTTGATGAGCGACCTCTGGTCCCCTCTAGGGTAATACAGTGAATTGTGAATAGAGAAAAGTAGCCACAAAGGGTGCACTGTATGTTTCAATGCAATTAATTTTATTGCAGTTGCATCAGAAGAGACCAGGGTCCAACCAGGGGATAAACATGAGCAGTATTAGGCTATGGCAAGACAAGGGAAACCGAGAGCCACAAGAGCCCCTCGCTGCTTTCTCTATGCAGAACAGGGTACCACATGGGGAAGAAAGGAAGCACCAGGCACAATCAAGTGGCCAATTCAAGTGCATGAAGCTCTGTAGAGTAGCCTCCTACAAGTCAGATTGAGGCTCACCAGAGTCAAGGGATGACAAGGCATGGTAAGCACTGGAAATTGGGTTACTGGATGAGGGGTGTGAAATCCTACTCAAGCAACAACCACCATTTCTGCTAGGGTGAAGTCACAAGCAAACCCCAAATTAACCTGTCCTTAATCCTCTGTTAGCTTGGCACAAGCAGTCATGCTTAACTAAGAGACAATTTGTGAGGCATTTATCCAGCACTTCAAACAGTAATAAAGTGAAAACACAACACAAGAAAAACCCTACACCAATTTAGAAAAATAGAGTAAAATGTAGTAAATTATTTGAGACCAAAATGACAACAATCTAATCAAAGGAACTGAAGATTTTGAATTTTAAATATTTCAAGTTAAGTAAAACACAAAAAGTCTGGTCATGTGAGACTGGGTGAAAGTCACAAATTCAGTCTGATCACGATTGAGTGTTGTCTGAATAGAGAGACCAGATTAGTCTCTCTAAAAGGGTTGCCTTCAAAAGTCCAGCACCAAGAGTTCTGTTCACTGTGGAGGGGGCCACGAGGAGCAGGGAGAGCATCGCAAACGGTCTTCGATGTAGCAGGAAGGTCCTGTCGAGCATCACGGATGGTAGCTGATGGAGCTTTTCAATGGTGGTCTCTGTGGGCTGTCAAAGCTGTAGTGCAAAGTGCAGATCTCTGGTTATTGGGCGTCGCTAGCGCTGATGAGTCAGGCTCACTAGAGCTTTGCATTGTCGGGTGGTGCGGCGGCAAGATCTTGTGAAGCAGAGGCCTCTTTGCGGTTGGGAAGAGCCCAAAACGTTTTGATTTCTCTTTTTCTGTTAGAGAAGAGCTCATCTGATGCCACACCAAGGGTCCTTAACCTGAGGGGCACCGCTTGGGGGTCAGCAATTCACTTCAGCAGAGGCCAGCAGGTCTCTGTCAGGTCCAGTTGCAGCTCCAGGCAGCAGGTCAGCTGGGCAGTTGCAGGGAGCAGAGAACAGGAGGTCAGTCAGTTGACCAAAGGAGTCACTTAAATCCAAGATGAAGGGACCAGGTTGTTATGGATGAAATTAAATATGAAAAAGTGGCCCAAAAGAAGACAACAATAGAGAATGTCACACAGTTCTAAGTGGCGAAAGAGTAGTGCAGGCCTACAATATTGTGCTGATGAGAGAGGGATGAAGGGTTCACTTGAAGACAGAATGAATGACCTGTAAGGTTGTAGTTAAAGGAAAATCCATGTTTGGCAAGCTTGAATGAATTTATGGCCATGACACACAGTCATGTATTCTGTGTTCTCAGCAAATTGAGAAATGATTAAAAAATAGAAGCAGGAGATTGAATTAGTCAAGAACACACAGAATCTGACAAGAGGTCTAGGGATAAGAATGAGAAAGCACAGCCGCAAATACGCCTGCATTTAGACAAATACACATGCATTCAAAGGTAGAGAATAGTTATGTTGTTAAACATTGTTAGAATTACAATGAAGATTGTGTAGGAAATAGGTTAAGAGATTAACGACCCAGGTGACTGGTATTTGTTTTAACTAATGTGTAACGTTTAGGTAATTCATTATGTGACCTTTTGTAACAAGTATTGACTGACCATGTATAAAAGTGGCTGCCTGTGAAGCAGCAATTTGAGCATGGTTGTTTTCCTGTGTGATGACGGTCTCTCTCCCTGTTGCAACATTAAAGAGCTGTTTTACAATGCCAAGAGGAGTCTGCCTTTTTAAAATTATTTTAAGTTACCCTGCAACAAGGTCCATTCTTCCTTCTCAGTAATCAAGGCAGCAGGGCAGCAAAGCAGCACAGTAGTACTTCTACTGTAGTTAGTATCCACAGGTCCACAGGTGTATTGAAATGTTCGGTCTCAGGATCCATTATTTATACCTGGTGCCCACTTTAAAATAGGAGAAGGTTCTGGAGGTTTCTGCCCCAGAGGTGTTTGGAATTTGCTGCCTTCCTGCCTTTGCCCCAGCTTGTATGGGGTTGCAAACTGCTAGTGTCAAAATCCTTTGTGAGTGAGCTGCCAGTACCTTTATGATCTGCAAGTGTGGTAGGTGAAAGCTCCACTTCTCGATCTGGTCACAGATGGCCCATCTTGACATTCCCCTTTGTTTCACTATCTGGGAACAATACATAAAGGACAACTAACAGCTACACTTAGTCATGTAAACTATGACTAGGTGGGTTACAGCATGCAGGCACCAAATGGTTAGGGAAAGAAAATGCCAACTTTCCAAAAGTGGTATTTTCAAAAATGTGATTTAAAATCCACCTTTACCATTAAAGAGGGCTTCAAATTATGATTCCTTAGATACCAAACTCAACATTTCTACCTGCTCCCAATTAAATGCATCACTTAATAATGTAATAAGTTAACCCAATGCTATCCTATGGTAGAGGCAGGCCTTGCAGTAGTGAAAAACGAATTTACATTTTTTACTTCCAGAACATGTAAAAATGAAAGGTAAATGTCCAACTTTTTAAATACACTTCACTCTGTCCCATGGGCTGTTTAGGGCCTACTAAAAGGTTTATTTTGTGAAATCAATAAGGCCTAGCCTATTTGTGAATTTGCATAGACTCAAGACTGTAAGACAGGGTACATACCCTTTTGTTTGTTCATGAGGCCCTCACCCACCAACCTGGTTGGTGGCATGCTTCATCATCGGGCCCACCCAGTGACACCGAGTGTGTCCCGGGTGTGCTTCGATGCCTGAATACAGCAGAGCAGGTATGTTTCTGAGTGTGCAGTGTAGTGACGTGAAGGGGAAAGTTTAAAAGCTATACAGGGATACCAGTACCTCAGGGTAAATTATATTTTAATAACTGGGTCACTGTTAGCATTAAAAAAGACTGATGGATGTTATAGGAGTGTTAATTAGGGTCTCCTACATCCAGGAGTGGTCTACATGTTTTAGCCAGGCCTTTATGATTAGTGATATGAGTGGTGCTATAAATAGGTTTATTTTGCCAGGTAGAGATGGCAGTTTAAAACGGCACTCACCAGCTTAAGTGGCAAGTGTGAGATGTCTTTAACCCCTTCTGTGCTGCGCAAATTTCCCCCCGGTGCTGAACGTTCCATTGGGCCTATGGAACCATGACGGAACGGTTCCGTCATAAGCACACGCCACCTTATGCTCATGACAGAACCGTTCTGTCATGAGCATGGAAGGGGATAAAGGATGCTGGGAGTTCGAAAGGAGCATGTGTTTATTGTAATGTACCATACCTGATGCACCTGAAAAATAATAAAACAAAGTTAAACAAAAGGTTATGTAACTGGGTGGCACA
Source organism: Lissotriton vulgaris (assembly GCF_964263255.1). Classification (NCBI taxonomy): domain Eukaryota; kingdom Metazoa; phylum Chordata; class Amphibia; order Caudata; family Salamandridae; genus Lissotriton; species Lissotriton vulgaris. Next base: position 744,613 of record NW_028245615.1, on the reverse strand, counting down.
ATAGGTGCTGCAGGCCCTCTAGTTATACAAATAAGGGTAAGCCTATATCTCTAGATGCTGAAAAGCTTTAGTGATTTATGCTTTTAGAACAGACAATTGCAGCTTGTGTTTATTTATCCTGGTACATTTATTTATACCTCCTCACTTTATCTCTTTAGTTGAACGAAAACAATGTCTTTCAATATTCATTTCACAAAAAGGCCCTCTAGTAGCATTTGATTTATAGACCCTGTGTACATGTAAGATCACTTTGATAGGGACTTATAAGTAAATTACATGTAACAAATGGGTGTAAGCCAATTCCATGTGTTAAGGAGAAATCAAAATCACTTTAGCACTGATTAGCAGTCCTAGGGCCAACGAAAGCAAGGTCAATTAAAATTGGAGGAGTAAGGCAAAAAGGTTTGGGGAAGACCAACCTAAAACTAACAGGTCTAACAATGAGCAACTTTTTGATTGTATTGCATGTGCTTACCAGACCTGGGATGACAATGGACCGTATCAACAACAGTTGAACATGCTTGGCGCCGGCCAAGCGCCTGTTCATGTCAACTTACAATATCTTCATTTAATATGCTATTTCTCTGAGTTAGTGCATGATTTTCAGACAGCACAGCTCAGGCACATTACTCCCATATGCCTGAGACATTCATAAATAGAACCCCACACAACAACCTGGGGCACTGGCATTTAGGAGGTAATAGTGAACAGAAACGCTCACCTCACACACTAACTGGGGAGATACTGGGTGCTCATCTTGTGATGAACTGGAAAAACTCATGATACTGGCTACTGACGTGAGTTTCTGGACAAGAAGATGAAAGGAAATTATTAGGGATGGTCCATCACCACTCTCAGGCTTTCACCAATACCACAAGCCCTACTTCTCTGAAGATTTTGTACGGCTAAGTTCACACACATGGCAAACACAAGGAGATGATGGACGGAGCACTGAAACTTTTCAGACACTCACGCCCAGTCACAGATCTGGGTTGAATCCATCATCATTCTTTAGCTCACTTCGCCACCCCAATTTACACACATCTATACGCAAATCAGTCTTGACCCAGTGCCTCATGGGAACAGTCCAGCACGATCTGCCAAGCCATGTCTTCCCTGGACCAGAAACAAGCGTCCTGGGACTGGTTTCAGGGTAGCACCCCTCATCAGCCAGGCTAGCTTGAACCCAGTGGCAAAGTGAGCAAGGGACCCACGTCTGGGCATACCCTGCCAACTTAGGGCAAACAAAGTAAACACAAAGAAATGATGGAGGGAGCGCTGAAACTTTTCAGACACTCGCCCTCAGTCACAGATCTGGGTTGAAGCCATCATCATTCTTTTGCTCACTTTGCCACCCCAGTTCAGACACAGCTATATACAAAGCAATCTTGACCCTGTGCCTCATGGGAACAGTCCAGCCCGAACTGCCAAGCCATGTCTTCCCTGGACCAGAAACAAGCATCCTGGGACTGATTTTGGGGTAACACCCCTTATCAGCCAGGCTAGCTTAATTTCAGTGGCAAAGACAGCAAGGGACCCACATCTGGTTATACCCTGCCAATTAAGGGCAAACAAAGTAAACATAAGGAGATGATGGCTGGAGTGCTGACACCTTTCAGACACTCACCCCCAATCACAGATCTGGGTTGAATCCATCATCATTATTTATCTCACTTCGCCACCCCAGTTCAGACACAGCAATATGCAAATCAGTTTTCACACTGTGCCTTATGGGAACAGTCCAGCCCGAACTGCAAATCAAGATTATTCTGCTCTTTTAGTAAGTGAATAGATTTACTAGTGGCAACAGCAGCACAGGCTCTGTAAACAGTTGGGGCATGGGGCAAATAGCACTGGTTGCTCTCCCTTTTGAGGGCCCTATCATTGGCACTCTGTCAGTCCCATTAGCCCTGTGCAACTCCTACACCACTTACACAGAAGAGGTGCATCTATGTATGCATGTACGGAGTTTTGGTATAGTGTAAACCTGGCAAAAAAACAGCAAAGTGCTGTACAGGGTCAAAGAAAAAGCTACAGTCAATGAGTTATTAGAGGGGTATCTGGGTTTTGAAAGTTTGAAAGCAGAAGTGGTTTGTGATATAGTGTTCTTTAAAGAGGTGGAGCGAGTTCTTTGCAAAGTCAATTTCCATTTGTCGAAGACTATAGGAAAAATAAATAAGTAAGTGATACACTATGTAGTTCAACTTCAAAAAATATAGAGTGAATAAAACTAAGATTTATCTGTGGTAGGGAACACCGCATGCTACATCCAACTACAAGGTTCATGATGGTGGAGAATCATATGGAATTGAGATGGATAATCACTGCCCTCCCCCACACACACTTTGGCCAAAGACAGACTGTCCTACTCCACTTGATGTGCTGCCTCATTTTTCAGTCAATCAATCAATCAGGATTTCTAAAGTGCGGCTAATCATCCGATAGGGTATCCAGGTGCTTGCAGATCCTGGATGCTTATTCAAACAGCCAGGTCTTGAGGCCCATTTTGAATTCCGGAAGAGAGTTGATTGTCCGGAGGTGCACTGGGAGGCTGTTCCAGGTCTTTGCTGCGATGTAGGGGAAGGGTTGTCCTCCACTTCTGCTTCGGTAGATGCAGGGAGTATGGTCAAGTGAAAGGGAAGTGGAGCATAGTCTTCTCGACAGTTGGTGGAATTTCAAGAGGTGTTAATGTATGGGGGTCTTTGGTAGTTTAGAGCTTTGTATGCGTGAGTCAGCAGCTTGAATTGGCATCTCTTCTGTACAGGGAGACAGAGGAGTTGACTGAGGTAAAGTGTGAGGTAGGTTTGTCAGAGAAGACAGAGGATCAGTCTGGCTGCAGTGTTCTGTATGGTCTGAAGTCTCTGTAGGAGGTGTGCAGCAACTCCTACATAGAGGGCATTGCCGTGATCCAGTTGGCTGGTGATGAGGGCCTGTGTCATGGTACGTCGCGTGTGTAGGGGTAGGCACTTAAAAATCTTTGCACTCCAAATTTTCCTTTCACTCTGGCTCCTTCCACTACAGAAAACCACATTCTTGGTTCTCAGACATTATGCCTTCTCCAGGTTACAATATGCAAGCGAACACATGTGAAACCTCATGTACATCTGAGATGGCCAAATGGAACAAATTGATCTTCGGGCACATTTACTATTATTTCAAGCAACGTAACGCAGCAAGGGAACTTGCGTTGCATGAAAGGGAGAAAGAAGAAATGCTCCATATTTACAAAGATATGGAGCATTTCTTTTCTCTCCTTGCACTGGCACAATGTGTGCTGCCAAGCACCAATGCTGGCATGCTTGCTCCATAGTGCAGGGGTGCCTGCAATATAGGAAGTATTTTTTCAGTGCAGTAAGAGTCATTTACCTGCACAAAAAAAATCCTTAGCGGCATATTCCACTTTCTGTGTGTGCTGTAGTATGCAGCACACATGGAAAGAGGAAGCAACGAGTAGCAAAAAAGATATTTCTCCTCGTTACACCTCTGTTTGGGTAGGTCCAGCATTTTGGTACAAACCGAGGTTTGCAAAGCTTTGTATATCTGGGTTTGTGTCAAAATACACAGGTGGATGCACGGAAATGCCAATGCTCCACCAACTTAAATGGTACCAAAAGCAAACTAACACAAGGAATAGCTATTGAATTACTTTGTATTTCCAAAAGCATGCAAAACCGTATGGCTTTGCCTGGCTTAGTAAATGACACAAATGATTTTACGTGGAGTAGTAAATGCCAAAAATAAGTTTGCGTCTGGGTTGTGCCCCAAAAGTGACACAAAAAGTGGGGCATATTTACAATAAAGTGGCAAAGCGTGTCGTTAAGCCAAGAAGGCTAGTGACACGCTTAGTCACTTTAGAAACGTAGGCCTCCACCATATTTACTTGTATATGGTGCAGCCCTGCGTTTCCCCCTGCACAGGTGCTATATTTAGCTGCCTAGTGCTATCACAGGCACCCTTGCACCATAGTGCAAGATGCCTGCATTGAGGGGAAGATTGTTTATGTACAGAAAGGTCCCCCTTCTAACACATAAACAATCTTTAAATGTTGTTTTATAACTTCTATATGAGCTGCCTAATGCAGCACACATAGAAGTTGCAAAACTGCATTTTTTTTAAATGATTGTTTATAAGCAGGAAGAGGGACATTCCTGCACATAAACAATCATTGGTGTTTTTCTGTTTCTCTGAGTGCTGCACAAGGCAGCACACATGAAAACTGCATAAAAGAGGAGAAATAAAGCATTTCTCCTCGTTTCACTTGTTTAAGACCAGGTTTTTCCTGATCTTAATTGTGGCTCTGCTTCCTATGTACGCTGCCTTTGTAGATAGGGGCCAACGTCAAAATCATCGGATGTTGAAGTGGAACGCCCACCACAACACCCACTGCCAGCCCCTTTCTTGCTAAGTGTAGCATGAATGGGGGCCTGATTTACAAGGCAGCATTAAGCCACGTTAAGAGGCTTAACGCTGCTTTGTAAGTAAGGCAAAGCTCCTATCGCCACCACAAAGTCACTAAAAGTGATGTTGTGGTGATGATAGGGGCTTGTAAATATGCCCCAAAATCTTAATAAATATGGGCCTTTGAGTCTACCTATTTCGTGGCCCTGGTGATTTTGCCATTGGTTATTTTTTAAACGTAAAATGTAAATGGTGAATTGATAACAACGACATGGCCCTGTGGCTAAATTCGGGGGAATTCGTACTTAGAATACAGACAGAATTTTGTATTGATGAAGATAAACACAATATCTACCCTGCTTCATGGCTTTCCAGGTTACTTCTTCAAGTTTTCAGAAAAAGAGATGTTTTCCTGAGAACTGCAATGCAAGCATAATTATAGAAATTCCTGGAAAAAGAAACCCAAAGGATTCTGTTACCATAACAGCAACGAGTTTCACATCCACAATGCAAGACCACCTGAGGCACAAGCCTTTCAGCATACATGGCGACACTTATAATGCTTCCCAGGGAGCAGGGGTGGGTGATTAAAAGCATCCCCAAGCACGTCGATCAGGTTGTAGTCACAGGAATTACATTGTGATAAAAGAAAACTTCATACTATGTAAAACATGAGAATACATCTTTGCCTTTTTCTACAAGTGCAAGATACCCTGAAACACTGTGACTAATGCCCGGTTACTCACCGTTAATATTCATTACTCTGAGTCCTGGTCTTCCCGTCCCATTCCTGAACAGTGAGCAGCTAGTCTGCTCCCAGAAACCTAAAACTTAGCAGAGCTTTAGCACTTCACCCAGTGTGGCGCCACCAATCCGGTGAGGATAAAGGGGGAAGTGCACTTCAATACAGCCTGAGAATACCAAAGAAAAACAGAAAAACAAAAACCAATCACCATAAACAAAACACAGGGAGGGAGGGAAGAGCACAGGAGTGGGACGGGAAGACCAGGACTCAGAGTAATGAATATTACCGGTGAGTAACCGTGCATTACCTCCTCGTCCTGTCTTCCCGTTCTATTCCTTAACAGTGAGCTCATACCCAAGCACACAGTGATTGTAAGTAAACAAGACCAGAAATGCGTCAGACAGGTCAATTTAATCAAAAGAAAGCAGTACAAATCATAAACCATGTACAGCAGACAAAAATGAGCGCCAAAAGCAGCTGAGGCCGCCATCCCTAACTGAAGACGATAATGAGAAACAAAAGTAAGGGGAGAAGCCCATGTGGCAGCATTACAGATGTCACACAAGGAGGCACCCTTGAATAAGGCCCAGGAGGAGGAGACACCCCAGGTGGACCTACTCTGGATCAAAAAAGGGAGAGGACAGTGAGCCGACTCGTAAGCCCACACAACTGCACCCTTATGCCAACAAGACAAGTGGACAAGGAAGGCCGAAGACCCTTCCCAGAGAGGCCATAAATGACAACTAAAGAATCAACCTTCTGAAAACCACAGGTCCTGTCTAAATAGATGCAGAGAGCCCTCAGCACATCCAAGGAATGGAGAACCAACTCCTCTGGGGAGGAGGGGTCTGGAAAAAAGACAGGGAGGACAATATCCTCCTGATAGTGGAAAGAAGACAAAACTTTGGGCAGAAAAAACTGATTAGGATGAAGAACGAAATTATCAGAGCAGAAACGCAAAAAGGGGGGTAAGCCATAAAAGCACAAAGCTCATCAACCCGCCGCACAGAAGTAATGGCCACAAGAAAAATAACGTTAGCAGAAAGGAACTTAAGGTCCACCGAGAGCAAAGGCTCAAAAGGGGGCCCGTCAAGGCCAGGAGGACCAGTGGAGGATCCCAGGCCGCCACAAGAGAGTAAGAGACAGGCGCTGAATCAGAAAACTCCACAAGAGGCGAGCCACCAAAGGGGAGATAGAAGACACAGAAGAACCCAAAAAGCCTACAGAGAAGCCCACAGTGTCCGGAGAGTGGAAACAGCGAGCCCCAGGACAAACTGCTCCCGCAAGAAATACAGCACCTGCACAGATGTACAAGAGGAGGAAGACAAACCCTTACCAAGGCACCAGGAGGATAAGTTCTTCCAATGATGGTCGTAGGACTTCAAAGTGGAAGAGTGCCTAGACAACTGGATGCACTGGGGAACCTCAACTGAACAACCCTGACCCAACAAACTCAGCCTTTCAAGTGCCAAACCCCCAGCCAGAGGCAGCTGCAGGGAGGAGAGGCGGAAAAGAGGAGTCCTCAGAGGGGAGGGACACAGGGGAAACTGTCAATGGGGACACACTGACAGAGTCTGAAAAAGGGGAAAACAAGGCCGACAAGACCACTCCGGCACCACTAGAAGAACCTCTGCCCTGTCCAATCTAATCTTCCGGAGGAATCCGGGGATTAAGGCAAATGTCGGAAAGGCAAAAAGAAAACCCAGCGACCATGGAACGGAGAAAGCGTCCATCGCCCAGGCCAGACAAGATGGAATGAGGATGCAAAAATGAGGAAGAAGGGCCGACTCCTCCGAGGCAAACAGATCCAGCCAGGGAAAGCGGAACCGGAGGACAATCTGATCGAACAGAGTCTGGGACAGACACATCACCACAGAGGAAGGAAGCATCCTGCTCAGGGAGTCCGCAGGCCCATTCTCCCTCCCCAGAAGATAGACAGCCGTCAGAGACAAAAGACTCTGCTCAGCCCAAAGACCGATCATCCGGGAAGGGAGAAACAGAGACAGGCACATGCCCCCCAGATGATTCACATATGCCCGAATAACCTGGTTGTCGTTCTGAACAGAGACAGCACAGCCCAGAAGGAGAGGAGTAAACCACAGCAGGGCCAACCAAACCACCCATTGTTCCTTCCAGTTGGAGGACTGAAGAGACTCGAACCTGGACCAATGACCCTGAGCCTTGGAAGCTCCCAGGACCGCCCCCAAACCCACGGCACTGGCATCAGTGGACAACACAACCACAGACGGAGGGGGAAGAAGGTCGAATCCCTGGGAAAGAGACTGAGGGGACAACCACCAATGGAGAGTAGCATGAATCTCCGGCGTGACGGGAATAGTAGTGTCGTAATCCTGAGAAACAGGATCCCAGTGGGCCAGGACGTGATGCAGGAGGAGATACAAATGCAGACGGCCCAAGGGAAGAGATGCAGCAGAATGGAAGCCATCTCCCCTTGACTCCGCAACCAGAGCCGAGCAGAAACATGGGACGGGACAGAAGCCAAGAAAAGTGACGGAACAAAGTCAACTGTCTCTCCCGGGAGAGGTACACCATCCCCAGATCCATGTGGAAGAGAGCCCCCAGGAACTTCGTGGTCTGGGAGGGCAGCAGGGAGGACTTCCCGAGGTTGATGAGGAACCCAAAGGACTCCAGGAGATGACACACCTGGTCCACATCTGCCAGAGCCTGAGAGAAAGAAGGAGAACCAATCAACCAATCATCCAGATAGGGGAAAACCTGAAGACCCTTGGAATGCAGAATACCCACCAGAGGGGCCAAGAGCTTTGTGAAAACCCTTGGCGCCGATGAAAGGCCGGAACTGAAAATGTCGAGAGTCCACAGCAAAACGTAGATACTGTTGATCCGCAGGATGGATAGGGATGTGAAGATACGCTTCCATGAGATCCAGGGAAGTAAGGAAACAGCCCGGCAGCACCAGATGCAGGATGGACAGCAAAGTCACCATCATGAAAGTACGCCTGGCACCATAGAGATTGACCCTCTTCAGATACAAGACAGGGCACAGATCCGTTGTATCCTTTTTGGAAACCAGGAAGAGGATCAAATAATAACCCCTGCCCTACCGCAGAGGAGGAACCTCCATGATAGCCGCCTTCTCCAACAGAAGGCGCAAACCCTCCAGCAAGGCTGCCCACCTCACCGGGTGACGGGGCAGGGGAGTCTCCTGGAAGACCGGTGGGGGAGGAGAGGAGAACTCGATCTGATAACCCTCCGATATAGTCTGCACTGCCCAGGCATCAGGAAGAGTCAATCACTGACAAAGAAAAAAGCAAAGGTTACCCCCAACTGGAAAAGGCAGATAGTCACTGGGCAGGGGAAGGGGAGGGAACAGCACCACCAGCCAGGCCCCGGGACTTAGCACTACCAGGGGCCCCCCGGCCTCGACCCTTGCCATGTAAGGGCTGCAGAACACCCCATAAAGAAGAAGAACCAGAGGCACGGCATTAGCCAAACCCCCGCCCCCGTGAAGGAGGGGGAACAGGAGCCACAAGCTAGCGGTTTTCCGCCGATTGCTTGATCATATCCTCCAGCTGGGGCCCGAACACCCGGTAACCCGCAAAGGGCAACTTAAGCAGGACCGACGTCTGAGAGGATTCAGCCTTCCAAGATCGCATCCAGATATGACACCTAGCAGCAATTGCAGCCCCAGAAGCAGCCGCAGCGACACCCGAATACTCAAAAGAAATGTTCAACAAATAGCGCGCCTGGTGCTCCATGAGTTCCAAGAGAGAGGAGGCATCCTCCCTGTCCTGCAAGGGAAGAGGCTGGAAATCCTTCAGCAGTGACTGGACCACATAATGGGAGTAGGTTGTAGCCCTGACCGCAAAGTAGGAAGCAGCGTAGGAACGCTTCACCACCCTTTCCACCCATTTATCCACAGCGTCAGAAGAAAGGCCATCATTAGAGAGAACCAGACCCTGCGTGGAAAGACCAGCCATCAAATTGTCCACCTTGACAGACTGAGGAAACTCAGCAACAAACCCTTCCAAAGGATACCGCTTACCCAAAAAGTGATGAAAGACAAATTTATCCACATCTTTCCATTCATGAGCAAGCACCTTGGGCACAGCGCCATGCAAGGTTAAGGACTCAGGATCCGACTGGCTGTATTGAGTGAATAAGTCATCCTCCAGGACATCAGACACTGGAGGAGCAAAACCCAAATTGTCACGCAAATGGCCAAACAAGTCACACAGCTCCGCACCCTGCACAAAGCGACCATGCACACAATCATCCTCCTCGGTCCCCACCTCCTCAGCAGAAAGGTCAGGCTGAGCAAGAGACCCAAGAGGCACTTCTGCAGGAGGGCCAGCCGCTTCCCGAGCCCAGAAAGCGCTAGCAACTGCCTCATTAATCAGGAGGCGAAGGACACCCAGAGTAGGAGCGGCACCAGGAGCATCAATGGCAGCGCAAGCAAAGTGGAAGGAGCACCAAACACAAACAGCAGAGGTGGGAACCAAAAGAAAAATGGACCCGTTTTTTAAAGAAACTAGGGGCCAGATGTAGGTAAGTATATTTTACCGATTCATAAATACCGAATTTTACCGATTCAGTATTTATGAATCGGTAAAATAGAAGGGGGGAGATGTAGGGAAAATCGGTAATTGAATTACCGATTCTGTAGGAATCGGTATTTACCGAATCGGTAAATACCGATTCGGTAATGCCCATTGATTCCTATGGGCATTGAAGCCCATAGGAATCAATGGGCATTACCGAATCGGTATTTACCGATTCGGTAAATACCGAATTTTGCAAGGGTGCAGGGGGTGTCACTTTGACACCCTCTAGCACCTTGATTTAAGGCATGTGTGACATGTGGCACACAGACATGCCCTAAGGGCATGTCCGTCTGTCACATGCCATAGGTGTGCATGCACACATGTGCATGCACACCTGGAATTGGTATTTTACCACTCAATTGGATTGGGTGGTAAAATACCGATTCGGTAAGGGCTGTGGGACTCAAAAGAGTCCCACCTACATTTCAAAATTACCGAATCAGTAAAAATACCGATTCGGTATTTTACCGATTCGGTAAATTTACCGAACCGGTAAAATAGGCCACCTACATCTAGAATAGCCATGTACCCGTCATTAACGGCCGAATCGGCCGTTACCGGTCGGTAAATGTCTACCTACATCTGGCCCAAAGTCCCGAGGCACCCAACCTCTTGCGGCACCAGGCAAGGCGGTGGACTCATACAAGAGCGACCGATAGCCCCCAAAAAACCCAGGACGCAGGAAACCCGAAAGGATGCTCTGCGCCATCGGGAAAGACAGAGAATCCCTTCCCGCTAAAGCAGAGCGCGCTGGGACCTCGCCAGAGAGAAGTGCATGCATCAGGTGAGGAGCCGGGGAAAAGGAAAACAGGCACACCCGGACGTTGGAGCGGGCCGCGAAAGCAGCAAGCACAAAGCAAGCATGTCCCCACCACGAAAACAAGTCAAAAAGCGGCCGCTACAACAGGCCACCAACAATAACACAAACACAGAGACAGAACTCACCCGATCGTAGTTTAACAGCTCCGCTAGGCAACAGGAAACTGACCAGAGTCCAAAAACAATGAACAGGCTGTAGTGACGTGCACTTCCCCCTTTGTCCTCACCAAATTGGTGGCGACACATTGGGGGAAGTGTTTAAAGCTCTGCTAGGTTTTAGGTTTCTGTGGAGCAGACTAGCTTCTCACTGTTCAGGAATGGGACGGTAAGACAGAACGAAGAGATAATGATGACAATATTTTTTAAAGAAACAACAGAAAACAGTTTCATGAAGTGCTTTTCTTAAGACTATCAACTAGCCTAACTTGAGCATGAACTTAATTTTCTTCCATTACGCCAAGTTTGCCTCGCTTATATCTGGAGCCCGATCGGAAACCATTTTTGTTTAGCTCTATTTAATGTTCTTGCTGATAGGTTAAGGCAGTGCTTGCTCCAAACACCTTTTGAAACATTATTAGGAAAACAGGATTCTAGAAGTGGTTATGTGTGTCAGGCACGTTTGTGCACATTTGTTGTGTGGCATTTTGCTTTCCTGCGGATGTGGTATGTAGGTCTTTTTTGTGCAGCTGTGCTTTTGTGATCTATTATTGCAATTTGATTATGTGTTATACTGTGGTTGTTGTGTTTTTTTTTTATTGTGATGTTCTCTGTTATGTTGTGTGTTGTTATGTGCTGTTTGTTTTTTATGCAAATGCAGCTATATAGTAAGCTAAAAGCAGCACATTACTTTGAAAAGTGCCATGCCAAGCTGTGCCTAAAGTGGTAAAATAATGCTTCTCCAGATCTTCAAATACTTCGGACATCAGTCAGCTGAGGAAGATGCCTTGCCAGATTTAATAACTTTTCATGCATTACAATGCAACAAGAACATTTCCTGTGCTGCATTGCATGAATGGGAGAGAGCAGAACTGTACCATATTTACAAAGATAAGGCGCTGTTCAGCTCTTTCCCTGTGCTGGGGCACTTGTGGCTGTCTAGCTCCAACTGCAGGGACCCTTGTGCCATGGTGCAAAGGGTACCTGCCATGTGGGCAGTATTTTGTTTTGTGCGGGATGCGATACCTTCCTGCATAAAATAATCCTTCGAGACTTATTCTCTTTGTATGTTTGCTGCGAATGCAGCATGCATGAAAAAAACGGAAGTGATGAGGAGCAATAAAAATATATCTCTCCTTGTTACACCAAGGCCGGGCAGGAGCACCATTTTGAAACAAACCCAGGTGTACTGACTTAAGTAAATATGGGTTTGTGTCAAAATACTTGGGTGGATGCATGGGAACACCAGGATGCAGGGTAACTCAAGGCACCGTGTTAAATTACTTTCCAGGTGGAAAGTGTTGCCAGGCCACACAAATATCAATTTGCAAGACTTTGTTAATTTCCCTTAAACAATTGCATTGCCTTACATTGGATGTACTATGCAAGCACAACACAAGGGTTTAGTAAATCTGGCCCACTGTGTCTTACTTAATGCTCCCAGTGCTCATGTTATGTGGCAAAATGCACCCTCATGTCCAAAATGAATGCGAGAATGTATTTTGCGCCAAGAGACAGCTCTAAATGAAGAACACAAATAGCGAGCCCAAGCAGCCACTCACGCTTGTTAACTGTGCTCTTGCATTATGATTTCCCCCCAAAATTACTCTCATTATGCAAGGAGGAGTAATTGCTAATTATCAGTAATTTTGTGTAAATGAGTAACACAGAACTACCAAAATTAATCTAATTACTATGGCATAATTGAAACTCTGGCCAGGTCAAGTATTTTGCTGGCAGCCGTATATATGCAGGCACAAACAAGTGAAATCTGAGCATCAGCAATGCAAACACAAGTTTCCCTTGCACCCAGCATGAATGTCTACTTTTGTGTGTTTATGCACAAGTGCTGCTATTGGTTATGTCTGAGTGAATAGGATGCAGTGGGTGTGATGGCCAGTGTGTGCAGGTACAGAATGTTGTGCTGGGTGTTGCCTGCAATTGTTGCTCTGATCTCATGTCTTACAAATACAAATCTATTACTAAGCTGGGGTGTAAAACTCCTCTCAGTTTGCTGAGTTTGCGGAATTCAGCAACTCAGAATTCCGCGAAGAACGCAGAGTTACCATTAAACTCTGCAACGGAGCAGACAATTTTTTGTTTTGGGTCAGCACACTTGAAATGTCGCATTGCACGTGGAGGAGCGACTTGCTGGGTGCTCGCAATTGCCCTTGAGATTTGTAGGGCCGTCCGCGGGTGCCACAAGATTTGCTAGCCGGCCGCATGCTCACCCGAGAATTTGCTGTTGCCAACACATCATTCGGGTGTGCCAGCGACTTCCGGCAGATGTTTTCTGCTGTACGTGCAGGATCTACCATGGCTGCAATCAGGGAAAATATTCTCCTTGAGAGGCATCAAAATCTTCCTGAACTGACAGTCTTTTTTTGGGTTTTTTAAAACTTTTTATTAAGCCTCCCAGGTCTTTGTTCATCTCCTAGTCACTTTTCATTTCAATTTGGAACTGAAAGGATCACTCTTTGTGTCTGCTGCTTCATATTCCATTATATTTAATGACTTTCATATTTGAGATTTCACAAGTAAGTTGAAAAACTGGTGTTATTTGTTTGGTTGGGGCCATGCATAATTTGTACTGTCAATGGATTTTAAAAAACGTAGTGTGATGGGTTGGCAGTTGCTTCAGTAGAGGCCTATTTATCACTGATTTCTTTGCATTGTATTCTTTTTCTTTTATAAAGGAAATATGTTTCACAGTTTACTACATTTTCTGCATGCTTTAATACATTTTCAATATTGATTGGATATTCACTATGTGGCCTAGTCTGCCAATTGGCCTTGCAGCCAGCAGACCCAGTATTAGTCATGGGTGCATGAAACAACTGTTCCTGTGGTGTGTACAGCATTTAGGCCATGGATGGATTTGGATTGAAATAAAAAAGTTGTTTTTGTGTGTTATTTTATTGATTTTGTCATGCAAACACTGTATATGACTAGGTAGGGTAATGCCTTTGAAGAATATGTGCTGGTGTAAAAAAAATGTTTAGCCCAATTATTTTTGTTTTTGGTATTGCTGAATTATTGATGTTTTTCTCTGTTTTACCTTTATCTGGCCAATGTGTATGTGTGTGTGTTTGCCATCGGCCACCATTTGCCTTTGTTCTAGATGCTATGTGACCACTGGCCAGGGGCCATTTTGTATAGCCAGTGGACTGTCCCTAGGCCTGCATCTGCTGTTTGTTTTACAGGATTCCTACCTCTTGTTGTTGTGACTAGTGAGTGACCATGTGACGGGCAGCCACTTTGTGTAGGCAGCCAGTGTGCTTTTGCTATAGGCCTGCATGCGTTCTTTGTTCCAGGCCTCCAACTTCTAGCTTCTGACTCTGTGGCTGGTGGCCATTTTGTGTATGTAGCCAGTGTGCCTTTGCCATAGGCCTGCATGTGTTCTTTGTTGTAGGCCTCCAGCTCCTTGTTGTGACCATGTGGCTGGCGGCTATTTTGTGTAGGCACTAGGCAGCATGTATGCTTTCCCTATGGGCCTGCATGTCTTCTCTTTGTTCCCAATGATTGGGGAATGAGATAGCAATTTAATCATAACTTAATATTATATCTTTGAGGTTAAATTAATTTATGTTTAATTTTTGTAATTTTACTTTTCCTACTTTTTATGAATTGGTGAATTATATTTTATATTTTTTCAATTTTGTTTAAATTTTTTGTATAATTTTTAAAAACTTTTTTTTGCTCACACCATTTTCTACTACATCTGTCATCAACCCCATGTCTGCTATATGTGCATAACAGCATACATTGTCTAGGGATTATTCCTTCCATTGTCATTTGTCATCTGCACTTCCCTGAGTGCCACATCACACCTGAGTGACATCACATGACGCACATATAGCAATCAGTTTCATCTCCATGTAGTAGTTGTTTGTTTTCTCCGTCTTATTATCCCTGAGTGGTAAGTCAGTCACCATGAAAGTTTATGTTGCTGTGGTTTTCACTTTTATATATAGATATAAACTGTAATGGTAACTAAGGGAGTAACAGCAGTGACCACACTAAAATATATTGTTTTTGTACTACTAATTGAACAACAACAATGCCATTATATCCTTATTTATTGTTTTCTTTTAGGTGCACAACTAGGCAACAAGAGACAACACATACTGAAAGAACAGAAAAAAGGCCTGTGCACGCCTTGACGCCTGAGTGAACCACATATAAGACATCTCTTCAACTTGTGAACCTAAGTGCTACTGCTGACAGCTTCAAGATGGCCCCAAAGAAAGGTGCTAAAAGTGCTACAAATAAAGGTGCCAGTGACAAGAAGCAGGAGCTTACCACCACCACCACCAGTGGTATGTCACCCCAGATGTTTTTTGGAAAACAAAAAAACTATGTGCCACACCGGCCTCCGGGGAGCAAGATTGGAGCAGCACCCCCAAATCAGTGGACCCACCCCAATCTAGGCCCCAGACCATTTCTGTCACAGAGGCAGCCATTCTAAACACAGCAACACCGAGGAGCAGTGATGGTGACATTGACTTATCTCAATCTCAAAGTAGTACCCAATTGTTGCAGGAAACTCAGAAAAGTAGACAAGAACAACAGCCACATGTCAATAGTAATTCCGCCCGAAGTGCGTGCAGTTCAAAAGATTGAGTTTCATGCTGAGGAAGTAGAGCAATCTGCTCCAGAAGATCCATTCTGTTCAAGATCTCCAGCTAGATAAAGGAGGGTTTGTGGTGCATCATCTTCAGCTTCAAACCCCTCTTCTGATGTTCTAGATACCACTTGGATCCCGCCTCAGTCTGAGAGTGAGACATGCCAAGAGAGGTCTCAGATGAGGCTAGGGAAAAGGAAGGTGCCTGAAAGCCTTAGAGTTATGGAGGCAGATGTTGAAGAGGAGGATGGAGGCACGCCAGTCATCATGGGTGTTATCCCAGCCTCAGTGGCGACCTATGTTACCCCATCCCAACTTCCTGGGAGGGTGTGACAGTAGCACCACAGGTCCAACCACTGCCACCTGCCATATTTGCAAAGTCCCAGCAGCGACCTACATCCACAACAACCTCAGTAAAATTAGGTACTGCAGAGAGTCAAAGATCAAATCGCCCACCTACCACCAGTTCATCCGAGATTGGCAGTGGCACCAGTGCCAGAAAGTTGAGCTCCCGAGTTTGGGAATTCTTTTTGGTTAGTCAGAGGAGGCGAACATTGCCATATGCTCCCTTTTTGGAGCAAATGTTAGCCAGGGTAAGCTAGATACAAACTATGGTACCGGGGGCCAAACAACCCATCTGAGAAAGCACCATATGATCCATTGAGAGGCACACCTTAGTGGCCAAAAAACTGCAAGTGTTGTTGGTGAAGGGGTGAAAACCAGCTGAGCAGGGAATCTGAATCCGATCCGATCACAGTGGAAGGTGAAGAATAAGACATCTTCATTACGCGAAACAGCCCTCTCCCCAGCAGTGCAGTAATATCACCCACATAAGCAACATCGCAATAGCACACAACTCAGGTCAAGACACCAGGGCAACAGAGGAAAGTTACTAACCTGCTGAAAAGCACATTGAGTCTAAAACCACCTGCTCTCAAGAAGTCACCTGCATCAGTGGCATCGGGAAAGAAAACATTCAGGCTACTATTCCTACCATGTTTAAGCCAGCGGTATAGTATGAATGCAACCACCCAAGGGCACATTTGTGCAACGCGAAGCTGGTTGAAATATTAGCGCTAGACCTCCTACCCTTTTCTTTCTTTCGTTGAAGGGGTGGGTTTTCTTGAATTTATGGCAGCCATCAGCCCGAGTTGCTGTTCCAGCACCATATCACCATGTGCTTGAATTGCTTGGACAGGCTTTGCAGCAGAGAGCTCTCCACAGTATCCACCTGACAACAGACATGTGGACAGGTTGCCAAGCGACTGATTACATGTGCATCACTAAACACTAGATCTCTTTTGTTGGGGCTAGAGAATAAATATCAGCAGATGTTGACACTACTGAGATGTTTAATGCTGCTCAGAAGCATGAGACAGTAGCGATGCTCACAATGGAGAAATCCATACAGCTGCGAACATTTTGGAAGACTTTAACAAAGTCTTTGAATGGCTGCAACCAAGAGGGCCTAAGATTGGATTTGTTGCCACGGACAATGGTAGTAATATAGTTAAGGCCATGGCCGATGGTGGTTATTTCAGGGTCCTGTGTTTGGCACACAGCATTAACATCATTGTAATGGACTTTCTCAAAAAAGAAGACCAAGTAAGCAACTTTCTGTCCACCTGCAAAAGAATCTTCACTCATTTCAGCCATTCAGTTAAAGCCCAGAAACGGCTGAGGGTCATTCAGTGTGATAATAGAATGCCTATTAAAGCACTCATACAAGCAGTGCCACACACTGGAACTCCACTTATTACATGCTTGAACATCTGTTTGAGAAGTACAGATCTATCAATGAATATGTCATGCAAAGAGGGGATGCGACGGTAAAAGGCATGATCATTGAGATGGACCAATGGGGCGTAGTCAAATACCTGACAGATGCCGCTTCCTTTGGAGTAGTTAACATGGGAAGTCAGCAAAAAGGACAGTACTATGGGCCAAGCTATCCCATTGTTGCAAATGCTACAGGAGGTTTATGCAATGTACACAGGTGTGGAGGTAAAGAAAGATGTGTATGACTTGGTGGAGTGCCTCATCCTTCGCTTGTCTGATAATATAAGGTTGCAAAGAGACATTGTGTCTTCCAAACATTACATCTGTGCTACAATTCTTGATCCACGGTACAAACCTTTACTGTCCACTTTCATTCCCTTTTCAGACGGGGATGTTAGAAAATACAAAACATGGATAGCTGAGCAAGTCAGTGAGCTACAAAAAGAACGGCAGGGAATAAGTCCTGTAGACAGCCTTCAAGTTCAGAGCCTGAGGTCAGTGCTGTTGGCTCACAGCAGCCAAAATCAACAAGAAAACCATCAACAAGACCAGGAGCATAATCCCCCAAATCTGCAACTGACGGGTTACTACTGGCAGGGCTTAAGTCCAGTGCAGAGGCAAAAGCAAAAGAGGTTGAGCACAGTGGAGGAGGATGCAACAGAGGTCTACCTTGATCAAAATCCACTCATGAATTGGCATGGGAAGAGGTGCCAATGGCCAGTGCTCAGCAGTCTGGCAATAAACTATCTAGCTTGCCCTGTAGCCAGTGTCTCCACTGAGTTCAAGTTCAAGTTTAAAATTTGTATAGCGCACTACTCACCCAGAGGGTCTCAAGGCGCTTGAGGGAGGGGGGGTACATTACATATCGAATATCCAAGTTTTTAGTTGTTTTCTGAAGGAGAGGTGGTTCTGTGTAAGGCGGAGGTAGGTGGGGAGGGAATTCCAGGTCTTGGTCGCTAAGTAGGAGAAGGATCTTCCTCCCATGGTGGATCTTAGGATGTGTGGAATTGCGGCGAGGGCTTGATTGGACGATCATAGTTGGCGGGTGGGTGTGTAAAAGGACAGGCGTGTGTTGAGGTATTTGGGTCCTAGGTCGTAGAGGGCTTTGTGTGCGTGGGTGAGGAGTCGGAACGTTATTCTCTTGTTGATGGGGAGCCAGTGGAGGTCTTTCAGGTGACCGGAAATGTGAACTTGGCGGGGGATGTCTAGGATGAGTCTGGCTGAGGCGTTTTGGATGCGTTGGAGTTTTTTCTGTAGTTTGACTGTGGTTCCGGCGTAAAGGGTGTTTCCGTAGTCCAGTCGGCTTGTGATCAGTGCATGGGTGACCGTCTTTCTTGTTTCGGTGGGGATCCAACAGAGGATTTTTTTGAGCATACGTAGGATGTTGAAGCATGATGATGAGACGGCGTTGACTTGTCTGGTCATCGAGAGGGAGGAGTCCAGGATGAAGCTCAGGTTACGTGCGTGGTCCGTTGGTATTGGTGCGTTTCCCAGGGCCGGAGGCCACCATGAGTCGTCCCAGGCGGAGGGGGATGATCCTAAGATGAGGACTTCCGTTTTGTCCGAGTTCAGTTTTAAACGGCTATTCTTCATCCACTCGGCTACTTCTTTCATCCCTTCGTGTAGGTTGGTTTTGGCGGTGTTTGGGCCTTTGGTGAGAGAGAGGATTCGTCTGCGTAGGAGATGATGTTGAGGTTGTGTTGGCGCGCGATGGATGCGAGGGAACTCATGTATACGTTGAAGAGGGTGGGACTGAGTGATGATCCTTGTGGTATGCCGCAGATGACTTCGGTGGCCTCTGATCTAAAAGGGGGGAGGCGGACTCTCTGCGTTCCTCCGGCGAGGAATGAGATGATCCAGTCCAATGCTTTTCCTTGTATTCCGACGTTGCTGAGGCATTGTATAAGGGTGCTATGACAGACTGTGTCGAAGGCTGCGGAGAGGTCAAGTAGGATGAGGGCAGCTGTTTCTCCGTTGTCCAGTAGAGTTCGAATATCGTCTGTTGCTGCGATGAGGGCGGTCTCGGTGCTGTGTTTGGCTCGGAAGCCGGACTGTGAAGGGTCGAGGGATTTGTTGGATTCTAGGAAGGCGGCGAGCTGATTGTTGACGGCTTTCTCAATGACTTTGGCAGGGAATGGGAGGAGCGAAATGGGGCGGTAGTTTTTAAGTTCAGTGGGGTCTGCTGTGGGTTTCTTCAGGAGGGTGCTGAGTTCGGCATGTTTCCAGCTTTCCGGGAAGGTAGCGGAGTTGAGGGAGCAGTTGATGACGTCTCGGAGATGGGGTGCGATAATGGAGTCTGCTTTGTTGAAAATGTCGTGGGGACATGGGTCGGTTGGCGATCCTGAGTGGATGGAGTTCATCAGGCGAATGGTGTCTTCAGTGGTGATTGGGTTCCAGGCGCAAAGGTTGTTGGAGGGGGGTTTTAGTTCGGAGGTGGGTGGGGTGGACTGGTCTCCAAAGCTGTTATGTATGTCAGCGATTTTGTTGTGGAAGAAGGAGGCTAGAGAGTCGCAGAGGTCTTGGGAGGGAGTGATGTCGTTGGTGCCGGCGGTGGGGTTGGTAAACTCTTTGACGATGTTGAATAGTTCCTTGCTGTTGTGGGCGTTGTTATCGAGTCGATCCTTGAATGCTGATTTCTTGGTGAATCGGATCAGTTGGTGGTGTTTGCGGGTGGCGTTCTTGAAGGTGGCTAGGTTGTCAGTGGTTGGGTTTTTTCGCCAGGCTTTCTCGAGGGTGCGACAGATCTTCTTGGATTTCTTGAGGTCATCATTGAACCAGGGTGCTCTTTTGCTACTTTGCTTGATTTGATGGTTTTTCAAGGGTGCTAATTCGTCAGCGCTGTGGGTGATCCATTGTGAGAGGTTGGTGGCTGCCTGGTTTGGGTCCGATGATTTGGCAGGAGGGTTTTGGTGAAGCGATGTGAAGAGCTGGTCGGTGGTAATTTTGTTCCAGTTTCTGCGGGGAATTGTTTAGGGTGGTTGTGGGTCGTAGTCTTTTTGTAGTTGAAGTGAACGCAGCTGTGATCCGTCCAATGGAGAGCTGTGGTTTGATTGAAGGAGATGTGCTTGCTGGAGGTGAAGATTGGGTCGAGCGTGTGCCCGGCATAGTGGGTGGGGGTGTCAACAAGTTGTTTGAGTCCGAGATTGGCGAGGTTGTCCAGAAGGGTAATGGTGTTGCTGTCGTTCTTTTCCAGGTGGAAGTTGAGGTCTCCCAGTAGAATGTAGTCCTCGGAGGGGAGGGCGTGTGGGCTGATGAAGTCAGTGATGTCTTCGCTGAATTGTGTGCGGGGTCCTGGTGGCCTGTAGATGAGAGTGCCTCTGAGGGTGGTCTTGGGGTCGGTGCGGATCTGGAAGTGAAGGTGTTCGGTGGCTGCGAGGTTATCGTCGGAACTGGTCGTGATGCGGATGGTGTTCTTATGGACGATGGCGATGCCTCCTCCTGTTTGGTTGATGCGGTCCTTTCGGATGCTCTTGTAGCTGTCCGGGATGGCTATGGCGATGTCGGGTGCTGATGAGGCGTCCATCCATGTTTCTGTAAGAAAGGCGACGTCCGGCGATGTGGTGTCGAGTAGGTTCCAAAGTTCAATGGCGTGTCTGTGGACCGAGCGGGTGTTGAGCAGGATGCACTTCAGGTGGTTAGGGTCGGAGCTCTGTTTGGAGTTTGTGGAATTGGTGTGGGTCCTGATGCAGTCGAACTTGCAGGAGTGGCATGTGAAGGGTCCATGGGTGTGTCCTGGGGCGGCATGATAGCAGTTTGGGAGTCAGCCGGGGTTAAGTGCTGAGAGGGAAGCGGCGTCGTACGTTATGCGGGAGGAGTGGGTTTAACGGGGGGCTGGGCGGGGTCCAGGCGAGAACGGCGTAGACGGGCTTACCTTTGGCGCACCTTCGGCGCGCATAGGGCGCGACCGCAGCGGGTGAACGCTGCGCGTAAGTGTGACTGTCATAAGTGGATAGTGGGGGGGGTGGAGCGAGGGAGGGGCAGCTGGGAGGCGGGAGCGGGGTGGAGAGGCGGGCTGGGAGGCAGCAAAACAACAACAAAATGGCAGCAAACCAAAATCAAAACAGGACGAGATTGGGGCACAGGCAAGAATAATGCAAAGATGTAGGCAGAGGCACCGGCACAATCAGGCACAATTTCAATTAACCAGCAATGCGAGCTTTCCGATATAGCGCTACGAGGTCACACAGGCACAAGACACAGTACGCGCGATGTGGGATATGCACTAAAAGCGCTACAAAAATCAATCAGGCAGTTAAATGCAACCACAATCAATGCGAGCAGAGCACAGATGCTGTTAATGCGATCAGAGTTCAAATGGTGATGGCAGCAAAGAGCAGCAAAGCGCTACGATACCAGCTGAGCAGGGAGCGTGGGGAGCGACCGCTTCTGAGCGAGTCAGTGTATTTCAGTGCTGTTGCTGCCATTGTCAAAGTGAGACGGACCAGGCTCTCACCCCAAAACATAGAGAGATTAACCATGATCAAAATGAATCAGCACTTTTGTAGCGGGCGGTGCAGGCAAAGGCAGGAGGCGAGTTTTTGTGGATAAGGGTTTTATTTGTCTAAACAGTATATCGGTGCAAGTTTTACGCAGGGGATATCTTCGTGGTGACCGACTCCTCTTGGTACGCCTCCACGGTATGGATTCTTCGTCTGGAGTTCGCCTTCGGGGACTCCTGCGGGGCTGCGGTTCATCCGTCTCCGTGGTGTCACCAAGAACATCGCTCAGGAGAGAAGGAAAGAGAGGCAAGTATCAGGGCGACGTCCGACTGACTTTACTTGATTCCAGGGAAGGGGGTGAGGGAACCACCGCTCGTGATATTCACAAGGTACTGTGAGGGAACGGGGAAGTGAAAGGGGAAGGGTAGGCAGGTCAGGGGACGGGTCTACACCTCCTATCAACCCAGCCCGCTATATGGTTCCGTACCTCGGTTAGCCACACACCTCCTGGCGTGCGGCTGGGCGGCTCGTGATGTCGATGGCCTCCTGGCTCCCGCACCGCCAACGGGTCATTCCTCCTCTCTGCCAGGGATGTTACGGCGATTCGTCCGGTCTTCTCCTCTTCCTCCTCGATTCCTTCTTCGTTCGACTCTTCTCTCACCTCCGCTACAACTCCGCCTACGCCTCCGGTGAAGAAGCACACCTGGGTGTTGTCGGCTGCCGTATTTGACGTCGGTGTGGGCTCCCCCTCCTCCTCCTCAATGTGTAGCCAGTTAAAGGGACCTCCGTCCTCGTAATCCTTCTCCTCTGGATACACGGATTCCTGGGACGGTCCCCCGACCATAGTCTGTGAAGAAAAGAGGGGGGGTCACATGATGAATATCCCTCTGGGGTCGGTGCACCCCTAGACATTAGCGGGTCCTGCTTCTCCATGTTACAACTTTATACCACCAGATAACACCATACCTAAAGTACCATAGGAGGAAGATGACAGAGACTCAAGTCATGGAAGTATTGTGTTAAATAACCTATTTCTGGGTGAACCACCTGAGTTTGATGACGAGCTCTACTTCCCTGACTATTAGGCTTTCTTTCTTTGATGCCAACCCCCCCTAAAAAAGATATAGCTAGCGAACATTATTTTCTTTACTATTTGTGTGCATCTGGTTGGCCAATTTATCCCCACAGACTTACTCTTAGACACATTTTATTGCCAGATTTGAGTTGCAATTGTGTGCAGTGAAGAAGTCCTGACTCGCCTACCAAAGCCATTTCACTTAAGCCAGACACTGAACGGAGAATACATACAAATGTGTGCCGGCCTCCAAACCTGAGCCGTGACTATCTATCCTTTCCTACCATAGAGGCACTGCCCCACATGTGACATTATTATAATTTCATTTACACTGGCAATTCTCTGCTTCGTGAACAAATGGAGGATCTGATTTCTGCAATGTACCACCTATTGTTCAAGGTGAGCACACAGGAAGAACAGGTAAATGCTGGCATGCATTGCACGCTGACTGACTGTTGTTTGTTGTGATGTGAACTTGTTGTGATATATCATCATGTGCGTTGAGACTGAGAAAAGATCATTCATGTGGTGCAGGCAGTGTGAGACTGGGTGTTTGTTTGTTACGCTTAATGTGTTAGTGAAGATTGAGATTTGAGATTCACAATGTTGGCGGTCTACCGACGGCTGACCAATAATTTTCCCCTGAAGGTTATTTGTTACTTTCCCCTTTGAAAGATAGGATAGCAAGATGCCATCATCACCAGGTCCACTCCACACAGTCTGCACTGCTTTGTTTTTTATTGTTTTATGCTTTATACTCTTCAAAGACTCAGACCCAACCAGTCCCTTAGATAACACAATGTTTGCAAACATAAATCTAGTCTACACAAAAAGTGGCTTAATCTTTCCTTTCTTGTTGGTCAATAACAAAATTGTACTATTATAGGCTGATCTATTGCATTTTGAGTTGGGACTCGGGACACTGTTGGTACGGAGTTAGACACCATACTCGGGAGTTAGAATCAGAAGGCTCAGATATGATGGAATGACTCAGGGGCGTGATTACTGTCAGAACTGCCACTAGAAGAAGATGGAAGTTTTACAAATAAAAGGAAACCAACCGATTTGGATGATGATGAATTTGAAGCAGCCTAAAGGTAAGCACCACCAGATTTACACAAGTCTGTATAGTGGGGGTGGTGAGAAGTGTGGGACTGACAGCGGTGCGTTGATGTTTTACTTGATTGGGGCAATGCTATGTTGCATGGGTGTATGTGTTGATCAGTACTGTCTGGCTCAAATTTGAAGCAAAGTGGTGGTTGGGTGGGGGGGCCTGTTGTTGAAGGTAACTGGAGACAGGATTTTAGTCATGAATGATAATCACATTATTCCTGTGCTGCTGTTAGGCTACATATTATTGTTATATATTATGTGATGATGAAATGATGATCACAACAGTGTGATCAGCCTGATGCTTATAGTTACATTACATACAGCCATTTTATGCGTGATTGTTGTAAAATTGGCCTCACCATTTTGGTCATACACCAGGCATAAAATGAATTAATGCAAAAAGGACTATTCTTCTCTCCTCTTGCGCTTCCTCTGAGTCTTCACAGTGCACTCGTAGTCCTTATGCAGTTTTACTTCTTTCTTTCTCCTTGATTCTTCAATATCATTTTTCATTTTCAATCCACAGGCCCTCTTATCCGGCGCCAAACTGGAAAACCAATGCTTACCTTACCGGACTGCATTTGCCAGGCACCCAAGATTGACCGACTGTACAAGAGTGATCAATGCAGATGCAACTCCCAATTTGGGAATACAATATCATTTTTTCTTTTAGTTATCATTTGAAGAGTGTGTGTTTCTGTTGTTTACTTGAATCCTCTAGAAAATTGAATTTGTAATATAATCTCTATCTTTCAAAGCTCTGTATGACAGATCGTAATAACGTAACTTGGTCTCTCTGTACTCATTCTTTCATTTCCTTTTCCTCCAATAACAGATTTATGATGGTCAGCTGCTCATTGTCAAGACAAAGGCTGTGTTTTTATAGTGTTTGTTGTAGTCTAACCTTTCCCCAGATCCCCCTTCCCAGCCATTCATCAAACCCCTAACCCTTTTCCCCCCCGGCTGGGTGATTTATTGAGGTTTGACTTAATAATTTACACCATTAACTGGTAACCCAATTTGTGGGGCGGATGTGGTGAAAGCTACACCAACTCAGTGCTGGGTGAGGATGTTATTTTTCAGCTCATTTAGCACACGCAGGCAATATTATATTAGCCGCCCACTCACAGTGTTCAATATACTTTTTACAGAGGAACATCTCATTGCCTGCATGATTATTCAGGCTCTGAATTGCGGTTATGCTTGTGCAGTTCATAACTCGAGTCAACTTCATTTTGTATCTTATACTTGTTCACCATTGTTCTAATTATTTCACTTTTTCATTGCCTATCATATTTCTATTGTCTCTCTTCTTGTGTCTGTTCTAGTCGTCTAGTCTCTGGTGACTGTCATTTTTTTAAAGCTTGCATATATTAACTGCTTTAACCTTTTTATTAAAATTTGTTAATTTCCCTTTGATGAATAATCTCCTTATCCTACAGTTCAAGTTCACCTAGGAGGTAGTGGGACTTCAATGATGAAATGCTAGCAATGCATGCTGCTGCTACTACCACAACCATGGCTCCTTGAAACGATGCAGCCCTCGCTTCATCAAATCAGGTAAAAGAAGTGAACTGTTGTTGATTAATTCATTGTTGAATGGCAATCATTCAACATACTGTATAAATTCCTCCCACCCCCTCTGAGTCCTAAGGGATTAATATATAGTAGCAGATTACAGAGACTAAGAGGAGAGAGCAGTTGGAGAAGGGAGGGTACCACCGAACGATTTTGATGTTACACTATCAGCAGATTTCAAAAACTGGCTGCGGCAAAGGCAGCAGTGCAAAGTAAAACAATAACACCCCAAAAAAGATTTTAAATCATTCATAATGTGAAACTAAACAAAATGTTACCCTTAACAAATATAAACTAGTAAACCCACAATTGGCCAACCCCTCTCCCTAACCCCAAACAATGTCCAAGTAGTGTCTGAGAGTCCAAAAATAAAATTGTCCATAAAGAAAGAAAAACCCAGCAATGCCCTGTAGGAAAATTGGTTTCTGTTGCAGTACACCCCCACAAACTTTTTGCCAGATTTCTAATGCACTTTGACTTGATGTGCCCTGGCTCCCTGCCAATCAGTATCCCAGGGCCTGTGTTCTTTCTGAAAACTGCACCTTTGTACTCCCAATTGGCACCTCTCTGGCTACCTGTAAGTTCCTGGTAAAAGGTACCATGGGTACCAAGGGCACTATGACCAGGGAAGGATTCTAAAGGTTGCAGAACATATTGTGCCACCTTTAGAGGTCCAGTACCTTAACACACACGCACTGCCATTGCAGGCTGCGTGTTTTAGTGCATAGACAAGTAATGAGTCGACATGACGACATGACACACATACCTGTGTGCCATGCCTACAACTTACTGCCCTGGCATAGGTCAGTCACCCCTCTAGCTGGGTGCACTATACCACTGGTGAGGGTACAGCGCTCATGCAACAGTTGCATGAGCGCTGTACCCCTACAGTGTCTAAATCCATTCTTAGACATTGTAGGTGCAGTAAAGCCATAAAGAATACATGGTCTGGGAGCTTGTCATAATGAACTCCGTAGCACCGTAATGGTTTTACTGAATTCTGGGAAGTTTGGTAGCAAACTTCACAGCCTAATAAACCCACACTGATGCCAGTGAGGAATGTATTATGTAATGCACTCAGACAGCGCCTTAGAGATGCCCCCTGAAAACACCAGCCTGCAACCACAAGATATGTTTCTGGGCCCCTGGTGTGGGAGTCTTCACTCCTTGGGCCAAGAAACAAAGCCTTTCCTGGGAAAAGGTGGTCACACCTCTCCCAGGTCAGGAACAGCCATCTGTGGCTGGGGAGCTTCTTGCTGCCTTTGTAACATGACTACAGCCTCTCCTGATATCAGGAGCAAGCCCCCTTCCTGTCTCACCCCCTTTTCAGCTGGAACACAGAAGGGAAAAATTAGAACAGCCCAGAAGGTGTGCTCACCCCTCAGGTGGGGAAGGTGAGGTGAAGGCAACCCTTCAGTGCTTGACATATTGCAGATGGCAGGTTCTCTCCAATCAGTGTTAGGGATTGTGCCCACTTCCCTATGTGTGCGGAGCACACCAATTGTGTAGTCACCCAATGGGCTACTGACCTCACGACCCCTAAAACACCCCCTAACTGTAGTATTTAGTGGGCAGCCCTGAACCCAGAAGGCAGATTCTTGCAAGAAGAAGACTGCAGAGAAGAACTGTCTTGGCCCCACTACTATCGGCCCATCTGCAGTTTGCGTCCTGCGCCAAAAGTCACCTTCTCTTGCAGCGAGTGACCTCCAGAACCCCTGGGAGGACTGACTGCTGTCAACAAAGATCAGTTTCCTGTGAACACCAGCTCTGTTTGAAAGAATCTCCAACGAAAGACTCCAAGCCTGCTGAAGACTAAGAAACCTGATGCCTGGAACCACCACTGCCCCGTCGCCTATTGCCCTAGTTTGAGTGGCTCACCAGTCCCAGAAAGGTCCCCTAGCACTCCAGAGTCCAAGTCCACTGTGGGTTCACCCCACGAGAACTCCCCAACGTCGCCTGCTGCCTCTGCAAGTAGACCCCCCCAATGACGGGTGTCTGGTTAACGTAAAATCTGACCTCAAAAGGCACCCGTGCTTCCAGCCGTTCTTCGCTCTAGAGAAGAGGACCTTAGGTGCATCTACATTCCTGAGCCCTCCAACTTACCTGCCCAGCTGTTAGTTCCTCCCAGAAGACTTCCTGGACTGAGCCTGCAGACAAACCCCAAAACCAGCAACTCTGATTGAAATCAACAGGGCACCTGAAGCCAAAACAGTATCCAGACCAGGCCTCCCTGTGTCACTGTGGGTGCACCTTGTGTGATAACTTGGATCCCCTTAGTTTAACACCAGAATGTTTGCTCCCTCAACCTTGTGGCCTGCTCATAAGCAGCCACAAACGGGCCGCCCCTTAGCCCAATAAGCTAACATTGGTCCTCAGCACTCTGCACCCGGCCATCCTAGTGCCGCTGATGGTGCTTTTTGAGTGCATCCTTGAACCTGGGCAACCATTGCTCTAGCCCCAGAAACTTAACCATTAAGACAGTTTACTTACCTGCAAAACGTAAACCCTATTTTTTCCCTATTGGATTGCATTGACTGTTTTCCACTAAAAAACCTCTACGTGTTGAAGGTGTTTTGTATGGAAACCTAACAAACTGTGTTGATAAAAACTGTTTTACTTACCATGTTTCCAGAAATGTCCCAATGTAATATCTAGGCATATCAAGTAATCCAAAATGTACTTGCACATTTTTACAAATCTATAAGAAAAGTAATTATTCATCCAGCTTGCTTTTTCACAATTTGTCTTAAAAAATACAATCATATTTACCTGTACCAAGTTCTGATCACTTCACCACCCTAGTGGGTCCCTTGCTCACGTTGCCACTGGATTTAAGCTAGCCTGGCTGATGACAGCTGATTAGCCAGAAACCAGTCCCAGTATGCTTGCTTCCGGTCCAGTGAAGACATGGCTTGGCAGTTCGGGCTGGACTGTTCCCATGAGACACAGGGTCAGACTGCATATGGCCATGTCTGAATTGGGGTGGTGGAGTGAACTAAAGAATGATGATGTATTAAACCCAGATGAGTTGACTGGGGGTGAGTGCTTGCAATGTTCAACTTTCCGTCCATCATCCCCCTTGGTTTTACTTGGGCAATGGGCATGCAATCTGAATGGGTAGTAGTATTAGCAGTATGTGACTAATGGGTTCTCGAAATCTTAGAGTACCACCACTAGGCAGTCCACAACGTTTAATATAAGAGGAACGGGAAAGCTGGCTGATAGAGCAAAAGAAAGAAAGCTACAGACAAGCTAGCAGGGAGACATTTTGAAGGAACAGAAACTTGATATATAGAAAATAAGTAAATAGGATAATGCAGAGATAACAAGAATTTAGAAATTGATAGATCGAAGAGGATTTGCAAAACCAATGCTAAACGGGAAGACATACTTCAAAATAAGGAGCGGTAAAAGTTAGAGAAATAAATATATTCATGTTAACACCAGGAGGACTTAGTGGGTACAGCAGCGCCATCAGCCGAGGAATTTTGGGAGGCACCTCCAGCTCCCTCACCCGCCTCAGCCCTCTTCTTGCCCCTGGATGCTGATGTAAGACATGAAGACAAAAAAAAGATTGGTGGTAAATAAATAATCTCCCCAAAATATTTTTTGACAGGAAAAGGCAATCACAATAACATTAAACTCTTCTAAATCAGATCGACTAGTAGTAGTATCGCAGACCGTCCTATCCTATTGCAAATTTCCTAAACTTACCAACCTAGCCCTATTCCAAATTTAGTTAACTACCTTTTGAAATTACTAATAATAAATTGCAACAAATGATGTTTGCTTCTTCTCAACTCAATCGCAATCTCAACCCCCTTTAACGGCCAATTCACTAAGGGCCTTATATGTACGATGATTTCGGGCAGATGCCGTTGCGGTTCTGGAACCGTCTTACCTTAGGTCGGCGGTCTCGACCACACTATTACGATGCGACCGCCCACTGGCCATCGGGCAGTCGTAAACCTACATTTGTCAATGGAAGCTTGTGCACCAGGTGGATAAGGCCCGTAGCACAAGCTTCAATTGAAAAATGGATGTTGTTCACAAACATCCCTGCACCGTCCAAGGGCAGGAATACTTACCATTAGGCTCTTGTTCCAATGGGCTCACAGAGCCTGTTGGAAGAGGACCCGAATCTCTCTGTGGGTTTCCCTCCGACTGCCGTCATCAAAATAGTTTGGGCGAACGGAGGGAAACTGCAGGATGTCGGGCGGCTCTGACCACTGGGTGGAGGCCTTACGCCTGACATTGTAATGATGTACTGACCCCAAGTCTGCATTTTTTCTTTAAAAACATAGATCGACGCATGCATAGTTAAATACATCAAATTGGTTGCTTGCTACTTTGCAAGCTACAAAAAAAGCTCCAAGAACTAGAGTGAGAGACGTTCTTCACTAAATTACTAATGCTAACTACCAATATAGTGACAGGGCAAAGGAGTCTCTGCATTACAGTTCTTACATAATCAGCTTAAGCAAACACAAACAACTACGATTAAGTAGCGCAGAGTACCTGTCTAGAATAACAATCACATAATATTTGAAAACTTAACTTACCTGCAAGTGAGCAGCATGCCTGCTATTTGGGAAAAAATATTAACAATAGCATAGTGCACACAAGTAATAATAAATGAATAATTTTTATAATTAGCTACTCACCTAGCCCAGAGATCTCAACCCCTAGCAGGTCCAGCAGGTCCTGTTCTCAGTCCAGGATGTCGGAACACCTGTGTGTCAACTGATGATGGGACTGCCCAGCGCACACTCACCCAGCACTGCTGGTGCTCCCGCATCCTGTACCCAGACCCAGGTTTGCCGCCTACTGCTAGCGTGGAGGGGTGGTATAGCTGAATATAAAAAAACAGCGCTGCCACCTCTACCTCAGAAAACAAGGCATAGGGCTGCACCTTTGCCTGGTGCCGCCTTCCACAAGGTAGGCGTCTGCTACTTGTATGCCTTGATGTGCCCATATCTACCATGGTGCTGGGGGAAAAGAGAGAATAAAATAAACGGGAATAAGAAGGAAGGAGGGTAATAAGGAAGGAGTAAAGCTAAAAAATGTAAAAGTACAAAACTAATGCAAAAACACAAAAACTAGAACAAAATACACACTTACACTAAGACAGAGGGTAAGAAAATAAATCAGAAAAAAAGTTTTTGAAATCAATGATTGAAAGATTAAAGAAGGATCAAAAAGTAGGCCCCGGCACCATAAGCAGAGTAAGAAACAAGATAGCCACGCCCATGTGCAACCGTGTGGTGCAGTTTGCGTGATATTTCTGCCTGCACACGCAATGTGCATTGATGTACAGTGGAAATGTCACGCAAACGGGCGAGATAAGCAACTCTGCCCACTTGCGGAACTCCGCGTAGAGCAGCTGAGCTTTTTAACCGCTTCGCAGAGTTCCGCATAGCGCAGCTATGTGAACTCCACCCAGGCTTAACTATTACCCTGTAAATTACTGCTTAAATATTGAGCAGAGAAGAAAACGTGCTGTGGATAACAAGTAATTTTTGACAGTCCTTATGGCCTTCTAGAGGTGCTCAGCACACGCGACATGTGACTGACTCTGTTAAAGCCCTACAGGATTTCATTTAGCAGTAGTGCATGATATTTTATGGATATCCTGTGCCCTCTCAGCGTGCTCGAATGTGTCTGCCATTTCACTGACTTCGCCCCAGGACTAATGGCGTGTCTGCAGTGAACCAGGAATGTGCCTCATTCTGCTCCATTTCTCCTGATCTAAGGCATGTCATGTATTTCTACAACAGCCTTGCTGGATTTTAGAGATGCATCTGATACGTGCCTGACTTTGGCCAGCCCTACACCATATCAAAGATGCATCTGGCATGTGACTAGCTCTGCGCCTGCGACACAGGCATACCAGAGATGTAGGTGACCCTTCCTCAAAGATGCATCTGATACGACCAACTTTTCCCCAGCAATACCATGCCATCAGACGTGTGTGTGGTGACATATACCTTGCTGCAGCCTTTTTACCCTTTCAGCTGCATGTATCCATAACTGTATATAACAAAAGTGAGGGGAGGAGGAGGATCAAATGTGATCCAGTAGGGCTTAGATTACCACTGAAGAAAAATGAGTGGACCATCTACTCTGTTCTGGCCCCTCACCCACACCCATAGGCAGTTGGATAAAAGATCTCCGATAAAGAGACCCTCTTTGAGGTGTGCCCGTTGGGCATTGCACCGCCTGCTCAACGAGGAGCATTGCCTATGATGAAGCATGACACTCGCAAGGGTGTGTGAGGCCATTATATCTAACACAATGGATACCCAGGGTTAGCTCTCTTTCAAGTACTACCCCCCGCACCTTAGTGACCGTCCCTCCCTTCTTTTAGGAACAGCCCAGTCTCCTTTTTGTTGTCCACTGTATCCATAACTGACCATGAATCTTTTAGCCTTTCCAAATTGTGCCTGCCATATGACTGATGCAGCTCCAGGCCAACTTGCATTTCAGAAGCGTGTCTCTCATGTGCTGGACCTTCAAGCTGGCCTGCTGTCTGCTCAGATTCACACCTGTCATGTAACAGAGCTTGAGCCAGACTAATGGCTTTTAACAGGAACTAGGCTGGTAGAAATCTATCCGGTCTCCCTGCGGCTTGTCTGCATCATTTAACTATTTGTTCTCCAGATCTTTAGACACTCTAGGGATGCTGCAATAACCCATAATGGTTCATATATTGTGAAAAGCACGCCAGGTTAACTTTCATGGTGTGAAAGGGACTGAGTGCTCTCTCAATTTGCATGAAATATAAGCAAATACCATATTTTAATGGCATGTTTTGCCATGTTTCTGTTCTAAGAGAAACAAGGTTGACTCCAACAATTCAAGCAGGCAACTAAAAATAAAAAATACAGCTGCAAAAAGCTAAGAACCCCTCTTTCCTGTGTATGCACAGTGCAGTGTTGCACAAGTGGCATGCTCTATGGTAGGTGCGCAATGGCATGAAGGATGGGCACAACGTGGCATCTAATGACTTTTTTACGGTTCAATTTGTAAGCGAAGAGCAATTCGGAATAAAGTTTGCTGTGGGTGAAAAGCCATTTTTTAAAAGTATTTCTGCAAAACAAAACAAGGCAATGTTAATTATCCCCAGCAGGTTGTGCTCTCTTATTAGTAGAGCGCAAATTGGGCAAAATCCAACCTCTGCAGCTTTTAGCAATGGAAACAAAAGCATCAGCCTTGTGTAAACCAGCTCTTGGAATTACCTGGACCCATTATGGGGCATATTTACAAGGAAGTGACGGAGAGCTGCAGTAACCTCCTTGGCTTAATGCAGCGCTCTGGCACTACTGAAACGCAGTACTGTACAGCATTTACAAGAATACGGTGCAGCCTGCGTTTCCCCCTGTGCTGGGGCTAATTTAGCTGCCTAGCGTCAACACAGGTACCCTTGCAACATAGTTCAAGGGTGCTTGGGTTGAGAGGAATGATTTTTTATGTGCAGGAAGGTGTCTCTTCCCGCACATAAACAATCTTTAAATGGCATTTTGAAACTTCTGTGTGTGCTGCTTAATGCAGCACACATAGAAGTTGCAAAACATCATTTTTTAATTGATTTTTTATTTGCAGGAAGGGACACCTTCCTGCATATGAACAATCAATTGCCTTGTTTGCAGTTTCCATATGTGCTTCACAATGCAGCACACATAGAAACAGCAAAAACAAGGAGAAATTAAACATTTCTCCTAGTTGCGCCTGTTTAAGAGCAATATTTCCCTGGTCTTAATTTTGGCGCTGCCCCATATTTACGCTGCCCTTGTAAATATGTGTCAGCATAAAAATCAATGGGTGTTGTGATGGAATGCCCACCACAACACCCTTTGCCCGCCCCTTTCATGCTAAGATTAGTGTGAAAGGGGCCTTATTTACAAGGCAGCGTTAAGCCATGTTAAGTGTCTTAATGCTGCCTTGTAAAGAAGGTGAAGCCCATATCGCCAGAGGTGTGGTGCTAGGGGCTTGTAAATATTCCCCATAACATTTGGAACAAGTGTGCTAAAAAACACTGATTTTCACATTTACAACAAATGTGCCAAAATTCCAGTCTATTAAATCAGTACAATCTTACCAAGTTAAACAATTTCCAGTTGTCTCACATTAAGATGATGATGATAATGATAATTTATAGCGTGCATGGCTTCTTATGACACGTCTCAGCGCTTGAAATCTGGCTGAGGACGGCCTCAATACTGCCAGATAGATGCAAAGATTTAAAATTAATTGAAAAGCCAGGTTTTTAGTTGTCTTCTGAAGGCTGCTTATGAAGAGATTTCCCATTGCCTATTGGTGTGCTATTTCAGATTTTTGGGGCACAGGATCTAAAAGTACCATCCCTTACTCTCATTTTATGGATCCTATGTACCAGTGCTAGCTGAGAGCCTCAATGATCTTGCAGGGGTGTAAGGTTTTTTTAAGCTTGAAGGTAGCTGGAACGGCATGGTGAGTAAAAGAAGTTTGGCTATAGGCCCAGATCTCTGCACTGTAGGTGAATGTTTGAAATTGTTTAACATCCCATCCATCAATTATTATTTTTGCATTTGTTGCTATAAGTGGGAAGGGTATGACCAGACATGGGTCCCGTGCTCACTTTGCCACTAGATTCAAGCTATCGTGGTTGATGAGGGGTGGTACCCCAAAACTGGTCCTAGGATGTTTGTTTCCGGTCCAGGGAAGATCTGGGTAGGCAGTTCAGGCTTGAATGTCATCATGAGGAGCAGGGTAAAGACTGATTTGCATATGGCTAGGTCTTAACTGGGGTGGCTTGGTGAGCAAAAGAACTAAAGATTTAACCCTGCTTGATACCTTTTATCCAGTGTCATTTGCAGATAAGTTCTTTGTGTTTTGGGTGGCACGAGTTATGGTGAGTGTTGTGTGCACTGCATACCATCATTAGCTAATTTCAATGGTTTTGCACATTCAGCCAGAACCATAACTCAGTATTTAACTGTGTTTTTTTCAGTGCTTTTTATTTTCATAACAGACTTTATTCCCTGCAGCCACCCCAATGCAGGTGGTAAATCCCAGCTCTTCACGGCCTTCAACTGTGGTCGGGCCCTGCAGCCAATCCCATCTTCACAGAACCTTCAGCATTGTGCAGTGAGATTGGTACTGGGGCTTGGCCTGTGGCAAGGCCTTTCACCCAACCTGCTTCTGGTAGCTAACCCAAGCTGTGCATAGGCTTCGACTGCAGCCAGATCATGTGTCCAGCCCACTGACACAAGGAAACCTTCCTGGGCAACCAACTCCTGCTGCATGCAGCACTTGTCCATGTGCGTGGCCAACCTCTACTGCATACGGCCTTTGCCATACAATGCAGGGCTTTGCTACTCAATCTTGCCTGTGGCCTGACCCTGCACAGAATCTACAGGTCCAAATCCCACTGCACACAGCCTTTGTCTCTCTCCCTCTCTGTCATTTTTTCTCTGTATATCCCTGCTTTACTCCCACTCTGTCTCATTTGTTACCCCATTATTGAAGGTACAAAATGTTTTTAATTTGTGGTTTTCTCCCAAAATGGCAAGCAAATCAATTACCTAAAATGGTGGCTTATCCGATCACAATCAAGTTTTGACTCACAATTAAAATATTATTGGAATCACTGGATCGCAGTTTTAAACACCAGAGATATACTAAAGTGTTAACCCTTTCAAGCTTGCCAAGCAACTTTTTAAACACTTATATTTTAAGAACTACTGAATAGATTTGAGAATAAAACACACTTTTGAAGTAAAGTCTTACTTTCAAACTCTCAGAACCCCTTTCAGAAGGCCACAGGGCACACAGGGATATTGAGTCCAACCTATGTGGTTGAGGCCTATAACTCCTGATGTCCCAGGGCCCAACTTACCGTGGAATCTGTTTAATATATTTCGGCCCCGAGGGATGGGGTACCGGGACCAATTAGGCAGCACCCCATCCAAGTTTCATGTTTCTTTTCCTCAGCCCCGGGGATGGTGTACTCATGGCCTCTCACAGGGTCAGGGAGGTGGGACACATGCCCTCCACTCCTGAAAATAAATGCAGTTGTCATCTCCTGCCCCTGGCCTTGGCAGGGTTTTTTTTACTCAAGATTCGAATTTGAAACTACATTTTTTTAAATGTTTTGGTCCCAGACAGGGTCAGTCTGGGATCCCACCACACAGGCCTGTGTAGTCAGGGTATCTCTACCATGCCCCCTATGTTCTTTTTCTTAGGATTCAACTCAGTGCTCAATTCTTGGTTGATGTGGTGGCAGCCAATCAGATCTCAGATTGAGATCTGTTAGGTTCGCTGACCCTCCATGGGGTGATATATACACAAATTCTAACCTTCATTTCTCCAAAACTACTGAACGGGTGTACATCAAAACCAAAAAGCACTCTTACTTGTCCAAGATCTAGTTTTCTACCCTATTTGGTGTCAATCGGTTCAATGGTTTGAGCTGCAGCTTTGACTAAAGTTCCTATGGGAAAAAAGGCATTTTGCCCCCCTCCCCTCTTTGTCTTGCCCCGCTTGATCACCACAAAATTATTAGCAACACAAAATATTGGAAACATTTGTTGTTAAGAATCTTTTATCATATATGGAAACAAATGGCATTTTTCAGCCTTCTCAAACTGATTTTTAGACCAGGCAGCAGCACTGAAATGACCCTGCTTCCTGATACAGAGGAGCTTAAAGCCATTTTGGACAAGGTAGGTCCACTGCCCTGATCCTTCTAGATTGTATTCCACATTTTATTCCACATATGTAAAGCGTGAACTTATCACCCCTAAGGATATCCAGGAACTGGGGGGCGATCGGGGAGATTAAGTGAGCGATTGCCCAGAGTCACTTGATGCTGAGCTGAGCTGCACCTGCACTGAACTGTGAGCCCTGCGCTCTGGAGTCAGCCGCTCTGGCTGCTGTTAGCGCAGCATTCAACACAGTCCCCCACCCACTGCTAACACAGAGACTAGAGGAAGCAGATTTAGCCAGAACAGGGCTTACCTACTTCCTCCAAAACAGACCTTTACAAGTCTTTGAGGAAGCCACCCTGTCAGAAACGTACACTCTAAATTGTGTGGTCCTACAGGGTTCCTCACTGAGCCCCACCTTGTTTAATCTGTATTTCAGCTCATTGGCAGAAATCATAAAGGGCAGTGGCTTCTCCTCAATATGCTGCTGATACTCAAATCATCACCCTTTCCCATCAAACAGACAGGAGGTCCATCCACCTTAACAACTGCCTTAAGCATGTTGTAGAGTGGATGGTAGCAACCAGTCTGAAATTAAATGGGGAGAAAATGGAGGTGATAGTGGTGGGAAACAACCTCACCTGGTAGTTGGAACTTAACTGGCTTGACTTTCTCTGCAGTCAACCTACCCCCAAAACGGAGATCAAACGTCTGGGCTCTTGGCATGACAGCAGGCTTTCAATCGCAACTCAAGCCAAAGAATTAGCAGCAACATGTTTTGCGTGCTAAGAACTCTGCAAAAGTTTTTGACAGTTCAGCTATGGCAACCTGAACCTTTATGCAGGTTAGTAGTACAAGGACTGGTCATATCGTGACTTGAATATGGGGACTCCTTTTACCTGGAAAGTCCCAAATCCGTCATAAAAAAACAGGTCACTCACAATGCCGCAGCCCGCATATTACTGAAAATCCCTAAATGCCACTCAGCAACTGTGGCCCTGGCCAGCCTGAACTGGCTGTCTGTATGTAAAAGAATCCATTTTAAGGCACTATGCATGGCCCATCAAGCAATGCATAAAAAGGGTCCAAAGCTGATCCAAAGACTTATTACCCCTTACAACCACAACAGAACGCTGCGGTCCTCCTGCCTGCAATTGTTTGTAGTACCTAGAATTTTGAAAGACACAGTCCTTCGATTTCTTGGTTCCCAAGCACTGGAGTCAGAACCATTATTCAAGAAACTGCTAAAAACAGCCCTTTTTTAGCTTTGCGATCTGGTTTGACAAGTAACCTATAGCTCTGCTAGCACTGAAAGGCGCTCTTGGGTAGCCATGGCTCAAAAATCCCCATGAATAGAATTGAATAGAATTAAGTGCCCTACAGGTACACTGGGCCTGTAAATTAAATGATACTAGCTGGCTTCAGCACTAACTGTGCTATCACCTTTTAAACATGTCTCAGAGCTGCATTGCAGAGCCTTTTATTGTCGACCTGGCAAGTGAATCCTCTTGGATCTTTTATACCTTCCTTTTAAATATATATGTCAACCCTTTAGGTAGGACCTGGACAGCCCCAAGGGCAGGGTGCAGCACATTTATACAATTGGACATGTATTTTTAAGTTTACCATGCCCTTGTAGACAAAAATTCTTACATTAATTTTTCACTATTGCAAGGCCTATCTCCTCCATAGGTTAAAATTGGGATTACCTTATTACACTTTATAACTGTAATTTCCAATTGGGAAAAGATAAACATTTCAAGTTTAGTGTCTCTGCACTCATAATTAAAATCACGTCTTATGTTAAAGTTAGATTTTAAGTTGCAGGTCTGAAAATTCCACTTTTAAAAAGGTAGCATTTTCTTACTTTAATTATTTGGGGCCTGATGTAGGTAATCCCAGATTACCGATTCTTAAATACCCAATGATGCTGAATCGGTATTTAAGAACTGGCAATCGGGATGTAGGTAATTTTACCGATTTAATTACCGAATCGGTATGATTCGGTAATTACCGAATCAGTATTTACCGATTCGGTAATTGCCATTCATTCCTATGGGCCTGGAGGCCCATAGGAATGAATGTCAATTACCGAATCGGTAAATACCAATTCGGTAATTGGGGGAAACATAGAAGGGTGGCAGGGTGTCACTTTGACACCCTGTTGCACCCCTCAATTGTGCATGGGTGCACATGTTGCAGACATACATGCCCTAAGGGCATGTATGTCTGCAACATGGCACTGTTTTAAAAGGAAAAAAAATGCTTTTTAAAGGGTTTTCATTACATCCAAAGGGGTAGATGACAACGCAATCTGCTCTACACATCTGGCTCCGTCGATGGCTGAACAAGGTTCTTTTTCAGCTGGACAAGGTTGGTCCCTTTATTCGACCCTCACTCCATTACTGTCGGCCTGAACTTTTAGATCTGACCCGGTCAAGCGTAACCAGATGGCCCTGGTTGGCGCTTTATGCTTTTAAGCACTATCAGGCATATGCATCAAAGTGAATACCGGGAGCAAAGGGGCAGATTCTCAGAATCTGCCCCTTTGCTCTCTGTATTTTTGCATTTGGGATGCATCAACCCAAATCCAAAAATCGCAATTTAAGGAATCTCTAAATTGATATTCCTTAAATTGCGATTGCATTAAAGGAATCCCAAATTGAGATTCCTTAAATGCAATGCATGAAAGTAAAAAAAATAGCGAATTCGCTAATAGGAGTAGCAAATTACCATGAAGTTGAACTTCATGGTAATTTGCTAAAACTTTGAAAAAAGCACTTTTGTGCATTTTTCTAAGTTTCATGTTGTGCACACACATGCCCTTAGGGCATGTGTGGGAGCAACATATGTGCAGAGATCAATTTCAGGGGTGTAACAGGGTGTCATTTTGACACCCTTGAAATTGCATGAGCAATTTGCGAGTACCTACTGGTACTCGCAAATTGCTCATGCAATCTCCAATTCATTCCTTTGGGCTTGTAGGCCCACCCATAGGAATGAATGGGACAGCATTCCTTAATTGTGAGTAGCAATTTGCGAGTAGCAATTAAGGAATGTTTAGGAATCGCTATTTTAATAGCGATTCCTACCTTCATAGGCTTTTGCTATTCCTAAATAGCGATTCCTTAAAAATCGCTATTTAGGAATAGCAAAAGGCTACGTTGATGCATCTGCCAGTTTATTTACAGATATTCTTTAAAAGTTCCTAACTCTGATTCTGGTTTCAGTCTTGTTTTGTTAATTAAATTAAGTTCTATTTTTCTAACATGATATGGATTATTTTTGTGTGGGGTTTCGCTGTTTTACTGATTTAAGTGTTGTACAAATACTTTACACATTGCCTCTTAAGTTACATCTGCCTGCTCTGCGCCAAGCTACCAGACGGTGAGCATGGGTTAATTTAGAGTGTATATCTGACTTACCCTGACTAGGCTTGTGGTACCTTCTTAGGGTGCACACCTCTGCCAACCAGAAACCCAATTTCTAACAGCCATCACATTGAATTGTTTTGGACACAATAACTCCAAATTGTCTAATAGAAAAAAATAATAGGCCACACTATAAAATAAAGCTTGTTTCTGGAGGGCCTGCTTTCTTGTGATTGGGCAAGCACAGTTTATAGATTGCTTCTCTGCAGCTGACAGAACTCGGGAAACGTTTCCTGGAGAGGTTTATTTTCTCAGAAATAAGCTTAAGTTATGAATAAGACACTGCATTTTCTACAGGCTCCCTCCGAATTCCCTTTCTCCCAGAGAGACTAAAATACAAACTCACCGTGAAGTCATTAACATACCAAGGAGCTGTGGGTAATCCAAGCACGAGCCGGAGAGGATGCCCTTAACAGCCGTGTGCGCAGTTACACAGCCCCGCCAGGGCGCGCGCCTAACGAGACTCGGCTGTCTGTAGAAAGCGCAACCCCACACTCCACGGGAACCGGATCCGGTCGCTTTCCTGTTACAATCCATTCACAATTTAGCGAGCAGCTCGAGTGTTGTTGCAGCTGTTCTGGTCAGGGACGGCCTGGGTTTCAGTATTTAAACCCTGCCTGTCCTTAACCTGCTCCGAGGCGGGCACGGTAGGTCAGGCAGCCTCGGGGTCAGACCTCTCAACGTGACAGTGCGTCCTAGCGCCTTTCCGTGCCGCCATGTCCAAATATAGCCTGAGCTCGGCTACTCGGGCTACGGGGCAGAAAGATCACTTCGTTCTTTCTGGTGAGCACTTCCTCACTAGAGAGGCAGTTAAGGAAGTATGGTCAAAACTACCACAGACCCTCGAATCCCTTACTTTAGTGTGTATTCGAAATATCGGTCTTGTGGAGCAGAAGGCCTCTTATGAAAAAAAACAAACAAAAAAAAACAATACTTGCCTTAATGTAGCCCCACTGGCTGATTAAACATGGCTTCATGAGACGCAGATTTCAAACGCCAGGTCTTTTTATTTGTTTTAATGTTCAGTTTTTATTGACAATTAAGTGGTGACTCTCAGGGGCGGAGTGGGACCCGAGCTCTACAACCAAGTGGCCCCCATTGGTGAATTAGAAAGCTATAAAAAAGTGGCCTGTTGTAAAATGTGATTTTTTTTGACGTGTAAGACGTGTAAGACACTTTGTATAAGTGTTTTTGCAAGGTATGGCGGATGTTATGGATTTGAGCTTGCTACATGAAATGTTTATTTTAATAGCATGGAAATCGACAGTAAAACGCGGCCAAGCAGAACATAAAGCTCACAAACAACCATAACACTGGCCCGCAGAGAGACATTTCAGCCAGCCCAGCAGGCAATGCCCAATAGCTGCCTTGTAGGCCAGCCCGACCCTGGCAACTCTAGGTATAGTAAAAACAACAGTTGATGGACAGAATGCAGAACAATGTCATACATTCACCTCAGTACAGAGATCTGGGCCTAAATCCATCATTTTTTTCCACTCCACAACACCCCAGTTCAGACACGGCCATATGCAAATCAGTCTTGACCCTGTGCGTCATGGGAACACTCCAGCCCGAACTGCCAAGCCAGGTCCTCCCTGGACCGGAAACAAGCATCCTAGGACAGGTTTCCGGGTTTCACCCCTCTTCAGCCAGGATAGCTTGATTCCAGTGGCATGGAGAGCACGGGACCCACATCTTGGCATACATGTCCCACTCGGGGTGACAACTGCAAATACAACAGTTGATGGACAGCATGCAGAACAATGTCATACATTCATCCCAGTACAGAGATCTGGGCCTAAATCCATCATTGTAGGCATTCTCTGTGCTTTCGATCACATTGACATAATGTCCATGTGTGCTTAGATCCTACATATAGGTACTGATTCTGACTGATGTGCATGCATTTGGTCACAAGATGAGTTTGTGTCTCCGAGGGTACAACGTTCCAATCTAAGTCTTGAGTTTTTCAACCCAATCCATCTAGCATGTTATAGTGCCCCTGGAGAAGTTCAATGGGACAACCTGGACTTCAGTTTTGGGTCACAATTATTTGAACACAAAAAAAATGGACTGCGATTTGGATTATGAGGACAAGAAATATGGAACTCATACAAATGCATATAATATGCACATATAAACATTAAGTAAAATATAGAGTTGTGGAAGTTCCCAGGAAATTGTTGGAAGACTAGTCAGAAGCATGTCTTACAAAATAGGTGAACGCCCACACAGTTGTAAGTTTTATTTTGTAACCACTACCACTTTACCATTTATGTTCCACATTTATCTGCTCATCTGTCATGCTGCACCTACATTGTCCTAAAGAGTCCATTTCGAAGTGGTAATTGTGAGTGCCTCCTTTGTCTTGCCACGTGCCAGCCCCCGTCCATTGTCCCTGCTTCTTCACTATTCATTCATCTATCCTCCTTGGGCTGCCTGTCTGATCCCTTTACAGTCAGTTACTTTTTCTTTCAGCCAACTCTCCTCCCCTCCAAGCCCTGTCTCCATACCCTTAAACTTCCTCCTGACTCATGTCTGTTCTCGGGATCTCTCTGTGCTCTGCCACTCTTCAGCCTGGTCACCGTCTCTGTGCCATGTGTTCAGCTATCACAATTCACCTTCTCGCTCCTCTCGACCAATGTGTTTTGCCCCATTTTCCTCCTTCTTAGTCACCATCTGTGCTCCCCTTCACATGTTTACCTCCTCTTTCCACCGTCTGTGCCTTGTTAGTCCCCCCATCCCTTGTTTGTGCCATCTTCCTCTGCATCTCTGAGCCCAGCGATTCTTCTCACTGTGACCTAACTCTTTGTCCTGTTTCCATGGCACCTACGACTACAGGCAGAGCACCCACTAGTAGAAGTGGGATAAACAACCACTGACTATTGTGTGCCGCATGAAGTTACAGCAGTGGTAGAAGTGGGCGGGATCGGAAGGGCACGACGTGCCCCTACTTTTAAAAATGAATTCAGTCCGTTCCCCTACTTCTTTCTTTCAAGAAAGCATCCCAGGACGGCAAGAATAGTCCAACTTAAAAACGATAATTTTTATAAGGTCAGGGGATTTCCTAATAAATGGGACAAGAAGTGGGGGCATTGAAATGTATATAGGGGTGAGATCTGTAGTACTCCCACAGCTGACATGGCCATGGACAGGGCTGGACCCCTACGCCACAATAATCCTTGATGTATGGTTTTCTTACGTAATGACGTAGCAAGAGGGAGAGAGAGGACCAGATAGCTAGTCCGAGTCCCCAGGAGTATTTATATGTAGCAAAGAGAACTAGCTACTTATGACTTGCATATTGAACTCTAAAAGGTCATGTCCAATGGCACCGGTTGGGTGTCTTTATGAAGCCCTCACCCACCAACCTGGTTGGTGGCATGCTTCATCATCGGGCCCACCCAGTGACACCTAATGTATCTCAGTTGTGTTTCAACGCCTGATTACAGCGGGCCCGAGGGCTAAATTACATTTTAATAAATGGGCTCCTGTCAGCGGTTAAAAACAAGGCAGAATGGATTCCCTCCTCAAGCATGCCGGGACAAACAACATTAAAGACAGCGACACAACATGTATAGAGACAGTTTTTAGCATGTAGCACAAGTCAATAAAAAATGTAATAAAAAATTGCCGTTTGTAAGTGCTGATTGTGGAGGCTACAGGCGGCAAATGTGTAACAATACTGGTGGTACTGTTA
This sequence comes from Lissotriton vulgaris, assembly GCF_964263255.1. Lineage (NCBI taxonomy): Eukaryota > Metazoa > Chordata > Amphibia > Caudata > Salamandridae > Lissotriton > Lissotriton vulgaris. The sequence goes on along the minus strand of NW_028245615.1, from coordinate 701,488 downwards.
GTGATAATAATCGGTTTCTAGATGTTGTGGTGATGCTAGAAAAAGGAAGCTCACACGCATTATGTGGAGAAATGGGCGTAAGGGCAATGGTTCTCACGCTGACGATTGGCCTGCAATGCTTCCAGAAGTGGGTCACAGAAGCAGTCGAAGGATATTCAACGCAGTAAAGTCAAATGCAGTACACCAGCTCATGCCCTGAAGCTCAAACAGGCAGCCTATTTTTGCTGCTTGTTTGTAGGACTTTAGGCTTATCAATTTAGAACCGAGCATTGTGTAGTAGGGACCATTAGATGGTCCTGATGAGTAAGCAGTAGGGGACTGCTTACGAAACATGTCGACCTGGTAGCAATCTACTGCTCTACCTCAAAACCCCCTTCTGAACGTTCCCAGCTAGAGAAGCGAATAAAATATATTTTTTCTATTAGCCAGGGAATTTTTAACCTTTTTTTATCCTTTCTTACACTTACGTATTAGGTCCCTACACTTCACAGACACCTCCTGCACTGACACATAGCCTTCTGTCACAACAACTTAGTGCTCCCGCGTAGTTCGTAGGTCGCAGCACGCCCCGCCCGGTTAGAGGGACGGGAAGACCCCCATAATAAAGCATGACACTAAAGGACTTTTTAGTGTGTGAGGGGTATTTTAAAAAGCACATAGTGCTCTCGTCTTTTCAGATCTAAGAGAGAGCCTAGTATCTCACTAGACACAGAAAATATTAATCTAAAAAAATAGTCACCACCACACATTGATAGAATCTCTTTGTTTATATAATTCTGCTAGGAGGGTGATTTTATCAGTACCTGTACGCTTCCTCTATTGTTTTGGGGGGCTCAACGGTCACACACCAACTGTAACTCACAAAATGTACTCTATATGCTGACTTCTACATGTGGTCTACGCTACATCGGCATGACCACACGTAAAGTACGTACCAGATTGGTCGAACACAGTACTATAAGATGCATGAAAAATGTTGTGAGCAAACTCACAGACCACTTCCTTCGATTTAACCACACTCCAAATGACCTTCATTGGACAGTTATCGAACATTTCCCTGACAGCGGAGAAAACAATGAAAAAAACTCCTGAATAAGGAACAACGCTGTATCTATCGACTTTCTTTGCAAAAAGATGGCCTCAATTACGCTATCCCATGGAACTCCCTTAACACATAAAACATCCATGTGACAACCTTATCCTTCTACACCTGTTACGCCACAGACTGAGTGCCTTCCCATGTGTCACCCTAAACTTAGACCTAAAGCTATTATAACCTATCTGAGTCTTAATATTGCCACCTTGACAATCTTTTGCGCACATGGCCCAATGCGCCAGGCCCTTTATTAAGCATGGGCGGAAAATCCGTTTCGCTCGCGGATTTTGCGGATTTTTGGGAAATTCGCAATCCGCGAGATTTGCGAATTTCCCGCAAAATCCGCAAATTCGCACGCAGCGGATTTTTTTTGCGGCGCGCGGCGTTGGTGATACAATTTTTGCGGCGCGCGGCGTTTATCATCGTTTGCCGGGTTGTTTTTCTCGATAGTTTGCGAGTGCTGCGCCATTTTGGATCTTGCTGTGTGATCCCGCGGGAATTGGCGAGCGCGCAACGTCATCGCGGATTGCCAGCGAGAGTTTGTCAAAGCGAGTACGGCGAGATCACGTCTCGCGGTACTTCGCAATTGCGAGATTTGAGATGCGGCAAGCGAAAATATAAAATTTGCAATTCTGCACAAGAAATCCACCAGCAAGCAGCATAAACCTTCTAGAAATTATGATTTTTATCAGAATAACTCCTTAGGTTGACATTTGCCTGCACTTTTTTAGCGAGGAGTCCATTTTGGGGAGGGGGGGAGGGGGTGGGAGGAAGGAAGTGCCCCACAGTCTTCAACTTCCTGTTCCTGTTCAGCAGGCTCCTCCCAGTGCTTTGTCCATCTCCTGGTCACTTTTCATTTGGATCTGGAGCTGGAAGGATTACTTTTTGTGGATGCTGCTGGATATTTGGATTTGAGGCCTTTTTGACTTTCTTTGGATCACTGTTGGATTAGAAATTTTACAAGTAAGTTTGTTTGGGGCATTACAGTTGCTGCAACAAAAATTTGGGAATTTTCGATTTTTGGGCTGTTTTGGGGCCTTTTGCCCAGGGGTACTCAGTGGTGGGTGGACTGAGTCTTTCTGTGGGTTGTCTTGAACTTAAACATCATGGAGGCCATGGATGGATTGGGATTGTGCTGATTTTTCAGTGATTTTCGTTTTTTGGGGATGTACTTGTGGCCTTTTCACCAGGGGTATTTGAGTCTAGCATGGGCCTAGTCTTTCTGTAGGTTGTCTTGAATTTAAACATCATGGAGGGCATGGATGGATTGGGATTGTGCTGATTTTTCAGTCATTTTCGTTTTTTGGGGCTGTACTTGTGGCCTTTTCACCAGGGGTATTTGAGTCTAGCATGGGCCTAGTCTTTCTGTGGGATAATTTGAACTTAAACATCATGGATGGCATGGATGGAATGGGATTGTGCTGATTTTGCAGTGTTTTTCGATTTTTGGGGGTGTTCATGGGGAGGGACAGGCCATGTGGCTGGTGGCCATTTTGAGTGCAGCTACAGGCACTGGCCATGTGCTGGCAGGCAAGTGGCCATTTTGAATGCAGGCTTTGTTGTTAGGCCTGCAACCATTTTGCCTACTTTTCAACCTTTATTTATGCCCAGGGGTAGTGAGTCTTGCATGGGCCTAGTCTTTCTGTGGGTTGTCTTGAATTTAAACATCATGGAGGGCATGGATGGATTGGGATTGTGCTGATTTTTCAGTGATTTTCGTTTTTTGGGCCTGTACTTGTGGCCTTTTCACCAGGGGTATTTGAGTCTAGCATGGGCCTAGTCTTTCTGTGGGCTGTCTTGAACTTAAACATCATGGAGGGCATGGATGGAATGGGATTGTGCTGATTTTGCAGTGTTTTTCGATTTTTGGGGGTGTTCATGGGGAGGGACAGGCCATGTGGCTGGTGGCCATTTTGAGTGCAGCTACAGGCACTGGCCATGTGCTGGCAGGCAAGTGGCCATTTTGAATGCAGGCTTTGTTGTTAGGCCTGCAACCATTTTGCCTACTTTTCAACCTTTATTTATGCCCAGGGGTAGTGAGTCTTGCATGGGCCTAGTCTTTCTGTGGGTTGTCTTGAATTTAAACATTATGGAGGGCATGGATGGATTGGGATTGTGCTGATTTTGCAGTGTTTTTCGATTTTTTTGTGCTGTATAACTGAACTGATGTTCCTCTGTCTTCCATTGTTTTTAGGTGCACAAGACTCAAGAGAACCACCAGTGCCAGGAAGAAGTCCTGCAGCGGTGTGTGTGTGCAGCATAACGTCACGCGACGTCACGTCTGGCCTCAGACAACTCTACAATTCGTGCAACTGCGGCCTGCTGTCTGACCTGCTCTGAAGAAGATGGCCCCAAAAAAAGGTCTCCGTAGCTCCTCTAGCAAGAAAGTTGCTAGTAAGGAGCAGAAGAAGCAAGTTACCAAGGAGGCTGGTGTGCCACCCGCCACGTTTTTTGGGAGAAAAAAAAAAAGTACGCCTGCAGCAGCAGGATCTGCTGGGGACCAAGCTGGGAGCAGCACCCCTGCTCCATTGGGTTCAGTGCCTCCACCACCACGCCAACTTAAGTCAAAGCCCTTGAGTGCTTCAGAGGCAGTCAGTGTACTTCTCCAATCACCATCGACCAGTGATGTTGGCTCATCGCAAGAAAGTAGCAGCAATGTCCCTGAATCAACACAGGTTGTTGTAACTCATCTGACAAGTGTTGAACAACCACAGCCGCAACAACAACACCATGTGCAAGTACACGCCCAAGTACATGTGGAAGGAGAGGCAGCAAAAGGAGATGCGCAAGCAAAGGTGCATGGAGGTTCACAAGTGCCCACAATAGTTGTTCCTCCCGAAGTAGGGGCACATCAGGAAATCGACAATGAAGCCGAGGTATCATTGGAAGCCACTCTTCCTGATGATCATCCATTGTCTTCCACATCCCTAGCAAGGAAAATATCAAGGGGGGTGTCTACATCTTCTTCAAGCCCACCTCGTTCTGATGCAAGTGATCTGTCTTGGGAACCACAACTGCGGTCTGACAGTGAGGCACACCATGATCTGACACAGGTACCTAAGCGTAAAAGGAAGGTCGTCGAAAAACTCATACCTATGGAGTGTGATGAGGCTCAACAAGAAGTGACAGATACTGCTGGTGATGAAGCCTCTCACGATGACGACGAGCCAGTCATCACAAAGGTCACTGCAGCCCCACCGGGCATTCAGCAAAGAGACATTTTGACCCTATCCCGAGAAGCTGCTGAGCTTGATGATGTCGGCGAGGAGGTAATGGAAATGGAATCATTAGATTTGGAGTTAAGTAGTACACCAAAACCTACCGCTTCCATATTTCTTCCTCGCAAGAAGGTACCCACCTCGTCCTCGACCTCAATTCGTGGTGGTGAAAGTGCAAAACGTACTGAAGTTCGGCAATCCACATCCTCCACTTCATCTGGCATTAGCAGCAGGACCACCACCACCAGTATCGCCGCCTCCTCCGGCCCCCAAAGACATTTCAAGTCTCCAGTTTGGGACTTCTTTAGTGTTTGCCCAAAAATGGAAAACGTAGCCATTTGTAGCATTTGTAAGGTTCGAGTTGGTCGTGGTAAGCTTGGTTCTAACTATGGTACCGGAGGCCAGAGAGGTCATCTTGAGAGAGCGCACGCTGTCCAATGGTTTCCGCACCTAGAGGCGTCTAAGCAAGCCAGAATTGCACGTAATGAAAACGTTGATTTTTCATCTGATGATGACGAGGAGGAAGAAGACGATTCAAACACTTCACTTACAACCAGTACCCCTGTCAGCAGCACACCCCATGTGAGGCACACTAAGAGTGTGGGAGAGAGTGAGACATCAATGCGGAAAAGTTCATCAGCGAGCGTAACTGGGTCGAAGATATCATCATCATCCCGTAAATCCTTGGTCCAGGGCAACATTAAAAAGATGTTGTTTACAGAAGCGCAATATGAACGCAACCACCCACTGACGCGTCTGTATAACACTAAGCTGGCTAAAATGCTAGCTCTGGACCTTCTCCCTTTTTCTTTTGTAGAAGGGGTTGGTTTTCTAGAATTAGTGGCAGCGCTCTGCCCTAAATGGAAGGTTCCTAGCCGGTTCTATTTTGCCCGAGTTGCGGTTCCAGCACTACATGAAGATGTTCTGAAGGTGATTGGGGCAGCTTTGCAGAAGAGTGCTGTTCACACTATACATCTGACAACAGACATGTGGACCAGTGGCGCAGGCGCTGATTACATGTGCATCACTGCACACTGGGTCTCTTTTTCAGGGGCTAAAGCAAAGCTAAACACAGGTGTTGACACGGACATTGTTTTTAAAGCTGCTCGGAAACATGCAACACTAGCCATGTTTGGTTTGGAGAAACGTCACACAGCAGAAAACATTTTGGATGTCTTTAACACAAAGGTCCTTAACTGGCTGTCCCCACTAAAACGCCAGGTTGGTTATGTTTCCACGGACAATGGCGTCAATATAGTTAAGGCCATGAGGGACGGTTACTATTTCAGAGTGCCGTGTTTGGCGCACTGTATAAACCTGGTTGTCCAAAAATTCTTGGCTAATATAGCCAGTGCAGCGTACAGTGTATTGGACACCTGCCGAAAAATGTGCAAGCATTTCAGCCATTCTTTTAAGGCCCGGAAGCAGCTGAGGAGCCTGCTATATCAACGTAAAATGCCAGTGAAAGCACTCATCCAGGAGGTGGTAACACGTTGGAACTCAACCTTCTACATGCTTGAGCGTCTGTATGAGCAGTATATGGAACTCGATCAATATTTCCTTACGGAGGGTACAGAGGAGCTGAGGATGGGTGGGCCGCAATGGAACATAGTTCAAGGCCTGACACGCATGCTTCGTCCTTTTGAGTTCTTCACACGTGCAGTCAGCAAGGAGGACTCTAATTTGGGAAAAGCTATCCCATTGTTGTACATGCTGGAGGACCAACTGAAGGAGGTGTGTTCTGTGTTTGAAAAAGATGACAAAAACCAAGACTCTTTGCTTCTGGCTGAGCAATTATTAGAGCTCCTACAAGGTGATGAACGTCTTAAAAAGATCCACTCAGAACAGCATTACATTTGTGCTACTATTCTGGATCCACGCTACAAAAAGGCACTGGCAGGCCAAGCATTCTTTCCTTTTGATGATGAACATGTTCCAAAGTACAAACGTTGGCTAGCCTTGTCAGCCAAGAGGTTTGAAACAGAACGGCTGAAAATTGAAGGAAATGGCAGTACATCAGCAGGCCATCCCCAGTCAAAACAATCCACTTCTGCACCTGTGGCACAAGTGACCTCTCAGCCGTTAAAGACACCGGCAACCGGATCATCTGCACGAGACACAACAGAAACATTGGAGGCTGAAGAGGATTGGTTAGCTCTGCGTGGGTTTGGTTCTCAAAAGGTCAGAGGCACAGCAAGAGCTAAGCAAAGTGGAGGAACCTTGGAAGAGGACCTTGAGTCGATGGTGAAGGACTATCTGAATGACTCAACAGAGGTCTATGTTAATTCTGACCCATTGGCGTATTGGCATGGGAAAAAAGAATTGTGGCCACAGCTCACCAACCTGGCTTTAAACTACTTGTCTTGCCCACTCGCAAGCGTGTCTTCTGAACGGGTTTTCAGTGCTGCTGGTGGCATTGTAACTCCCAAACGGAGCCGCCTCTCGCCCAAAAATGTGGAGAGGTTAACAATGATCAAGATGAATCAGCACCTCATACCACCAGATTTCAGAGTACGAGAAAGCGTGCCGGATGAAGAGGAGGTGGCCAGCAACATAGATGAGGGAATTTCTACTCTGTCAGGTGACACTGAGCTCACCCTGCCTGAATTCGCAGAGTATGATGACGAAGCCTTATTCTTATTCCTGGACCGTGATACCGAGCCCTGAAAATGAGACGAATCAATAACTTTCTTTTTCGTCCCTATTCACTTTTATTCCTGTCTGTCTGTCTTTCTTTGTTGTGCACAGTTAATATATTTCAAACTTTAATCAGATAATCACAAAATCAAGCCCATCAGCAGAACTGTCTTCACTGGTTTGCTAATTGATTTGAAGTTGCCGCAGTCTGCATTCCTCAGGTTCACAATTTCAGAAGAACATGCTCCTCTATCCTCCTCCTCCAGACTCCTATTTCCATCAAACCAGAGGGCTGGTTTACGCCCAATGAAGAAAGACTCAGCACTTGTGGGGGTGTTGTTGTACCTCTTTGCAGGTGAGTTGACGGCTCTGGGGCCATTGCTGGGAAGCTCTAATACCGGATAAAAGTGTTTTGGACCAAATCCCAGGCGGAATTTTTTTTGTGTTTTTGATGACTTGCTTGCCTTTGAGGTGCTCTTAGGGGGGGTTCCGTCTGTTTGTGGGTGAGTTTCGTGGTCTGGGAGCACTGCTGGGACACTCTAATCTTGATTGCATTTGCTTTTCAGGAAATCCGTCGTGGCAACCCCGACTTATGGCCTAGCTACGCAGCGCGTTTGGACCGAAGGCCGAGAAATATTGCAAGTATGAGATTTTGCTTTTGGCCTGTTTGGGGGTGTTATGCTTCTTGGCCGGTGGTTTGGCGTGTCTTGGGGCATTCCTGGGAAGGTCTAATACCGGGTAGAAGTGGTTGGGACAAAATCCAGGCCGATTTTTTTTTGGCTATTTCTGACATTTTGCTCAATGTAGCGTTTTCGGGGGCCTGTTTGGGGGGCTTCCCGGTGTTTGTGGGTGAGTTTCGTGGTCTGGGAGCACTGCTGGGACACTCTAATCTTGATTGCATTTGCTTTTCAGGAAATCCGTCGTGGCAACCCCGACTTATGGCCTAGCTACGCAGCGCGTTTGGACCGAAAGCCGAGAAATATTGCAAGTATGAGATTTTGCTTTTGGCCTGTTTGGGGGTGTTATGCTTCTTGGCGGGTGGGTTGGGTTGGCGGGTCTTGGGGCATTCCTGGGAAGGTCTAATACCGGGTAGAAGTGGTTGGGACAAAATCCTCGCGGAAAAGCCTTTTGGCACTTTTTGTAACTTAGGGTTCGTTAGGGTTAGCCCTAGCAGCAGGATTGCATGTGTTTCGGGGTGTTCTCTCTTAGAGCACTCGTGAGAATGTGTAATTTTGGTTGCAAGTCATTTGAAGAAAATCCATGCTGGGAAAGGGGGGATTTGGCATAGTTAAAGAAAGCCTTTGCCACTATTCTTAACTTAGGGTTCGTTAGGGTTAGCAGTATTTCTATTGCATGTGTTTGAGTGGGGGGGATTTCGAGTCTTGGAGCGATGCTGGCTATGGCTAATTTTGCTTGGTTGCTTGCAAGTAGTTTGAATGCAATCCACGGTGGGTAAGGGGTAATTAGGAAGGGGGTACTTCGGCCTACTTTTACTTTCAAAGTAAGTTTTGTCACCAGTTTTCTGCTAGGCCTCGTTTTTTGAGATTTGATTGGGGGTCTTCTACATTTTTCCGACTGGCTTTAGTAAGGGTCTGGGTGGGAGCACTGCTAGGAAGATCTAATTTTGTTCTAAAACACAGTTTACAGTACACCTAGCTTGAGGGGAAAGATCCGCTACATTAATTTGCCCATACTTATTTATCCTTCAAAAGGTGACTCAGACAGAGTACGCACTTTCAAAAATATTGTACTGTCTACTAGGAAAATCAAATTGTGACTTTTTGCACTCCACAGCCTACATACCTTATATTTATTCATCAGTGGTGTTGTAATATTATATCACTTCCTGTTTTTCGTTGAATAATTACAGGCCGGGTTTCAGTCTCTGCAATGGGGAAAAAAGGATGGAGTCAGGCTTCACAGTAGCGAGCCACAATTCAGCATCAGGCAGGCAGTGGACAGGGTGTCTTCTGGTCACTAACATTGATGGACGAAGCGTCGGCTGCAATGGAGGAGTGCCGCTAATAGGAGGATTTTTTTCTGCAGGCAACTTACTTACCACTTCCAACAGGACCACTACAACCACATAGATACAGTATCCCTTGCCTTTTTCTCTGACTGTGACTGCATTTCTTGGATCTCTCTCTGCTTCTAAATTGATCCCTTAACACATCACTTACTCCACTCCACTATCACATCTGCACCACACATAGTCATTTGTAAGTGCTCCTACGTAATTCGCAAGTCGCAGCACGCCCCAGGCCGTAGAGGACTGGGATGGCCCCAATGATGAAGCATGTCACCAAGGGGCAACCCTGGTGAGTGAGGGGACACCTAGAAAAAAAGCAATTTCTCCTTTTCTATCTACTATACCTTCCAGACCAACCCCACTGAGTGTTGTTGTAAATGGATTTATAGTGACCAGCAAGGCTCTCGGGTATCTGGCTACAGAGACCTTATGTTGAATATCGTTATCAATAATTCCACACAGGCCCTGTACTGTCGCATTCTTTCTTCCACAGTTGTCGAAAGTACTACTTACTTTTCACTGACATGCATGCAGTAGTGCATGCACTTTCAAAGATTGATGGATAGGTTTGTACCCAAAGAATTGTTTATGTTCAGTTGTTTGTCTATGCTGTGCTTTTTTTTACAGGGTGTCTTCTGGTGACCAACATCGATGGACGAAGCGCGGCTGCAATGGAGGAGTGCCGCTAATAAGAGGATTTTTTTTCTGCAGGCAACTTACTAACCACTTCCAACAGGACCACTACAACCACATAGATACAGTATCCCTTGCCTTTTTCTCTGACTGTGACTGCATTTCTTGGATCTCTCTCTGCTTCTAAATTGATCCCTTAACACATCACTTACTCCACTCCACTATCACATCTGCACCACACATAGTCATTTGTAAGTGCTCCTACGTAATTCGCAAGTCGCAGCACGCCCCAGGCCGTAGAGGACTGGGATGGCCCCAATGATGAAGCATGTCACCAAGGGGCAACCCTGGTGAGTGAGGGGACACCTAGAAAAAAAGCAATTTCTCCTTTTCTATCTACTATACCTTCCAGACCAAACCCACTGAGTGTTGTTGTGAATGGATTTATAGTGACCAGCAAGGCTCTCGGGTATCTGGCTACAGAGACCTTATGTTGAATATCGTTATCAATAATTCCACACAGGCCCTGTACTGTCGCATTCTTTCTTCCACAGTTGTCGAAAGTACTACTTACTTTTCACTGACATGCATGCAGTAGTGCATGCACTTTCAAAGATTGATGGATAGGTTTGTACCCAAAGAATTGTTTATGTTCAGTTGTTTGTCTATGCTGTGCTTTTTTTACAGGGTGTCTTCTGGTGACCAACATCGATGGACGAAGCGTCGGCTGCAATGGAGGAGTGCCGCTAATAAGAGGATTTTTTTTCTGCAGGCAACTTACTTACCACTTCCAACAGGACCACTACAACCACATAGATACAGTATCCCTTGCCTTTTTCTCTGACTGTGACTGCATTTCTTGGATCTCTCTCTGCTTCTAAATTGATCCCTTAACACATCACTTACTCCACTCCACTATCACATCTGCACCACACATAGTCATTTGTAAGTGCTCCTACGTAATTCGCAAGTCGCAGCACGCCCCAGGCCGTAGAGGACTGGGATGGCCCCAATGATGAAGCATGTCACCAAGGGGCAACCCTGGTGAGTGAGGGGACACCTAGAAAAAAAGCAATTTCTCCTTTTCTATCTACTATACCTTCCAGACCAACCCCACTGAGTGTTGTTGTGAATGGATTTATAGTGACCAGCAAGGCTCTCGGGTATCTGGCTATAGAGACCTTATGTTGAATATCGTTATCAATAATTCCACACAGGCCCTGTACTGTCGCATTCTTTCTTCCACAGTTGTCGAAAGTACTACTTACTTTTCACTGACATGCATGCAGTAGTGCATGCACTTTCAAAGATTGATGGATAGGTTTGTACCCAAAGATTTGTTTATGTTCACAATTGTTTGTCTATGCTGTGCTATTTTTTCTTGTCTCCCAAAACCTTTCCCAAAAACCCCCGTACCCATCCATTTTTCAAACCCTAACCCTCTTCTCCCGGGCTGTGTGGTTTTGATTGATGTGTGACTAAATTACAGCAATAAATCCACACACTTGCTGGGGAGGATAAGGTGATAGCAACAGGCTGGTGAAGAAATCCGAGGATATATTCTTACTCTGCTTGACAAAGAACCATTGCTAATGTGAAAGAACTTCAACCGAATTAGTAGTTATACTTTACCATTTGTTAGGCTACAATGTGGCACTGTTCTACTGTACTTCTGTCACCTGCTATATTCTCAGTTGTACCGTTGAATTGGTCAGGAGGACAAACCAGATTTCATTTTCTTTTTTTTCATAGGCATGCAACTGCCACTGTGTCACACCACTAGTACCACCGCTATGAGGAAATGTTATCGGACCAAGATTGCCAACCTTAGTCGCTGTTTCCCGTGGAGCCAGCCCTGGGTCTAGCCCTACTTTCAAACACAAATTACAGGTAAGATAAGCGTTTGGTGGTTTGGGGGTATAATGGAGTATTAGTAGGAGAGACGAGAGACTGAAGGTAGTACTACTAAAGTCCTAGGACTCTTGGATTCACTTCACTTAGTCTGTGAGAGGCACTTAGTGTTGAAAACATTTGGGCATTTACACTTAAAGGAAGAAAATGGAACTAAACTTTCAGGAAAACAAAGTCACTGTTAAACCCCCACCCACCAGGCAAGCAGTAAGAAACGGGTATGCTCAGATAAAGTTTGAAAAAGTATATTTATATCCCTAACAAAATAATCTCCCGCAAGACCCTCCCTAACCCCAACGATTGTCCTTCAAAAGTCCCCAAAAACCCAACTCCCAATTCCCACCCCCCAAAAGTCTCTAAAAAAGGGGCAAGGGACACTATGGGTGGATGCTGTCAACTTTTTGGGCCAGGGCATCATGCTCCTGGCGGAGCAAGGCGTGCTCTACGCGGAGCCCCTCCAACTGGTTGGAAAAGTGGTGGAGCTCCTGCTGGAGGCGGGACACCATCAGGGTACTGCGGCGCAGGCGTGCCTTCAATGCCTTGTAGGTGCAACGGCTGTGAGAGGAAGCTGTAGCTGTTGTCCTTGCTACTCGGCGGTGGCGTTTGGCTTTGGCAGCCCGGCTCAGTCTGGGTGGACCACTGTGCTGGGTGGCACTGGCAGCCCGTGGGGGAACGGAGGCCGATGCAGACGGCGTAGTTGTTGTGGTCGACTGCACACTTTCTTCGTCCTCCAGGGCCACCAGCCGCCAATATTCGGCCACAGTGGCATCGATCCTCCGTTGCCGGGCCGCTCTAGCCAGCTCCTTCCTCCTTGTTCGTTTGGAAGGAGAACCTATATGAAGAAAGAAAGACATAGTCTGTAACCAATGCTCTTTAAGATTAACTCAATCATTCAGCAGAAATTTGTGTTGCACTACAACTAGCAACTTGCAAACGCATTACATAACTATTGAGGCCAGTATCTATCTAACCTCACACTTCTTCATCCTTGCTCTAACATTAGTGGGAGTTTAAGGAACAAATTCTACGAGCATTATGGACTTCCATTGGAGTCGACTATGAAAGTACACCAGTCTTATTCTTCTTCTTGTCTCTTGTTTTGGAAAATTGGTACGTTATCTTCTGCAAGCCGGCATAATGCCAGCGCAGTAAACTTGCACCCGAGAAAAAGAGACGCACGCCATGAGGAGTGACCTAGACTTGCGTTGCGTTACTGTACCCGTCCAGTAAATGCAGGTGGTGAAGCTCTTACTTTTCTATTACGGGTGGCACTGAGAATACTCTGTTACAACTCAAGGGCTACTGCTTAATTAATTTAACTTTCACCCTACAGTGGAAATGAGTACTAGAAATGGAAAATTGAAGAAGATAAATAATCTGATTATCTATCACTTCACATGGGATGTTTTTGCTTATATATGGGATGACTTTAGGTGCTTTGCTTTTTATTGAGTGACCAGTGATAATCCACACATGAATGACTGAGTACTACTAAACTTATTAAGAGAGGTAGGGAGTGGCCACCGTAATAACCGGATCTATGCAGTGCTTGCAATACAAACTACTGCTACTATTGATGGTAGTATTTGGACAAAATTAAAAGTTCTTTTCCTTGCCTTTCCTACACTGGAACGGACGTGCGGGTGCAGTGTTACATGCTCTTCAAAGTTACACTTAGTTCATCCACTGACCGTCTACTCTCTCTAGATCATGGGTACACACAAACTTTCTCTCAGGGGCTACATTTACAGTGTAGTTTGGGGCCGAGGGCCGCACTGGTGGGGGCGGAGTCAGAGGGGGCGGGGCTAAAGCAAAACGATAACTTGTGACCATGAGGTTGCACACAGGTCCCTGCAGCAGATGCCCTCATCCACTGAGCCACCAGACCCAGCATTTACATACATCTTTCTCCCTCCTGGTCTCCCTCCTGCCCTCCCTCTCCATCTCTCTCTCCCTCCTGCCCTCCCTCTCCCTCCCCCTCTGTCATCTCACTGTGTGTGTGTCTATCTGTGTCAGCCTTCAGCCCGGGTTGAGACCGCTTCCTCAACGCGCACACACAGACAACAACACCAAAGTACTTAACAGGTCTTTAAAAGACCATTAACATATTATTGAGGCTTTGTTTGTTGTAGCGCCCCTGCATCTCCACCCTGACAATCACTGCTTGCCCGGCCCCACAGAGCAGAGGCTTTGTTCTATTTCACCTCTTTGTGGCCTTGCATCTCCACTCTGCTCTGTGGGGGCCGGGGGAGCAGTGATTGTCAGAGTGGAGATGCAGGGGCGCTAACAGGTGAAATACAAAAAAGCCTCTGCTCTGTGGTGGCCCGGGGGAGCAGTGATTGTCTGCAAGGTCTGCGCACCGCCAAGGAAGGCTTGCCGGGCCACCACCGGCCCGCGGGCCGTACTATGAGTACCCCTGCTCTAGATACACATATGCTATCTAAGAGTCAGATAGTAGCATGATCCAGGTATATGGACACATACAGTTTCTGTGTCACCCACCCAGGCTGTTGTCCTTCCACCCATCATTGCTTCATCATTCACCCAGCCATGCATCTCATATTCTTGCCTTCCCAGCTAGTCTTCAATCTCAATAAGTAAGGAATATATAAGAGCTTACCTCTGGCCGCCACCACCACCGTCTCAACTCTCACAGCCGCCGCCTCCTCCCCTGAAGAATCGCCCTCCGCCTCCGTGTCGAGCACCACCACCTCCACACTGGCCCCGCCACCAGATGTTCCACCTACAAAGTACATTTAAGAATGTTAGAATAAAGCACTCACTAGTCTTTGGTCTAGGAATGAAGACATGTGAAAACAATGTGATTTGTGACTGTCTACGTTAAAGTTAAAAAAAATGTCCCTTTTTCCAGGGAAGGTTGTCTTGCTGCACTTTTTGGCACAACTGATGAAGGCTGTTTTTTTAACACGCACCATTTTTCTCCACACAGACAGAAGATGGACTTCTAACAACAAGATCAAGTTGAAACCAGGTGAGAGCTCGGCTCGACCACAAGAAATGTCTTCAATTAATCGTCAGCACTAACCACTTTTCCATTATCAGTTAAACGTTTAGTTTTATTATGACTTCATTTTAATAAATGTGTTTACTTTTAATAAAGCTTTTAAACTTAAATACAATCTGTGATTTTTGGTCCAGACTAGAGTGACTGAGCGAAAGGTTTTGCAATTTTTGCAAGCATGAGTCCAGATAGAACACTTCAAAAGACATTATGGACAATCCCAGAGGACTGCACTAAGTTGATAGAGCTATTGCTGACTAGAATCATGGGAGTTTCGCCAACCGTGCAATCTTAGTTAGCTACACAGACAGACTAATAAGAATAATCTAGTAATACCACAGGGAGTCATAGTAGAGGCAGGATAAGAATTTAGATACAGTCTACAAGAAGAGCAAAGACAATTTTGAAAAAAGTCAAATGAGGAACGCTAGGAAAAATAGGTACTAGTCTAAAATGAAAACTTACTGGGGCCAGCAGAGGAGCCCTCGCCTGCCCGATCCTGGCCCTGTTGAACAGCATCCGCCGCCTGCTGCTCCTGTGTCCTCCTCTCGCCCCTGGGGGGAGCTGACGTACAACATGAAAGAAAGAACAGAAAACATGGATGATTGTTGCTTGTCAATGTCAACCAAATCAAACATTTCAAAAGAACAATAACAAAATATTTCCGCGAAATTATATTGATTAGGGTTAGTTTTCATTTATTTGCGGACCTGTGACTTCGAAAGTCACGTAACTCACTAAACAAAGTACTGAAACGTTCACCTAGGACTGGCAGGCAGCAGTCCGCAGGCAAGACGCAAAGTGACAGACAAACTCCATTGTGATTTCAGTCAGATCAGTGACAACACTAACAGTTGCCTGCTACATTACCAGTCATTTAAATAGTCAAACTATCAATCCACCGCCACTATTTTTCTTATTGTCAGGGCTACAAAGGAAGGGGCAGATTTAAGCCCCTTGCGGCTCTTTTGCGCCGTTCTTGCGTGACTTTTGTGACGCAGCAGCTAAACAAAAAAGGGCGCCATGGTGCGGCGTATAATATTATAACAACGTGACGCATTTGGGAGATGCATCCCGTTATAAAGCCCTGCGCCATCAGGGGGCGTTCCGGCGCAAGGGAGGGCATTCCTGCGCTGGAACACATCCTAAAAGTGGCTGAGGGAAATCTACAAAATTTCAATCAGTCACCTTTAGGACAATGATGCGTCACACAAACCCTGCACCTGCTTGAAGCAGACGTACGGCTTGACCCAGCATTGGGGAGATAGGGTACCCCAGAGCATTGCTGGAGCTGCGCCATCGTTGCGACGCAACTCCAGCAGTAAAGCTTCGGTGACGTTTTGGGCCCATGGTGCGCCGCATTGCAAATACGGCGCACCATGTTTGGTGGTGGTAGCGGGCCGCACAATTAATGGCGCATCCCTGCTACTTTGCAGGGATGCGACGGTAATTGCAATTCTGCCCCTTAGGGGCATACTTACTTACGCGTTCTGGCGCATCTCCAGAGATGCGCCAGATCAAATGCGTCACGCAAAACTACCCTTGCGACACGGCAGATGCGCCTCATTTACAATGCGGCGCGCCCTGGCGCAAGGGTAGGCACTTGCGTGACGCATCTCGTCACGTAAGAGCGGCGCATCGCTGGAGTCACGTCGCCAACGCAATGCAACTCCAGTAATGCTCAGGGCCACCCAATACTTAACATGCTGTGTCAGTCCTTTCGCCTGCTTCGAGCAGACATAAGGAATTGAATTGACGTAGCAGCGTCGCAGAAGTGCCTGCGTTAAATCTTGTAGATTTCACGCAGGCAATTTTGCGAGGCGCACAGCCGCCGGCCCGCCCACCCTGCGTACTAGGAACGCACCCATTGTGGTGCAGGCCCATGGCTTTATAACGTGACGCATATCCCTAGATGCGTCATGCTGTAAATGACTCGCAGGGATGCGGCACGTTTACGCCGCTGTTGCGTCACGCAAGGCAACGTAAACGTGGCGCAAGGGGCTTGTAAATGTAATCTGCCCCCTAGTGTCTAGCATTACGCAGTTCTGTAAAGTACACTCATACATGATAGTTACTCAGGCCAATGAGACCACGAAATAGAAAACAAATAAGCATAGTAGCAACGCCACTGAGAAGGAGAGCAGTGCACCTGAAATGCACAGAAGATTTTGAAATATAATTTAACTACAATGTAATAGTCATCAGCGGCATTATTGGCTTGCTCCATGTAAAAAACAAATATTTGCAATACAACAACACAGAGCAGGAGAAAACATCATAGTAGTGAGTGATTAAATGGCTACTACTACTCACCAAGCCCGGGGATCTCCAAGCCGAGCTGGTCCAGCAGGTCGCGCTCGCGGTCCAGGAGGTCCGTCCAGCGATGGGTGACCTGGCTGTAGGTGCGCTGGACCCCGTAGAGGTGGGATATGGCCCAGCACACCTTCTCCCACAGCTTCCGGCGCTCCCGCATGTTGTAGCCGCCGGCCGCGATCCTGCCGCCTCCCGCGATGGTCCTGGGCAGGCGGCGCTGGACGAAGTAGACCAGCGCGCCCACTTCCTCCGGGCTGAATATCTCCCGTCGCGTCACCTGCTCCCCCCTCAATCTCCCGCATGCTGTCCTGGCACTGGGTCCAGCACTACTCCCCGCCGCCGCTGCGGCCCTCAAGTGCCTGGGCAGCTTCACGGCGCCTGGCTTGACCATGGTCTGGGCAGGTAAGGTAGGAAGAAGTAGAAAATTAAGAAAGAATAGGATAGGGAAGAAGAAAAGAAAAGAGTTTAAAGAAGTAGTTTAAAAGTAAAGAAAAATAGCAGAAAAGACAAAAATATACAGCTAGGAAATGAGAGGGATAGATAAGAAGCAAAATCGTAAAAAAAAAACTGAAAACAAGCAAAGGATGGCAAAGATACCAAGAGGATTAAACACCATGCCCAGACACAGGAAATGAATGAAAAACAAGATGGCCGGCGCCCGTTCACGAGCGCGAAAGTAAGTTCGCGCGAGATTTTCCTCGCGATCTCGTGCGAACCTCTAGATTTCCCGCGCGATCTCGTGCGAACCTCTACTCGCAATGCGATTACTGCGTGAGATTATACATAGCGGGCGGAAACGGAAATACGTCACGCAAACAAAATGGCCGCGCCCGTACTCGACCTTGGGGTAAATTCGCGTGTTGCGCTGCAAGCGGCTCGCGAATACTGCAAAAAAACTCGCGAAACAACAAGCCGCAAAAAAATAAAATGCTCATTCGCACGAATTGGCGGCTTCCGCGGTCGGTTTTGCACGACGCCGCGCCCCGCGAATAGCGCGAAAAAACCGAAAAACGATTTCAGCAAAAGCAAAAGCAATGAGCAGGTGCAAAAGGTCAACCTCATGATTTGTAACGATTCTCTGTAGTGCTTCCTGAGGGGGCCCTCCAGAATTCGGTTGCCTGCTTGCAACTATTGTGTGACCCTGCTCTGACCTTAACTGTATGCCACAAAGGTCCTGATTTACAGCTAAAGGAGCAGACAAGCAGGTGCCAGGCTGGAACTTGAAATTCTTTCAGTGACACAATAATTAGCCCCTAATTCATTATTGTCAGTTGGGGCAGGGCAGGTGTTGTTAATAAACTAACCCCAAATTAATTCATGTCAGTTCAAGCAGGGCAGGTGGGCTTGCTTTCCCCCCCCCATATTCTACAGTGATGATGAACCAGAGGGTGGCATTGATGTAACAGAGGGTGGCATGGGTCAAAGAGAGGGTGCCAGTGGTGAAACAGAGGGTGCTGGGAGGCTGTGATGATGAACCAGACGTAGAAACAACATAGTCGCGACCGTTGCGAGCCGACAAGTAAGTTCGCAATTGCGAACTAGTACCAAATCCTCGCGAACTGGTAGAAACACTTGCGAACACAAAAAAAAAAAATCCGCAAATTTGCGAGAATTCGCGGATTTTGCGGATTGCGAATTCGCAAATCCGCAAAATTCGCGAACGCGAGATTCGCAAAATTCGCCCATGCTTACCCTTTATGCTGTGTATATCTCACACATTACGTCACTGTGGCCCTTATGGTTATGCACGGGAACCTCCGGCTGTCTCAAGCCAAGCTCCTTGAACTGCCTATTCATGGAGCCCATATTCTTCCTTGCCAAACTTTTAACTTGAACTTACTCTGACATCAGGGCATGCAGCCCTGCTGCACATGCGCGAGAAACGCCGTTGGTTCCAGCTAGACGCATGCGCAGCTTGCACGCTTCCCCTCTCGGCTGTCTCAATAAGACACATGCGCAGCTGGCACGCCACTCGGCGAGTCTCTTCTCCATTGCTATCTCCCCACAGGTGCAGGCAATTAACTCACTCATAAAAGCAGACCGCAAGCGCCAATCAGGTTCCGGAGTTCGAGGACGACACACAGGTTTCCCGAAGGTCTCGACCAAGACTTTTGTGAGTATGCAGCCCTACCGACACTACTCCCTGGTAAGCGTTTCTTCCCATACAGGTCCCTAACAGCCAGTGGTCTCACGTTTGTATTCCAGGGTATTCCAGGGTCATTCCCTTGCCGACCCACTTCTGGAAGCATCGCAGGCCAATCGTCTGAGTGAGAACCATTGCCCTTACGCCCATTTCTCCACATTATGCGTGTGAGCTTCCGTTTTTTAGCATCACCACAACATCACCACAACATCTAGAAACTGATTATTATCACTAACAGTACTACCAATATTGTTACACGTTTACCGCCTGTAACCTCCACGCGCAGCACTTACAAACGGCAATTTTTTATTACATTTTTTATTGACTTGTGCTACATGCTAAAAACTGTCTCTATATATTTTGTGTCTCTGTCTTTAAGGGAGGAAAGGACTTGAATTGTACAGTAGTTGTGCGTCGAGGCGTTTCGGTGGTACTGGACAGGAATTTGCTCCACCTTTATCAAGACTAAAATTTGTTGTCTGTCTGGTTACTGGGTCTGAGAGATTGCCCTCTACAAATCCGCAATGTCTGATTGACAAATTCGGATTGGGGGCCTGATCTCAATCCTGCTTCTTATTTGCCGTGTAGGTCAAAAGTCTTCTGTTTAAAATGACGGTTATTCGGTAAGCATGAGCGGATTTTGCGGATTGGCAATCCGCGAATTTGCGGATTTGCGAACTCGCAATCCGCAAAATCCGCGAATTCCCGCGAATTTGCGGATTTTTATTTTTTTTTGTGTTCGCCCGTGTTTCTGCCAGTTCGCGAGGGTTTTTACAATTTCGCAATTTGCGAACTTACCTGTCGGGTCGCAAGTTTTGCGAACTTGTTGTTTCTACATGTCCAGCCTGTTTGGGACACTCTTCTTCATCACTGCCACTCTCTGTCACCACTGCCACTCTCTGACTACTCATGCCACCCTCTGGCCCACCCATGCCACCCTCTGTTTCATCACCACACCCTCTGGTTGTCCAGTGTACATTATTTTCGGCAAAGCAAAGCACACCTTCCCTGCCTCAAGTGACCTGAATTAATTTGGGGCTGATTAATGTGTCACAGAATATTTTTTTAGCTGGCACCTGCTTCCTTAGTGCGCGCTGATTAGTGATCTTTTGCACTTGCTAAGTGCTTTCATTGTTGCAAAATTAGTTACAACACCTGCCCTGCCCCAACTGACAATAATGAATTAGGGGCTAATTAATGTGTCACTGAAAGAATTTAAAGTTCCAGCCTGGCACCTGCTTGTCTGCTCCTTTAGCTGTAAATCAGGACCTTTGTGGCATACAGTTAAGGTCAGAGCAGGGTCACACAATAGTTGCAAGCAGGCAACCGAATTCTGGAGGGCCCCCTCAGGAAGCAATACAAAGAATCGTTACAAATCATGAGGTTGACCTTTTGCACCTGCTCATTGCTTTTGCTTTTGCTGAAATCGTTTTGCGGTTTTTTTCGCGCTATTCGCGGGGCGCGGCGTCGTGCGAAAACGACCGCGGAAGCCGCCAATTCGTGCGAATGAGCATTTTATTTTTTTGCGGCTTGTTGTTTCGCGAGTTTTTTTGCAGTATTCGCGAGCCGCTTGCAGCGCAACACGCGAATTTACCCCAAGGTCGAGTACGGGCGCGGCCATTTTGTTTGCGTGACGTATTTCCGTTTCCGCCCGCTATGTATAATCTCGCGCAGTAAGCGCATTGCGAGTAGAGGTTCGCACGAGATCGCGCGGGAAATCTAGAGGTTCGCACGAGATCGCGAGGAAAATCTCGCGCGAACTGACTTTCGCGCTCGGAAACGGGCGCCGGCCATCTTGTTTTTCATTCATTTCCTGTGTCTGGGCATGGTGTTTAATCCTCTTGATATCTTTCCCATCCTTTGCTTGTTTTCAGTTTTTTTTTTACGATTTTGCTTCTTATCTATCCCTCTCTTTTCCTAGCTGTATATTTTTGTCTTTTCTGCTATTTTTCTTTACTTTTAAACTACTTTTGTAAACTCTTTTCTTTTCTTCTTCCCTATCCTATTCTTTCTTAATTTTCTACTTCTTCCTACCTTACCTGCCCAGACCATGGTCAAGCCAGGCGCCGTGAAGCTGCCCAGGCACTTGAGGGCCGCAGCGGCGGCGGGGAGTAGTGCTGGACCCAGTGGCAGGACAGCAGGCGTGAGATCGAGGGGGGAGCAGGTGACGCGCCGGGAGATATTCAGCCCGGAGGAAGTGGGCGCGCTGGTCTACTTCGTCCAGCGCCGCCTGCCCAGGACCATCGCGGGAGGCGGCAGGATCGCGGCCGGCGGCTACAACATGCGGGAGCGCCGGAAGCGGTGGGAGAAGGTGTGCTGGGCCATATCCCACCTCTACGGGGTCCAGCGCACCTACAGCCAGGTCACCCATCGCTGGACGGACCTCCTGGACCGCGAGCGCGACCTGCTGGACCAGCTCGGCTTGGAGATCCCCGGGCTTGGTGAGTAGTAGTAGCCATTGGCATTTAATCACTCACTACTATGATGTTTTCTCCTGCTCTGTGTTGTCGTATTGCAAATATTTGTTTTTTACATGGAGCAAGCCAATAATGCCGCTGATGACGATTACATTGTAGTTAAATTATATTTCAAAATCTTCTGTGCATTTCAGGTGCACTGCTCTCCTTCTCAGTGGGGTTGCTACTATGCTTATTTGTTTTCTATTTTGTGGTCTCATTGGCCTGAGTAACTATTATGTATGAGTGTACTTAACAGAACTGCGTAATGCTAGACACTAGGGGGCAGATTACATTTACAAGCCCCTTGCGCCACGTTTACGTTGCCTTGCGTGACGCAACAGCGGCGTAAACGTGCCGCATCCCTGCAAGTCATTTACAGCATGACGCATCTAGGGAGATGCGTGACGTTATAAAGCC
The DNA here is from genome assembly GCF_964263255.1 of Lissotriton vulgaris. Lineage (NCBI taxonomy): Eukaryota > Metazoa > Chordata > Amphibia > Caudata > Salamandridae > Lissotriton > Lissotriton vulgaris. The sequence goes on along the minus strand of NW_028245615.1, from coordinate 679,610 downwards.
ATGGGCCTGCACCACAATGGGTGCGTTCCTAGTACGCAGGGTGGGCGGTCCAGCGGCTGTGCGCCTCGCAAAATTGCCTGCGTGAAATCTACAAGATTTAACGCAGGCACTTCTGCGACGCTGCTACGTCAATTCAATTCCTTATGTCTGCTCGAAGCAGGCGAAAGGACTGACACAGCATGTAAAGTATTGGGTGGCCCTGAGCATTACTGGAGTTGCATTGCGTTGGCGACGTGACTCCAGCGATGCGCCGCTCTTACGTGACGAGATGCGTCACGCAAGTGCCTACCCTTGCGCCAGGGCGCGCCGCATTGTAAATGAGGCACATCTGCCGTGTCGCAAGGGTAGTTTTGCGTGACGCATTTGATCTGGCGCATCTCTGGAGATGCGCCAGAACGCGTAAGTAAGTATGCCCCTAAGGGGCAGAATTGCAATTACCGTCGCATCCCTGCAAAGTAGCAGGGATGCGCCATTAATTGTGCGGCCCGCTACCACCACCAAACATGGTGCGCCGTATTTGCAATGCGGCGCCCCATGGGCCCAAAACGTCACCGAAGCTTTACTGCTGGAGTTGCGTCGCAACGATGGCGCAGCTCCATCAATGCTCTGGGGTACCCTATCTCCCCAATGCTGGGTCAAGCCGTACGTCTGCTTCAAGCAGGTGCAGGGTTTGTGTGACGCATCATTGTCCTAAAGGTGACTGATTGATATTTTGTAGATTTCCCTCAGCCACTATTAGGATGTGTTCCAGCGCAGGAATGCCCTCCCTTGCGCCGGAACGCCCCCTGATGGCGCAGGGCTTTATAACGGGATGCATCTCCCAAATGCGTCACGTTGTTATAATATTATACGCCGCACCATGGCGCCCTTTTTTGTTTAGCTGCTGCGTCACAAAAGTCACGCAAGAACGGCGCAAAAGAGCCGCAAGGGCTTAAATCTGCCCCTTCCTTTGTAACCCTGACAATAAGAAAAATAGTGGCGGTGGATTGATAGTTTGACTATTTAAATGACTGGTAATGTAGCAGGCAACTGTTAGTGTTGTCACTGATCTGACTGAAATCACAATGGAGTTTGTCTGTCACTTTGCGTCTTGCCTGCGGACTGCTGCCTGCCAGTCCTAGGTGAACGTTTCAGTACTTTGTTTAGTGAGTTACGTGACTTTCGAAGTCACAGGTCCGCAAATAAATAAAAAGTAACCATAATCAATATAATTTCGCGGAAATATTTTGTTATTGTTCTTTTGAAATGTTTGATTTGGTTGACATTGACAAGCAACAATCATCCATGTTTTCTGTTCTTTCTTTCATGTTGTACGTCAGCTCCCCCCAGGGGCGAGAGGAGGACACAGGAGCAGCAGGCGGCGGATGCTGTTCAACAGGGCCAGGATCGGGCAGGCGAGGGCTCCTCTGCTGGCCCCAGTAAGTTTTCATTTTAGACTAGTACCTATTTTTCCTAGCGTTCCTCATTTGAATTTTTTCAAAATTGTCTTTGCTCTTCTTGTAGACTGTATCTAAATTCTTATCCTGCCTCTACTATGACTCCCTGTGGTATTACTAGATTATTCTTATTAGTCTGTCTGTGTAGCTAACTAAGATTGCACGGTTGGCGAAACTCCCATGATTCTAGTCAGCAATAGCTCTATCAACTTAGTGCAGTCCTCTGGGATTGTCCATAATGTCTTTTGAAGTGTTCTATCTGGACTCATGCTTGCAAAAATTGCAAAACCTTTCGCTCAGTCACTCTAGTCTGGAGGACCAAAAAACACAGATTGTATTTAAATTTAAAAGCTTTATTAAAAGTAAACACATTTATTAAAATGAAGTCATAATAAAACTAAACGTTTAACTGATAATGGAAAAGTGGTTAGTGCTGACGATTAATTGAAGACATTTCTTGTGGTCGAGCCGAGCTCTCACCTGGTTTCAACTTGATCTTGTTGTTAGAAGTCCATCTTCTGTCTGTGTGGAGAAAAATGGTGCGTGTTAAAAAATCAGCCTTCATCAGTTGTGCCAAAAGTGCAGCAAGACAACCTTCCCTGGAAAAAGGGACATTTTTTTTAACTTTAACGTAGACAGTCACAAATTACATTGTTTTCACATGTCTTCATTCCTAGACCAAATACTAGTGACTAGTGAGTGCTTTATTCTAAGATTCTTAAATGTACTTTGTAGGTGGAACATCTGGTGGCGGGGCCAGTGTGGTGGTGGTGCTCGACACGGAGGCGGAGGGCAGTTCATCAGGGGAGGAGGCGGCGGCGGCGGCTGTGAGAGTTGAGACGGTGGTGGCGGCCAGAGGTAAGCTCTTATATATTCCTTACTTATTGAGATTGAAGACTAGCTGGGAAGGCAAGAATATGAGATGCATGGCTGGGTGAATGATGAAGCAATGATGGGTGGAAGGACAACAGCCTGGGTGGGTGACACAGAAACTGTATGTGTCCATATACCTGGATCATGCTACTATCTGACTCTTAGATAGCATATGTGTATCTAGAGCAGGGGTACTCATAGTACGGCCCGCGGGCCGGTGGTGGCCCGGCAAGCCTTCCTTGGCGGTGCGCAGACCTTGCAGACAATCACTGCTCCCCCGGCCCCCACAGAGCAGAGGCTTTTTTGTATTTCACCTGTTAGCGCCCCTGCATCTCCACTCTGACAATCACTGCTCCCCCGGCCCCCACAGAGCAGAGTGGAGATGCAAGGCCACAAAGAGGTGAAATAGAACAAAGCCTCTGCTCTGTGGGGCCGGGCAAGCAGTGATTGTCAGGGTGGAGAAGCAGGGGCGCTAAAACAAACAAAGCCTCAATAATATGTTAATGGTCTTTTAAAGACCTGTTAAGTACTTTGGTGTTGTTGTCTGTGTGTGCGCGTTGAGGAAGCGGTCTCAACCCGGGCTGAAGGCTGACACAGATAGACACACACACAGTGAGATGACAGAGGGAGAGGGAGGGCAGGAGGGAGAGAGAGATGGAGGGAGGGCAGGAGGGACAGCAGGAGGGAGAGAGATGTATGTAAATGCTGGGTCTGGTGGCTCAGTGGATGAGGGCATCTGCTGCAGGGACCTGTGTGCAACCTCATGGTCACAAGTTATCGTTTTGCTTTAGCCCCGCCCCCTCTGACTCCGCCCCCACCAGTGCGGCCCTCGGCCCCAAACTACACTGTAAATGTAGCCCCTGAGAGAAAGTTTGTGAGTACCCATGATCTAGAGAGAGTAGATGGTCAGTGGATGAACTAAGTGTAACTTTGAAGAGCATGTAACACTGCACCCGCACGTCCGTTCCAGTGTAGGAAAGGCAAGGAAAAGAACTTTTAATTTTGTCCAAATACTACCATAAATAGTAGCAGTAGTTTGTATTGCAAGCACTGCATAGATCCGGTTATTATGGTGGCCACTCCCTACCTCTCTTAATAAGTTTAGTAGTACTCAGTCATTCATGTGTGGATGTATCACTGCCTGTCACTCAATAAAAAGCAAAGCACCTAAAGTCATCCCATATATAAGCAAAAACATCCCATGTGAAGTGATAGATAATCAGATTATTTATCTTCTTCAATTTTCCATTTCTAGTACTCATTTCCACTGTAGGGTGAAAGTTAAATTAATTAAGCAGTAGCCCTTGAGTTGTAACAGAGTATTCTCAGTGCCACCCGTAATAGAAAAGTAAGAGATTCACCACCTGCATGTACTGGACGGGTACAGTAACGCAACGGCAACGCAAGTCTAGGTCACTCCTCATGGCGTGCGTCTCTTTTTCTCGGGTGCAAGTTTACCGCGCTGGCATTATGCCGGCTTGCAGAAAATAACGTACCAATTTTCCAAAACAAGAGACAAGAAGAAGAATAAGACTGGTGTACTTTCATAGTCGACTCCAATGGAAGTCCACAGTGCTCATAGAATTTGTTCCTTAAACTCCCACTAATGTTAGAGCAAGGATGAAGAAGTGTGAGGTTAGATAGATACTGGCCTCAATAGTTATGTAATGCGCTTGCAAGTTGCTAGTTGTACTGCAGCACACATTTCTGCTGAATGATTGAGTTAATCTTAAAGAGCATTGGTTACAGACTATGTCTTTCTTTCTTCATATAGGTTCTCCTTCCAAACGAACAAGGAGGAAGGAGCTGGCTAGAGCGGCCCGGCAACGGAGAATCGAGGCCACTGTTGCGGAATATCGGCGGCTGGTGGCCCTGGAGGACGAGGAAAGTGTGCGGTCGACAACAACGACAACGTCGTCTGCATCGGCCTCCGTGGCCCCACCGGCTGCCACCCAGCACAGTGGTCCACCGAGACTGAGCCGGGCTGCCAAAGGCAAACGCCACCGCCGAGCAGCAAGGCCAACAGCTGCTTCTCACAGGCCTTGCACCTGCAAGGCAGTGAAGGCACGCCTGCGCCGCACTACCCTGATGGTGTCCCGCCTTCAGCAGGAGCTCGCCTTGCTCCGCGAGGAGCATGATGCCCTGGCCCAAAAAGTTAACAGCATCCACCCATAGTGTCCCTTGCCCCTTTTTTAGAGACTTTTGGGGGGTGGGAATTGGGAGTTGGGTTTTTGGGGACTTTTGAAGGACAATCGTTGGGGTTAGGGAGGGTCTTGCGGGAGATTATTTTGTTAGGGATATAAATATACTTTTTCAAACTTTATCTGAGCATACCTGTTTTTTACTGCTTGCCTGGTGGGTGGGGGTTTAACGTTGACTGTTTTCCTGAAAGTTTAGTTCCATTTTCTTCCTTTAAGTGTAAATGCCCAAATGTTTTCAACACTAAGTGCCTCTCACAGACTAAGTGAAGTGAATCCAAGAGTCCTAGGACTTTAGTAGTACTACCTTCAGTCTCTCGTCTCTCGTACTAATACTCCATTATACCCCCAAACCACCAAACGCTTATCTTACCTGTAATTTGTGTTTGAAAGTAGGGCTAGGCCCAGGGCTGGCTCCACGGGAAACACCGAATAACGTTGGCAATCTTGGTCGGATAAAATTTCCTCATAGCGGTGGTACTAGTGGTGTGACACAGTGGCAGTTGCATGCCTATGAAAAAAAAGAAAATGAAATCTGGTTTGTCCTCCTGAGCAATTCAACGGTACAACTGAGAATATAGCAGGTGACAGAAGTACAGTAGAGCAGTGCCACATTGTAGCCTAACAAATGGTAAAGTATAACTACTAATTCGGTTGAAGTTCTTTCACATTAGCAATGGTTCTTTGTCAAGCAGAGTAAGAATATATCATCGACAACTGTGGAAAGAAAGAATGCGACAGTACAGGGCCTGTGTGGAATTATTGATAACTATATTCAACATAAGGTCTCTGTAGCCAGATACCCGAGAGCCTTGCTGGTCACTATAAATCCATTCACAACAACACTCAATGGGGTTGGTCTGGAAGGTGTCACGTTTACTCCCCGTGATCCAGTCGATGCAAATATGGTTCCACCTCCAAATGTCACCAACACCCAGAAGTGTAAACACAGGGTGTTCGAGGCATTAGGCGAGGGAGAAAAATAACAAACTAAAATAAAAAATGTGGGATGGGTAAAGGTAGGGTCAGCAGGGAAAGGATACCTGTAAGAGAAGACAAGACAGGCATCAGTGAAGTGATGTCCTAACATACAAGGGTACTCTCATATAGTCTCACTAAATAGTCTGCAAGTCTCCCGCCTACTCATGGGAAATGTAGTTTCATAGTACGGTAGGCGCTTAGGGGCTGCGTAACCTGACAGAAGGTATAGTAGATAGAAAAGGAGAAATTGCTTTTTTTCTAGGTGTCCCCTCACTCACCAGGGTTGCCCCTTGGTGACATGCTTCATCATTGGGGCCATCCCAGTCCTCTACGGCCTGGGGCGTGCTGCGACTTGCGAATTACGTAGGAGCACTTACAAATGACTATGTGTGGTGCAGATAGTGGAGTGGACTAAGTGATGTGTTAAGGGATCAATGTAGAAGCCGAGAGAGAGCAAAGAAATGCAGTCACAGTCAGAGAAAAAGGCAAGGGATACTGTATCTATGTGGTTGTAGTGGTCCTGTTGGAAGTGGTAAGTAAGTTGCCCGCAGAAAAAAAATCCTCCTATTAGCGGCACTCCTCCATTGCAGCCGACGCTTCGTCCACCGATGTTGGTCACCAGAAGACACCCTGTCCACTGCCTGCCTGATGCTGAATTGTGGCTCGCTACTGTGAAGCCTGACTCCATCCTTTTTTCCCCATTGCAGAGACTGAAACCCGGCCTGTAATTATTCAACGAAAAACAGGAAGTGATATAATATTACAACACCACTGATAAATAAATATAAGGTATGTAGGCTGTGGAGTGCAAAAAGTCACAATTTGTTTTTCCTAGTAGACAGACAGTACAATGTTTTTGAAAGTGCGTACTCTGAGTCACCTTTTCAAGGATAAATAAGTATGGGCAAATTAATGTAGCGGATCTTGCCCCTCAAGCTAGGTGTACTGTAAACTGTGTTTTAGAACAAAAATAGATCTTCCTAGCAGTGCTCCCACCCAAAAAACGAGGCCTAGCAGAAAACTGGAGACAAAACTTACTTTGAAAGTAAAAGTAGGCCGAAGTACCCTAATTACCCATTACCCCCCGTGGATTGCATTCAAACCACTTGCAAGCAACCAAGCAAAAGTAGCCATAGCCAGCATCGCTCCAAGACTCGAAATCCCCCCCACTCAAACACATGCAATAGAAATACTGCTAACCCTAACGAACCCTAAGTTAAGAATAGTGGCAAAGGCTTTCTTTAACTATGCCAAATCCCCCCTTTCCCACCATGGATTTTCTTCAAATGACTTGCAACCAAAATTACACATTCTCACGAGTGCTCTAAGACCCCAGAACTCAGTTTGAAAAATCTAGAACACCCCGATACACATGCAATCCTGCTGCTAGGGCTAACCCTAACGAACCCTAAGTTACAAAAAGTGCCAAAACTAAAGGCTTTTCCGCGCGGATTTTGTCCCAACCACTTCTACCCGGTATTAGACCTTCCCAGGAATGCCCCAAGACCCGGCAACCCACCCGCCAAGAAGCATAACACCCCCAAACAGGCCAAAAGCAAAATCTCATACTTGCAATATTTCTGGTCCTTCGGTCCAAACGCGCTGCGTAGCTAGGCCATAAGTCGGGGTTGGCACGACGGATTTCCTGAAAAGCAAATGCAATCAAGATTAGAGTGTCCCAGCAGTGCTCCCAGACCACGAAACTCACCCAGAAACACCAGGAAGCCCCCCAAACAGGCCCCCGAAAACGCTACATAGAGCAAAATGTCAGAAATAGCCCAAAAAAAAATCGGCCTGGATTTAGTCCCAACCACTTCTACCCGGTATTAGACCTTCCCAGGAATGCCCCAAGACCCGGCAACCCACCCGCCAAGAAGTATAACACCCCCAAACAGGCCAAAAGCAAACTCTCATACTTGCAATATTTCTGGGCCTTCGGTCCAAACGCGCTGCGTAGCTGGGCCATAAGTCGGGGTTGGCACGACGGATTTCCTGAAAAGCAAATGCAATCAAGATTAGAGTGTCCCAGCAATGCTCCCAGACCACGAAACTCACCCACAAACAGACGGAACCCCCCCTAAGAGCACCTCAAAGGCAAGCAAGTCATCAAAAACACAAAAAATTTTCCGCCTGGGATTTGGTCCAAAACACTTTTATCCGGTATTAGAGCTTCCCAGCAATGGCCCCAGAGCCGTCAACCCAGGAGAAAACGAGTAGAAGACCCCCAAACAGCCAAAGAGCAAAAGTACAAAAATGGGGACTTAGTCAATTTTTCACAAATTTCCCAAATCACTCCGCGCGCTCTCTGCAGCTAGGCCCTAAGTCCCCTCTGCCACCATGGATTTCCTTCAAACCTCTTGCAAAGTAAAGTAGATATAGCCAGCAGTGCTCCCAGACCACGAAACTCACCCAGAAACACCAGGAAGCCCCCCAAACAGGCCCCCGAAAACGCTACATAGAGCAAAATGTCAGAAATAGCCCAAAAAAAAATCGGCCTGGATTTAGTCCCAACCACTTCTACCCGGTATTAGACCTTCCCAGGAATGCCCCAAGACCCGGCAACCCACCCGCCAAGAAGCATAACACCCCCAAACAGGCCAAAAGCAAAATCTCATACTTGCAATATTTCTGGGCCTTCGGTCCAAACGCGCTGCGTAGCTAGGCCATAAGTCGGGGTTGGCACGACGGATTTCCTGAAAAGCAAATGCAATCAAGATTAGAGTGTCCCAGCAGTGCTCCCAGACCACGAAACTCACCCAGAAACACCAGGAAGCCCCCCAAACAGGCCCCCGAAAACGCTACATAGAGCAAAATGTCAGAAATAGCCCAAAAAAAAATCGGCCTGGATTTAGTCCCAACCACTTCTACCCGGTATTAGACCTTCCCAGGAATGCCCCAAGACCCGGCAACCCACCCGCCAAGAAGTATAACACCCCCAAACAGGCCAAAAGCAAACTCTCATACTTGCAATATTTCTGGGCCTTCGGTCCAAACGCGCTGCGTAGCTGGGCCATAAGTCGGGGTTGGCACGACGGATTTCCTGAAAAGCAAATGCAATCAAGATTAGAGTGTCCCAGCAGTGCTCCCAGACCACGAAACTCACCCAGAAACACCAGGAAGCCCCCCAAACAGGCCCCCGAAAACGCTACATAGAGCAAAATGTCAGAAATAGCCCAAAAAAAAATCGGCCTGGATTTAGTCCCAACCACTTCTACCCGGTATTAGACCTTCCCAGGAATGCCCCAAGACCCGGCAACCCACCCGCCAAGAAGTATAACACCCCCAAACAGGCCAAAAGCAAACTCTCATACTTGCAATATTTCTGGGCCTTCGGTCCAAACGCGCTGCGTAGCTGGGCCATAAGTCGGGGTTGGCACGACGGATTTCCTGAAAAGCAAATGCAATCAAGATTAGAGTGTCCCAGCAGTGCTCCCAGACCACGAAACTCACCCAGAAACACCAGGAAGCCCCCCAAACAGGCCCCCGAAAACGCTACATAGAGCAAAATGTCAGAAATAGCCCAAAAAAAAATCGGCCTGGATTTAGTCCCAACCACTTCTACCCGGTATTAGACCTTCCCAGGAATGCCCCAAGACCCGGCAACCCACCCGCCAAGAAGTATAACACCCCCAAACAGGCCAAAAGCAAACTCTCATACTTGCAATATTTCTGGGCCTTCGGTCCAAACGCGCTGCGTAGCTGGGCCATAAGTCGGGGTTGGCACGACGGATTTCCTGAAAAGCAAATGCAATCAAGATTAGAGTGTCCCAGCAATGCTCTCAGACCATGAAACTCACCCACAAACAGACGGAACCCCCCTAAGAGCACCTCAAAGGCAAGCAAGTCATCAAAAACACAAAAAAATTTCCGCCTCGGATTTGGCACAAACCACTTTTAGTGCTTCCCAGCAATGGCCCCAGACCCGTCAACTCACCTGCAAAGAGGTAGAACAACACCCCCACAAGTGCTGAGTCTTTCTTCATTGGGCGTAAACCAGCCCTCTGCTTTGATGGAAATAGGAGTCTGGAGGAGGAGGATAGAGGAGCATGTTCTTCTGAACTTGTGAACCTGAGGAATGCAGACTGCGGCACCTTCAAATAAATTAGCAAACAAGTGAAGACAGTTCTGCTGATGGGCTTGTCTTTGTGATTATCTGATTAAAGTTTGAATTATATTAACTGTGCACAACAAAGAAAGACAGACACACAGGAATAAAAGTGAATAAGGATGAAAAAGAAAGTTATTGATTCGTTGTCTCATTTTCAGGGCTCGAAGTCGGAATCACGGTCCAGGAATAAGAATAAGGCTTCGTCATCATACTCTGCGAATTCAGCCCGGGTGAGGTCAGTGCCACCTGACAGAGTAGAAATTCCCTCATCTATGGTGCTGGCCACCTCCTCTTCATCCGGCACGCTCTCTCGTACTCTTATATCTGGTGGTATGAGGTGCTGATTCATCTTGATCATTGTTAACCTCTCCACATTTTTGGGCGAGAGGCGGCTCCGTTTGGGAGTTACAATCCCACCAGCCGCACTGAAAACCCGTTCAGAAGACACACTTGCGAGTGGGCAAGACAAGTAGTTTAAAGCCAGGTTGGTGAGCTGTGGCCACAATTCTTTTTTCCCATGCCAATACGCCAATGGGTCAGAATTAACATAGACCTCTGTGGAGTCATTCAGATTAGTCCTTCACCATCGACTCAAGGTCCTCCTCCAAGGTTCCTCCACTTTGCGTAGCTCTTGCTGTGCCTCTGGCCTTTTGAGAACCAAACCCACGCAGAGCTAGCCAATCCTCTTCAGCCTCCAATGTTTCTGCTGTCTTTCGTGCAGATGATGCGGTTGCCGGTGTCTTTAACGGCTGAGAGGTCACTTGTGCCACAGCCACAGGTGCAGAAGTGGATTGTTTTGACTGGGGATGGCCTGCTGATGTACTGCCATTTCCTTCAATTTCCAGCCGTTCTGTTTCAAACTTCTTGGCTGACAAGGCTAGCCAACGTTTGTACTTTGTAACATCTTCATCAGCAAAAGGAAAGAATGCTCTGCCTGCCAGCGCCTTTTTGTAGCGTGGATCCAGAATAGTAGCACAAATGTAATGCTGTTCTGAGTGGATCTTTTGAAGACGTTCATCACCTTGTAGGAGCTCTAATAATTTCTCAGCCAGAAGCAAAGAGTCTTTCTTTTTGTCATCTTTTCGAAACACAGAACACACCTCCTTCAGTTGGTCCTCCAGCATGTACAACAATGGGATAGCTTTTCCCAAATTAGAGTCCTCCTTGCTGACTGCACGTGTGAAGACCTCAAAAGGACGAAGCATGCGTGTTAGGCTTTCAACTATGTTCCATTGCGGCCCACCCATCCTCAGCTCCTCTATACCCTCTTTCAAGAAATATTGATCGAGTTGCGTATACTGCTCATACAGACGCTCAAGCATGTAGAAGGTTGAGTTCCAACGTGTTACCACCTCCTGGATGAGTGCTTTCACTGGCATTTGACTTTGATATAGCATGCTCCTCAGCTGCTTGCGGGCCTTAAAAGAATGCCTGAAATGCTTGCAAATTTTTCGGCAGTTCTCCAATACACTGTACGCTGCACTGCGTTTATTACCCAAGAATTTTTGGACAACCAGGTTTATACAGTGCGCCAAACACGGCACTCTGAAATAGTAACCGTCCCTCATGGCCTTAACTATATTGGAGCCATTGTCTGTGGAAACATAACCAACCTTGCGTTTTAGTGGGGACAGACAGTTAAGGACCTTTGTGTTAAAGACATCCAAAATGTTTTCTGCTGTGTGACGTTTCTCCAAACCAAACATGGCTAGTGTTGCATGTTTCCGAGCACCTTTAAAAACAATGTTAGTGTCAACACCTGAGTTTAGCTTTGCTTTAGCCCCTGAAAAAGAGACCCAGTGTGCAGTGATGCACATGTAATCAGCGCCTGCGCCACTGGTCCACATGTCTGTTGTCAGATGTATAGTGTGAACAGCACTCTTCTGCAAAGCTGCCCCAATCACCTTCAGAACATCTTCATGTAGTGCTGGAACCGCAACTCGGGCAAAATAGAACCGGCTAGGAACCTTCCATTTAGGGCAGAGCGCTGTCACTAATTCTAGAAAACCAACCCCTTCTACAAAAGAAAAAGGGAGAAGGTCCAGAGCTAGCATTTTAGCCAGCTTAGTGTTATACAGACGGGTCATTGGGTGGTTGCGTTCATATTGCGCTTCTGTAAACAACATCTTTTTAATGTTGCCCTGGACCAATGATTTACGGGATGATGATGATCTCTTCGACCCAGTTACGCTCGCTGATGAACTTTTCCGCATTGATGTCTCACTCTCTCCCACACTCTTAGTGTGGCTCCCATGGGGTGTGCTGCTGACATGGGAACTGGGTGTAAGTGAAGTGTTTGAATCGTCTTCTACCTCCTCGTCATCAGCAGATGACAAATCAACGTTTTCATTACGTGCAATTCCGGCTTTCTTGACCGCCTCTAGGTGCGGAAACCATTCGACAGGGTGCCTTCTCTCAAGATGACCTCTCTGGCCTCCGGTACCATAGTTAGAACCAAGCTTACCACGACTAAATCGAAGCTTACAAAGGCTACAAATGGCTACGTTTTCCTTTTTTGGGCAAACACTAAAGAAGTCCCAAACTGGAGACTTGAAATGTCTTCGGGGGCCGGAGGAGGCGGCGATACTGGTGGTGGTGGTCCTGCTGCTAATGACAGATGAAGTGGAGGATGTGGATTGCCGAACTTCAGTACGTTTTGCACTTTCACCACCACGAATTGAGGTCGAGGACGAGGTGGGTACCTTCTTGCGAGGAAGAAATATGGAAGCGGTAGGTTTTGGTGTACTACTTAACTCCAAATCTAATGATTCCATTTCCATTGCCTCCTCGCCGACATCATCATCACGCTCAGCAGCTTCTCGGGATAGGGTCAAAATGTCTCTTTGCTGCATGCCCGGTGGGGCTGCAGTGACCTTTGTGATGACTGGATCGTCGTCATCGTGAGAGGCTTCATCACCAGCAGTATCTGTCACTTCTTGTTGAGCCTCATCACACTCCATAGGTTTGAGTTTTTGGACGACCTTCCTTTTACGCTTAGGTACCGGTGGCAGATCATGGTGTGCCTCTGCCTCACTGTCAGACCGCAGTTGTCGTGGTTCCCAAGACAGATCACTTGCACCAGAACGAGGTGGGCTTGAAGAAGATGTAGACACCCCCCTTGATCTTTTCCTTGCTAGGGATGTGGAAGACAATGAATGATCATCAGGAGGAGTGGCTTCCAATGATACCTCAGCTTCATTGTCGATTTCCAAATGTGCCCCTACTTCGGGAGGAACAACTATTGTGGGCACTTGTGAACGTCCATGCACCTTTGCTTGCGCATCTCCTTTTGCTGCCTCTCCTTCCACATGTACTTGGGCGTGTACTTGCACATGGTGTTGTTGTTGCGGCTGTGGTTGTTCAACACTTGTCAGATGAGTTACAACAACCTGTGTTGATTCAGGGACATTGCTGCTACTTTCTTGCGATGAGCCAACATCACTGGTCGATGGTGATTGGAGAAGTACACTGACTGCCTCTGAAGCACTCAAGGGCTTTGACTTAAGTTGGCGTGGTGGTGGAGGCACTGAACCCAATGGAGCAGGGGTGCTGCTCTCAGGTTGGTCCCCAGCAGATCCTGCTGCTGCAGGCGTACTTTTTTTTTTGCTCCCAAAAAAAGTGGCGGGTGGCACACCAGCCTCCTTGGTAACTTGCTTCTTCTGCTCCTTACTAGCAACTTTCTTGCTAGAGGAGCTACGGAGAACTTTCTTTGGGGCCATCTTCTTCAGAGCAGGTCAGACAGCAGGCCGCAGTTGCACGAATTGTAGAGTTGTCTGAGGCCAGACGTGACGTCGCGTGACGTTATGCTGCACACACACACCGCTGCAGGACTTCTTCCTGGCACTGGTGGTTCTCTTGAGTCTTGTGCACCTAAAAAAAATGGAAGACAGAGGAACATCAGTTCAGTTATAGAGCACAAAAAAATCGAAAAACACTGCAAAATCAGCACAATCCCAATCCATCCATGCCCTCCATAATGTTTAAATTCAAGACAACCCACAGAAAGACTAGGCCCATGCAAGACTCACTACCCCTGGGCATAAATAAAGGTTGAAAAGTAGGCAAAATGGTTGGAGGCCTAACAACAAAGCCTGCATTCAAAATGGCCACTTGCCTGCCAAGCACATGGCCAGTGCCTGTAGCTGCACTCAAAATGGCCACCAGCCACATGGCATGTCCCTCCCCATGAACACCCCCAAAAATCGAAAAACACTGCAAAATCAGCACAATCCTATTCCATCCATGGCCTCCATGATGTTTAAATTCAAGACAGCCCACAGAAAGACTAGGCCCATGCTAGACTCAAATACCCCTGGTGAAAAGGCCCCAACAACAGGTCAAAAATCGAAAAACACAAAATTTTACAAAAAAAAAATCGAAAAACACAGAAAAATCAGCACAATCCCAATTCATCTATGGCCTCCATGATGTTTAAATTCAAGACAACCCACAGAAATACTAGGCCCATGCAAGACTCACTACCCCTGGCATAAATAAAGGTTGAAAAGTAGGCAAAATGGTTGGAGGCCTAACAACAAAGCCTGCATTCAAAATGGCCACTTGCCTGCCAGCACATGGCCAGTGCCTGTAGCTGCACTCAAAATGGCCACCAGCCACATGGCATGTCCCTCCCCATGAACACCCCCAAAAATCGAAAAACACTGCAAAATCAGCACAATCCCATTCCATCCATGATGTTTAAATTCAAGACAGCCCACAGAAAGACTAGGCCCCATGCACCACTCACTACCCCTGGTCAAGGCCCCAACAACAGGTCAAAAATCGAAAAACACAAAATTTTACAAAAAAAAAAAATCGAAAAACACAGAAAAATCAGCACAATCCCAATTCATCTATGGCCTCCATGATGTTTAAATTCAAGACAACCCACAGAAATACTAGGCCCATGCAAGACTCACTACCCCTGGCATAAATAAAGGTTGAAAAGTAGGCAAAATGGTTGGAGGCCTAACAACAAAGCCTGCATTCAAAATGGCCACTTGCCTGCCAGCACATGGCCAGTGCCTGTAGCTGCACTCAAAATGGCCACCAGCCACATGGCATGTCCCTCCCCATGAACACCCCCAAAAATCGAAAAACACTGCAAAATCAGCACAATCCCATTCCATCCATGATGTTTAAATTCAAGACAGCCCACAGAAAGACTAGGCCCCATGCACCACTCACTACCCCTGGTCAAGGCCCCAACAACAGGTCAAAAATCGAAAAACACAAAATTTTACAAAAAAAAAAAATCGAAAAACACAGAAAAATCAGCACAATCCCAATTCATCTATGGCCTCCATGATGTTTAAATTCAAGACAACCCACAGAAATACTAGGCCCATGCAAGACTCACTACCCCTGGCATAAATAAAGGTTGAAAAGTAGGCAAAATGGTTGGAGGCCTAACAACAAAGCCTGCATTCAAAATGGCCACTTGCCTGCCAGCACATGGCCAGTGCCTGTAGCTGCACTCAAAATGGCCACCAGCCACATGGCATGTCCCTCCCCATGAACACCCCCAAAAATCGAAAAACACTGCAAAATCAGCACAATCCTATTCCATCCATGGCCTCCATGATGTTTAAATTCAAGACAGCCCACAGAAAGACTAGGCCCATGCTAGACTCAAATACCCCTGGTGAAAAGGCCCCAACAACAGGTCAAAAATCGAAAAACACAAAATTTTACAAAAAAAAAAAATCGAAAAACACAGAAAAATCAGCACAATCCCAATTCATCTATGGCCTCCATGATGTTTAAATTCAAGACAACCCACAGAAATACTAGGCCCATGCAAGACTCACTACCCCTGGCATAAATAAAGGTTGAAAAGTAGGCAAAATGGTTGGAGGCCTAACAACAAAGCCTGCATTCAAAATGGCCACTTGCCTGCCAGCACATGGCAAGTGCCTGTAGCTGCACTCAAAATGGCCACCAGCCACATGGCATGTCCCTCCCCATGAACACCCCCAAAAATCGAAAAACACTGCAAAATCAGCACAATCCCATTCCATCCATGGCCTCCATGATGTTTAAATTCAAGACAACCCACAGAAATACTAGGCCCATGCAAGACTCACTACCCCTGGCATAAATAAAGGTTGAAAAGTAGGCAAAATGGTTGGAGGCCTAACAACAAAGCCTGCATTCAAAATGGCCACTTGCCTGCCAGCACATGGCCAGTGCCTGTAGCTGCACTCAAAATGGCCACCAGCCACATGGCATGTCCCTCCCCATGAACACCCCCAAAAATCGAAAAACACTGCAAAATCAGCACAATCCCATTCCATCCATGATGTTTAAATTCAAGACAGCCCACAGAAAGACTAGGCCCCATGCACCACTCACTACCCCTGGTCAAGGCCCCAACAACAGGTCAAAAATCGAAAAACACAAAATTTTACAAAAAAAAAAAATCGAAAAACACAGAAAAATCAGCACAATCCCAATTTATCTATGGCCTCCATGATGTTTAAATTCAAGACAACCCACAGAAAGAATCAGTCCACCCACCACTGAGTACCCCTGGGAAAAGGCCCCAAAACAGCCCAAAAATCGAAAATCCCAAAATTTTAGTTGCAGCAACTGTAATGCCCCAAACAAACTTACTTGTAAAATTTCTAATCCAACAGTGATCCAAAGAAAGTCAAAAAGGCCTCAAATCCAAAGATCCAGCAGCATCCACAAAAGGTAATCCTTCCAGGTCCACATCCGAATGAAAAGTGACCAGGAGATGGACAAAGCACTGGGAGGAGCCTGCTGAACAGGAACAGGAAGTTGAAGACTATGGGGCACTTCCTTCCTCCCACCCCCCTGCCCCCCTCCCCAAAATGGACTCCTCGCTAAAAAAGTGCAGGCAAATGTCAAACTAAGGAGTTATTCACATAAAAATCATCATTTCTAGAAGGTTTATGCTGCTTGCTGGTGGATTTCTTGTGCAGAATTGCAAATTTATATTTTCGCGCGCCGCATCTCAAATCTCGCAATTGCGAAGTACCGCGAGACGTGATCTCGTCGTACTCGCGTTGACAAACTATCGCTGGCAAGCCGCGATGACGTAATCGCGCTCGCCAATTCCCGCGGGATCACACAGCAAGATCCAAAATGGCGCAGCACTCGCAAACTATCGAAAAAAACAACTCGGCAAACGATGATAAACGCCGCGCGCCGCAAAAATTGTATCACCAACGCCGCGCGCCGCCCAAAAAATCCGCTGCGTGCGAATTTGCGGATTTTGCGGGAAATCCGCAAATCTCGCGGATTGCGGATTTCCCGAAAATCCGCAAAATCCGCGAGCGGAACGGATTTTCCGCCCACGCTTATTATTCGGAGCATCTGTATAATCTGTTGAGTAGATTGTATAGAGGTGCTTTACGGGCTACATAGATTTTTGTTATACTATAGGTTTTAGATTGCATTAGTTCATGATTTTATCCTTTTGTCTTAAGGCTAAGTGTTAGCTTATTCCGTATAGTTCACAAGGGAACCAGCTTTTCTTTGGTCTAAAACCCTACTTCCCTTGACTTACACAAGGGGTTCCTCTCTCCTCTAATAAGAAACATGTTGACCTACACCGGATGTAGGAGGTCGTAATTCGCCACCATCACAACCATCCTGCCTTGTTTTTAACCACTGACAGGAGCCCATTTAATAAAATTTAATTTAGCCCTAGGGGCCCTGGGACCCCTGTCAAGCCGTTTTAATCTCACTTCACCATTCTCACTACACTGCACTCTCAGTAAGATACCTGCTCCGCTGTAATCAGGCGTTGAAGCACACCCGCGACACATTAGGTGTCACTGGGTGGGCCCGATGATGAAGCATGCCACCAACCAGGTTGGTGGGTGAGGGCTTCATAAAGACACCCAACCGGTTCCATTGGACATGACCTTTTAGAGTTCAATTTCTTACGTAATGCCCATTATGTTGATTCTGTAATGTATTGAATGATAACTGGATGTTGACTCTGCCTTTTGTTTCAATAAAATATTATTAAAAATAAATAAAAAATGATAACTTTTTCTTTCAGCTTTCGGGGCGGCTCACACTTTTCTGTCGAACTCCAGAGGCTGCAGCCGCCCCTCCCTGAGCTCTCACAGACTGAAGGCAGGCCCATTGTCATTCCAATTGAGTCTGGTTATCCCCTTTCGAATGACAATGCACCGGCTGAGTTACTGATTACAGAGGAGCATTCCCCAGACAGAGTACTGTGGGGAACTTGTCCCCATGTGAAATTTGTCAATGTTATACACAGAATTAACTGGGCAGGAGCAATGAAAGGACAGAAGAGACAGGAAAGGAGAGGTGATGGGGCAGGAGAGGTGATTGGGTAGGAGAAGTAACGGGTAGGAGAAGTGACGGGGCAGGAGAAGTGATGGGGCAGGAGAAGTGAGAGGGCCGGAGAAGTGAAAGGGCAGGTAGAAGTGACAGGGAAGGAGAGCAACAGGGATGGAGGGGTGACAGGGCAGGAGAGGTGACGGGGCAGGAGAGGTGATGGGGCAAGAGAGGTGACGGCGCAGGAGAGGAGACAGGGCAGGAGAGGTGACAGGGCAGGAGAAGTGATTGGGCAGGAGAAGTAACGCGCAGGAGAAGTGACGGGGCTGGGAAAGTGACGGGGCAGGAGAGGTGATGGGTCAGGAGCAGTGTTGGGACAGGAGAGGCGACAGTAAAGGAGAGGTGACGGGTCAGGAGATGTGATGGGGCAGGAGAACTGATGGGGCTCAAGCGGTGATTAGGCAGTTGCAGGAGCGGTAAGCGGGCAGGAGCGGTGAACGGACAGAAGCAGTGAACGGACAGGAGCAGTGAACGGCAAGAGCAGTGACCGGGCAGGAGCGGTGACTGGGCAGGAGTGGTGACCGGGCAGGAGTGGTGACCGGGCAGGAGAGGTGACGAGGCAGGAGCAGTGACAGGGCAGGGGGCGGGGCTGACTGCCGAGCATGAAAGACGTGAGCTGAGTGAGCTCCGTCGTCCGCCCCAATACTCTGCTGAATATCCTGAGATTCCTGGGTCGCTGATACCTGCTTTCAGCCCCACGGATGGCGGAATACTGGAGGAGTGTCCAGATGCTCTGCGAAGTCAATGGCTGGCCGATAACCTACTGAATTTGCCTGCGGTCTGGCACGACGTATGTGCCGCATGGAGTGTGATGGACGCTTCGGGCTCAAACCGACCCGGCGGCACAGAGAATCCTGAGTTGCAGACGCTAAATGTGGCGGGCCATGCAACTTACCCTGCCAACTGGGATCATTTGCTGTCCTCTCAGGTGAGGATTACCTTGATGCAGTGGAGCCCGCCTCGATGATGCAAGCTAAGATGTCGGCCACCAGCGAACTGTCTCGCATCAGTGTGAGGGCTGTCCACACCTAATCTGCATATTAACTTGTGATGCGGTATACACGTGGAGAGTGTAGATGTCCCTGCCCCACCCCCACCCATAACAAACTTGCCCGAAGGGCGCATCGATACAGTGACGAACTTGGGGGAGCGGGGTGCTTATGCAGAGTGCGCAGTCTGTGATTTGCCCAGCACTTGTGGCGAGACACTTTTGGAAATAAGGCGCGTTACGGACAGTCCCTTTACTATATATAGTGCCCCTGCGAGTGGCAACTGGCGGGCTTGGATTGGGTGGCCCTGCAGATTCCCCAGCTACGCAGTGAATGACAGGCAACACGGAAACTAGCTCACGATCCTCCGCGCATTGGACACGGCATCACCGATACGCGCTGGTCCCCTGATGCCTCCTTGCGAAACTGCCACTGACCACAGCACTGGTGTGCCCTTGGCGATGGAGCTGCCATTCCCAGAGGTTACAGTGCCTACCCAGTGGCCGTGCCCGGCCCCTGATGCAGGTGCGGCATAGTGCTCTTCACGGATCCTGGCACAGTGTCATATGGGACACCACATCTGGCTCTACCACTGAGAACCTGCCCTCCAGACACATTGTTATGTGGCACATTGACCCTCCTACAACACAAGTTGCGGTCTCTACTGTTGGCCACCCATTAATGCACCAGGCGGGAGAAGGCACCACTAACTCTGTACCCGGCTTGGGGCATTGGCCCGCTGCCCCCCACACCTGGACATACTGGAGCAGAGACGGGTGAGGGCCCGGAGAGGCACCATGGGACGCACTAAGACCAAGCAAGCGGACGCCGCTGCGGACGACGCCACACAATCCTCTACCTCTTGTGACCCTTTCAGTCCTGACAATGAAGTTATCCCACCAACGGGCATGGATCCCCATGATGCCAAGCTGGATCTGATACTAAAAGAAATCCGGGATTCCAGAATGGCGCTGGAAACGCGAATGGACACGATGTCAACGGGACTTACTCTACTACGAGCTGACCATAAAAAACTGGTTGACAAAGTCAAATCGAACAAGCTAGCTCTAGATGACCTTATTCCACAACAAACACTGCACTCCAAACAACTCGAAGAATTCCAGTGCGAACTTCGGGGACTCCAGGAGAGGGTTGACGATGCAGAGGGGAGATCCCAATGCAACAATGTTCGCATTTTGTGACTGACTCAGGGATAAGGTGGCCACACCCGGCCTTACTCCACTTAACAGTGTGGAAAGACCATGTGCCATCCCGACCGCCCAGACAGGGAGCGCCCCCCCGCACACTAATGGCGCGCATCCTGCACTACAAAGATCATGACACCGTTCTAAGGGCGGCAATTGCAAAAACAACAAGTGATGGACTGAATGTGGATCAATGTCACACACTCCCCCAGTCAAAAGATCTGGGCCCAAATCCATCGTTTTTTTGCACTCCACACCACCCTGGGTTAGACAATGGCGATATGCAAATCAGCTCTGACCCTGTTGCCCCATGGGAACAGTCCAGTCCGAACTACAAAAGCCATGTCCTTCCCAGAACGGAATCAAGCATCCGAGGACCGGACCGGTTTCGAGGTAACACCTCTCATCAGCCCGGCTAGCTTGACTCCAAGTGGTGTGGAGTGCCTGGGACCCACGTCTGGGCATCCCCAGTGCACTTAGGGCGGCAATTGCAAAAACAACAAGTGATGGACTGAATGTGGATCAATGTCACACACTCCCCCAGTCAAAAGATCTGGGCCCAAATCCATCGTTTTTTTGCACTCCACACCACCCTGGGTTAGACAATGGCGATATGCAAATCAGCTCTGACCCTGTTGCCCCATGGGAACAGTCCAGTCCGAACTACAAAAGCCATGTCCTTCCCAGAACGGAATCAAGCATCCGAGGACCGGACCGGTTTCGAGGTAACACCTCTCATCAGCCCGGCTAGCTTGACTCCAAGTGGTGTGGAGTGCCTGGGACCCACGTCTGGGCATCCCCAGTGCACTTAGGGCGGCAATTGCAAAAACAACAAGTGATGGACTGAATGTGGATCAATGTCACACACTCCCCCAGTCAAAATATCTGGGCCCAAATCCATCGTTTTTTTGCACTCCACACCACCCTGGGTTAGACAATGGTGATATGCAAATCAGCTCTGACCCTGTTGCCCCATGGGAACAGTCCAGTCCGAACTACAAAAGCCATGTCCTTCCCAGAACGGAATCAAGCATCCGAGGACCGGACCGGTTTCGAGGTAACACCTCTCATCAGCCCGGCTAGCTTGACTCCAAGTGGTGTGGAGTGCCTGGGACCCACGTCTGGGCATCCCCAGTGCACTTAGGGCGGCAATTGCAAAAACAACAAGTGATGGACTGAATGTGGATCAATGTCACACACTCCCCCAGTCAAAAGATCTGGGCCCAAATCCATTGTTTTTTTGCACTCCACACCACCCTGGGTTAGACAATGGCGATATGCAAATCAGCTCTGACCCTGTTGCCCCATGGGAACAGTCCAGTCCGAACTACAAAAGCCATGTCCTTCCCAGAACGGAATCAAGCATCCGAGGACCGGACCGGTTTCGAGGTAACACCTCTCATCAGCCCGGCTAGCTTGACTCCAAGTGGTGTGGAGTGCCTGGGACCCACGTCTGGGCATCCCCAGTGCACTTAGGGCGGCAATTGCAAAAACAACAAGTGATGGACTGAATGTGGATCAATGTCACACACTCCCCCAGTCAAAAGATCTGGGCCCAAATCCATCGTTTTTTTGCACTCCACACCACCCTGGGTTAGACAATGGCGATATGCAAATCAGCTCTGACCCTGTTGCCCCATGGGAACAGTCCAGTCCGAACTACAAAAGCCATGTCCTTCCCAGAACGGAATCAAGCATCCGAGGACCGGACCGGTTTCGAGGTAACACCTCTCATCAGCCTGGCTAGCTTGACTCCAAGTGGTGTGGAGTGCCTGGGACCCACGTCTGGGCATCCCCAGTGCACTTAGGGCGGCAATTGCAAAAACAACAAGTGATGGACTGAATGTGGATCAATGTCACACACTCCCCCAGTCAAAAGATCTGGGCCCAAATCCATCGTTTTTTTGCACTCCACACCACCCTGTGTTAGACAATGGCGATATGCAAATCAGCTCTGACCCTGTTGCCCCATGGGAACAGTCCAGTCCGAACTACAAAAGCCATGTCCTTCCCAGAACGGAATCAAGCATCCGAGGACCGGACCGGTTTCGAGGTAACACCTCTCATCAGCCCGGCTAGCTTGACTCCAAGTGGTGTGGAGTGCCTGGGACCCACGTCTGGGCATCCCCAGTGCACTTAGGGCGGCAATTGCAAAAACAACAAGTGATGGACTGAATGTGGATCAATGTCACACACTCCCCCAGACAAAAGATCTGGGCCCAAATCCATCGTTTTTTTGCACTCCACACCACCCTGGGTTAGACAATGGCGATATGCAAATCAGCTCTGACCCTGTTGCCCCATGGGAACAGTCCAGTCCGAACTACAAAAGCCATGTCCTTCCCAGAACGGAATCAAGCATCCGAGGACCGGACCGGTTTCGAGGTAACACCTCTCATCAGCCCGGCTAGCTTGACTCCAAGTGGTGTGGAGTGCCTGGGACCCACGTCTGGGCATCCCCAGTGCACTTAGGGCGGCAATTGCAAAAACAACAAGTGATGGACTGAATGTGGATCAATGTCACACACTCCCCCAGTCAAAAGATCTGGGCCCAAATCCATCGTTTTTTTGCACTCCACACCACCCTGGGTTAGACAATGGCGATATGCAAATCAGCTCTGACCCTGTTGCCCCATGGGAACAGTCCAGTCCGAACTACAAAAGCCATGTCCTTCCCAGAACGGAATCAAGCATCCGAGGACCGGACCGGTTTCGAGGTAACACCTCTCATCAGCCCGGCTAGCTTGACTCCAAGTGGTGTGGAGTGCCTGGGACCCACGTCTGGGCATCCCCAGTGCACTTAGGGCGGCAATTGCAAAAACAACAAGTGATGGACTGAATGTGGATCAATGTCACACACTCCCCCAGTCAAAAGATCTGGGCCCAAATCCATCGTTTTTTTGCACTCCACACCACCCTGGGTTAGACAATGGCGATATGCAAATCAGCTCTGACCCTGTTGCCCCATGGGAACAGTCCAGTCCGAACTACAAAAGCCATGTCTTTCCCAGAACGGAATCAAGCATCCGAGGACCGGACCGGTTTCGAGGTAACACCTCTCATCAGCCCGGCTAGCTTGACTCCAAGTGGTGTGGAGTGCCTGGGACCCACGTCTGGGCATCCCCAGTGCACTTAGGGCGGCAATTGCAAAAACAACAAGTGATGAACTGAATGTGGATCAATGTCACACACTCCCCCAGTCAAAAGATCTGGGCCCAAATCCATCGTTTTTTTGCACTCCACACCACCCTGGGTTAGACAATGGCGATATGCAAATCAGCTCTGACCCTGTTGCCCCATGGGAACAGTCCAGTCCGAACTACAAAAGCCATGTCCTTCCCAGAACGGAATCAAGCATCCGAGGACCGGACCGGTTTCGAGGTAACACCTCTCATCAGCCCGGCTAGCTTGACTCCAAGTGGTGTGGAGTGCCTGGGACCCACGTCTGGGCATCCCCAGTGCACTTAGGGCGGCAATTGCAAAAACAACAAGTGATGGACTGAATGTGGATCAATGTCACACACTCCCCCAGTCAAAAGATCTGGGCCCAAATCCATCGTTTTTTTGCACTCCACACCACCCTGGGTTAGACAATGGCGATATGCAAATCAGCTCTGACCCTGTTGCCCCATGGGAACAGTCCAGTCCGAACTACAAAAGCCATGTCCTTCCCAGAACGGAATCAAGCATCCGAGGACCGGACCGGTTTCGAGGTAACACCTCTCATCAGCCCGGCTAGCTTGACTCCAAGTGGTGTGGAGTGCCTGGGACCCACGTCTGGGCATCCCCAGTGCACTTAGGGCGGCAATTGCAAAAACAACAAGTGATGGACTGAATGTGGATCAATGTCACACACTCCCCCAGTCAAAAGATCTGGGCCCAAATCCATCGTTTTTTTGCACTCCACACCACCCTGGGTTAGACAATGGCGATATGCAAATCAGCTCTGACCCTGTTGCCCCATGGGAACAGTCCAGTCCGAACTACAAAAGCCATGTCCTTCCCAGAACGGAATCAAGCATCCGAGGACCGGACCGGTTTCGAGGTAACACCTCTCATCAGCCCGGCTAGCTTGACTCCAAGTGGTGTGGAGTGCCTGGGACCCACGTCTGGGCATCCCCAGTGCACTTAGGGCGGCAATTGCAAAAACAACAAGTGATGGACTGAATGTGGATCAATGTCACACACTCCCCCAGTCAAAAGATCTGGGCCCAAATCCATCGTTTTTTTGCACTCCACACCACCCTGGGTTAGACAATGGCGATATGCAAATCAGCTCTGACCCTGTTGCCCCATGGGAACAGTCCAGTCCGAACTACAAAAGCCATGTCCTTCCCAGAACGGAATCAAGCATCCGAGGACCGGACCGGTTTCGAGGTAACACCTCTCATCAGCCCGGCTAGCTTGACTCCAAGTGGTGTGGAGTGCCTGGGACCCACGTCTGGGCATCCCCAGTGCACTTAGGGCGGCAATTGCAAAAACAACAAGTGATGGACTGAATGTGGATCAATGTCACACACTCCCCCAGTCAAAAGATCTGGGCCCAAATCCATCGTTTTTTTGCACTCCACACCACCCTGGGTTAGACAATGGCGATATGCAAATCAGCTCTGACCCTGTTGCCCCATGGGAACAGTCCAGTCCGAACTACAAAAGCCATGTCCTTCCCAGAACGGAATCAAGCATCCGAGGACCGGACCGGTTTCGAGGTAACACCTCTCATCAGCCCGGCTAGCTTGACTCCAAGTGGTGTGGAGTGCCTGGGACCCACGTCTGGGCATCCCCAGTGCACTTAGGGCGGCAATTGCAAAAACAACAAGTGATGGACTGAATGTGGATCAATGTCACACACTCCCCCAGTCAAAAGATCTGTGCCCAAATCCATCGTTTTTTTGCACTCCACACCACCCTGGGTTAGACAATGGCGATATGCAAATCAGCTCTGACCCTGTTGCCCCATGGGAACAGTCCAGTCCGAACTACAAAAGCCATGTCCTTCCCAGAACGGAATCAAGCATCCGAGGACCGGACCGGTTTCGAGGTAACACCTCTCATCAGCCCGGCTAGCTTGACTCCAAGTGGTGTGGAGTGCCTGGGACCCACGTCTGGGCATCCCCAGTGCACTTAGGGCGGCAATTGCAAAAACAACAAGTGATGGACTGAATGTGGATCAATGTCACACACTCCCCCAGTCAAAAGATCTGGGCCCAAATCCATCGTTTTTTTGCACTCCACACCACCCTGGGTTAGACAATGGCGATATGCAAATCAGCTCTGACCCTGTTGCCCCATGGGAACAGTCCAGTCCGAACTACAAAAGCCATGTCCTTCCCAGAACGGAATCAAGCATCCGAGGACCGGACCGGTTTCGAGGTAACACCTCTCATCAGCCCGGCTAGCTTGACTCCAAGTGGTGTGGAGTGCCTGGGACCCACGTCTGGGCATCCCCAGTGCACTTTTGTTTGCAATTGCCGCCATAAGTGCGCTG
Organism: Lissotriton vulgaris; assembly: GCF_964263255.1. NCBI lineage: Eukaryota > Metazoa > Chordata > Amphibia > Caudata > Salamandridae > Lissotriton > Lissotriton vulgaris. The sequence goes on along the minus strand of NW_028245615.1, from coordinate 653,992 downwards.
GGGATGCCCAGACGTGGGTCCCAGGCACTCCACACCACTGGAGTCAAGCTAGCCGGGCTGATGAGAGGTGTTACCTCGAAACCGGTCCGGTCCTCGGATGCTTGATTCCGTTCTGGGAAGGACATGGCTTTTGTAGTTCGGACTGGACTGTTCCCATGGGGCACAGGGTCAGAGCTGATTTGCATATCGCCATTGTCTAACCCAGGGTGGTGTGGAGTGCAAAAAAACGATGGATTTGGGCCCAGATCTTTGGACTGGGATGAATGTGTGACATTGATCCACATTCAGTCCATCACCTGTTTTGTTTGCAATTGCCGCCATAAGTGCGCTGGGGATGCCCAGACGTGGGTCCCAGGCACTCCACACCACTGGAGTCAAGCTAGCCGGGCTGATGAGAGGTGTTACCTCGAAACCGGTCCGGTCCTCGGATGCTTGATTCCGTTCCTGGGAAGGACATGGCTTTTTGTAGTTCGGACTGGACTGTTCCCATGGGGCACAGGGTCAGAGCTGATTTGCATATCGCCATTGTCTAACCCAGGGTGGTGTGGAGTGCAAAAAAACGATGGATTTGGGCCCAGATCTTTGGACTGGGATGAATGTGTGACATTGATCCACATTCAGTCCATCACCTGTTTTGTTTGCAATTGCCGCCATAAGTGCGCTGGGGATGCCCAGACGTGGGTCCCAGGCACTCCACACCACTGGAGTCAAGCTAGCCGGGCTGATGAGAGGTGTTACCTCGAAACCGGTCCGGTCCTCGGATGCTTGATTCCGTTCTGGGAAGGACATGGCTTTTGTAGTTCGGACTGGACTGTTCCCATGGGGCACAGGGTCAGAGCTGATTTGCATATCGCCATTGTCTAACCCAGGGTGGTGTGGAGTGCAAAAAAACGATGGATTTGGGCCCAGATCTTTGGACTGGGATGAATGTGTGACATTGATCCACATTCAGTCCATCACCTGTTTTGTTTGCAATTGCCGCCATAAGTGCGCTGGGGATGCCCAGACGTGGGTCCCAGGCACTCCACACCACTGGAGTCAAGCTAGCCGGGCTGATGAGAGGTGTTACCTCGAAACCGGTCCGGTCCTCGGATGCTTGATTCCGTTCTGGGAAGGACATGGCTTTTGTAGTTCGGACTGGACTGTTCCCATGGGGCACAGGGTCAGAGCTGATTTGCATATCGCCATTGTCTAACCCAGGGTGGTGTGGAGTGCAAAAAAACGATGGATTTGGGCCCAGATCTTTGGACTGGGATGAATGTGTGACATTGATCCACATTCAGTCCATCACCTGTTTTGTTTGCAATTGCCGCCATAAGTGCGCTGGGGATGCCCAGACGTGGGTCCCAGGCACTCCACACCACTGGAGTCAAGCTAGCCGGGCTGATGAGAGGTGTTACCTCGAAACCGGTCCGGTCCTCGGATGCTTGATTCCGTTCTGGGAAGGACATGGCTTTTGTAGTTCGGACTGGACTGTTCCCATGGGGCACAGGGTCAGAGCTGATTTGCATATCGCCATTGTCTAACCCAGGGTGGTGTGGAGTGCAAAAAAACGATGGATTTGGGCCCAGATCTTTGGACTGGGATGAATGTGTGACATTGATCCACATTCAGTCCATCACCTGTTTTGTTTGCAATTGCCGCCATAAGTGCGCTGGGGATGCCCAGACGTGGGTCCCAGGCACTCCACACCACTGGAGTCAAGCTAGCCGGGCTGATGAGAGGTGTTACCTCGAAACCGGTCCGGTCCTCGGATGCTTGATTCCGTTCTGGGAAGGACATGGCTTTTGTAGTTCGGGCTGGACTGTTCCCATGGGGCACAGGGTCAGAGCTGATTTGCATATCGCCATTGTCTAACCCAGGGTGGTGTGGAGTGCAAAAAAACGATGGATTTGGGCCCAGATCTTTGGACTGGGATGAATGTGTGACATTGATCCACATTCAGTCCATCACCTGTTTTGTTTGCAACCGTTCTAAGGGCGGCCCGAGAGAATGCCCCAGTGAAATTTGAGAACAAACCCGTCTCACTTTACCACTTTACCCGGATTTCACCCCAGCAGCCCAGAAGGCTAGAGCACCGTTTCTGGGAATAAAAAGAAGCTTCCGAGACCATAACTTGAAATATGCCTTACTCCTCCTGCACGCCTAAAAGTGATCCATAATCAAAAGTCATACTTCTTTGAGACTCCTGATGAAGCGGCAGAATGGGTTGAGATCACCTTTGCGTCGGACCTCTCTCAAGGTCCACTCTTGCAGACCCACCCGAGCATCGTCTCCTTCCGGAAAACAGCGGATCAACAGAAACCGAATCGCGAATGCGATGGAAACCCCTCGGCGCCGGCCCCAACGCCGGAGCAAAGCACCTCCAGCCAAAAAAATGCACTACTAACGACGGCCACCCTGGCGGCTCATGGTGCCCGAACTGTCGACTACGTGGAACACTTATCGGATACTAACACAGTCTGTTCCGAATCCGACACCAGCCAACCGCTTTTTCCATCGATCACGGCGCAGTTAGCGAATGACTTTTGAAGCGGGCCGGGGTATCCTGCGGTGGTAACGTATGCACCATGCCCGATGTGGGGGACTAATGTTCTGACTTGTTGATAAGACCCCAGGTACCCAAGCTTCCAGGGGCATGGTCCTAATGCTGCGAGGGACTGTTTGTTCTAGCGTAGACATGGCCTTCGCCCCCCAAGCGATTGCATGTTTTTCTTTACTCTTTGATGCCCATGTTAGGCTGATAGTCTTGGTTTGGTCCTCTATAGTTCTACAAGAGGAACATAGAATTGGGGTGTTAATGGGGGTTTACGTGCTCAAATTCTTTACCATGTTCTTCAATGGAACTGTTACAATAGGTTCCACCCTTGCACAATGTCATTTCCATGGCGACGACACCTAATACATACACTCTTTGCACCTGGAATGTGCGCTGCTTGGGCTCTATCCATAAGAGGCACAGAGTCCTGGCTCAACTTAGTAGAAGGAGAGTCTCAATTGCATACCTACAGGAAACACACCTTAATGGGGACGAAGCAACTAAACTACACAAAAAATGGAGGTGGCAATTGTTTGCTACCAAATATTCAGCTTTGTCGATGGGGGCGGCAATTTGGGTGAGGAATACGGTTTATTGGATGGGAGACATGTGGTGCTGGGCTGTATATATGCGCCCAATACTGACCTGGACAAATACTTAGCAACACTCAGCACGGTACTGTCTGAATGGGCTGAATATCACTGGATATGAGGCGGTGACTTTAATGCTGTGTTAGACCTCACCTTAGATAGATCCCACCCTCCATTGCACGCCACTGAAAGTAGAAAACAAGCAGATGCACTCAAGGGTTGGGCAAGAGGCTGGGATCTACGGGATGCCTGGAGGACAAAACACATGGAGCACAGGAAATCTACATTTTACTCCCCGCCACGTGGCTTGCACACTCGAATAGACCGTTATCTGTGCTCCGCCACGCTGATGGACTCCGTCACCTCAGCAACCCACAACCCAGTAGAGCTGTGAATACAATGGGGTAGAATACCGACACCGATCCCCACATTGAGATTACAACCAGATATGCTGGAAGACCAGGTCTTCCGAACGGCTTTGTCTGAGGCAATAACGCACTATTTTGTAGAGAATGCAGGCACTGCTAGCTCCGGACAGATAGAATGGGACGCCTTTAAAACGACGGTACAGGGAGTAGCTATTAGTACTAAAGTAGGAGTGCGACAGGCTCCAACTGACCGGCTCAAGAGAGTAGAAGAGGAGCTGGCTGCGCTGGGAGGCAAGGCAGTGGGCACGAATGAACAACTCACACAACTGCGGGAGGCCAATATCCGATATGCAGAGCTTTTAGAGAAGCTCCAGGTGGTGGATTACCACCTGTACACTCAAAAACAACCCTCACAAGCAGATAAATCCGGACCACTACTTGTGCGATTAGTTCGCAACACACCAGCACCCACCCCTATCATCCGCATACACAACAGTGCCGGTGAGGAGGTTAACACGCAGTTGAACATCAACACCGCATTCAAAGACTATTATGCACTCCTATATGGCCCCCCCACCACAGATTGAGGACCCTTTTGCTGAATTCTTTGATGGCATATGTATGACTCTACTGACAGGGGATCAGCAGAAAGACCTGGCACGCCCCATAACAGGTGCGGAAATACAGCATGCCATTAAGGCCTTGCCCCGTAATAAGACTCCAGGGAGCGACAGCTTCCCGGCAGAGTTCTATGCCACGTGTGCTGACATACTAGTACCCCAATTGCAAATTCTCTACCAGGAGTCTCTTGAACGCAACAGTTTACCACACACGACACTGCATGCGCTGGTGGTATGGTTGTTAAAGCCAGACAGAGACGCCTTACATATCTCCAGCTACCGACCCTTGTCCCTTCTCAATACCGACTAAAAAATCCTTAGCTGCCTACTGGCCAAACGGTTGAACCAATTTATCACTTCACTTATACATCTGGACCAATGTGGCTTTGTGCCAGGCCGTAGTATGGCCCTCAATATTAGGCGTTTACATCAGATTATGCTAGGTGCCTGCTTACCGGGCAATGAGGAGGGATGCATTTCCCTCGACCTTAAACAAGCGTTTGACTCCCTGCGCTGGGACTACATGTTTCGGGCCCTAGCGTGCTTCGGAATCCCACAGGAGTACATTGCATGGGTATGTTTATTGTACATGAACCCTACAGCGTGTGCCCGCACAGGCCGCCATATCTCCGGGCAATATACGGTTGCTCGAGGGACAAGGCTGTCCTTTATCCCCCCTACTGTTCATCTTAGCATTAGAGCCCTGTTGAACAGACTTCGCACTTTTGCGTCTCCCCAGGGTGTGGTACGTGGCTCTACAACCCACATTGTCTCTGCTTATGCTGATGATCTTATACTCTACTTTAAGGACTTGGGTGCAGATCTGGACCCGATCACTGGTATATTTGCTACCTTTAGCACACTGTCTGGCCTCACAATAAATTAGTCTAAGTCTCATTCATACTATTTTGACGACGCGCGGATTGGGGGCTCTGTGCGATTCGACCCTTGGATATTCCAGATAGCGCCTGCTACCTTCAAATATCTAGGGATACACGTGTATCATAATACCCAGGACCTCCTAGACGGAAACTTGGGCAGGGCGCTCACGACGCTTAGATCTCGCATCCAGTTCTGGACTTCCCTGCCTTTGTCAATAGCCGGTAGAGTTGCCCTTACGAAAATGGTGATGCTGCCACGACTGATATATTTTTTCAATAATCTCCCACTGGAGATTCCCGCACGGACTTTTCAACTAATGAACACCCTACTGACAGAACTTATATGGGCTACGCGGCGGCGTCGTGTCGGTCTGGCGAAGCTACAGATGCCTACCAGCCAGGGTGGCATGGGAGACCCGGATATGCGGGCATACAGTTATGCATGTCAGTTACAATGGCTTGCGTATTGGCTAGCTGGACAGAATCTCCATGAGCTGGATCTGACCGAATGTGATAGAGATACAGGACTTATACATAGTCTACTCTTGTCCCACGCCACCATAGCACCGGCCTTACCGCACTTGCTCCGATTGGCGATTGGTCAATGGCGCAGTGCTCTGCGATATACTGGCAAACTAATACCATATGCCCCTAGATCGGGTACGCTCACTAACCGTGCACTTAGGGTTTGGTCAGACTCTGGAGTCACGACTCTAGGAGATTTCTTCTGGGAGGACACTCTAATGTCACACGCGGAATTTGTTCGACCGCATGGACCCCCTCCCACATTATTACTACTGTATGCCCATATTACCCACTATATTCGCACTACATGGGGATCTAACGGGGCTGAACCTCCCTCAAACGCATTCCTCACCATGCAGTACATGATGGGTAATGGCGCCCGTTTGGTGAAATGGCTGACCCACGGGATAAGGAACGAAAAAAAGCTTTCCCTGCAGCTGTCCCGGGACAAATGGGAAGGGGATGCAGGCCGCACGTTCATGGACACGGAATTGAACAAGACCCTGGAGTTCCATAGAAAGGTCTCACAAAACCCTAAATTTAAGTTCATACAGCTTATGCAGCTACATAGAGCGTATTTAACCCCGCGACGCTTACAGGCTATGTTCCCAGACTCGTCGGACGAGTGCCCGAGATGCCGTTCGCCGCAGACGGGCTTTTTGCACATGCTATGGTCCTGCCCTAAACTGCGAGGTTATTGGGACACAGTTCGTGACAGTCTGACAGCAGTGGTTCAGGCACGCCCGTATGACTCCCTGGAATACTGCATCCTGGGACTGGGGCCTCGTGCAAAGAAAGGTAATCCCTCCATGCGCTTTGTTAATCTTGCGCTTCTCCTGGCCAAACGAACAGTGACAACCCGATGGAAGTCAGCTAGACCCCCATCCCCAATGGAATGGCATGCAGAGGTGCTTCGCTGGGGTACTGCAGAGGGGGCGGAATTACGTAGAGAACAATATAGGATGCTGAGGCGGACGCCTATTTCCTTAGAATGGTATGCGTTATTGCATGATTTTACTGCACTATATGTCACAGTCTGCTGAGCGCGCACCCGCCTTGTGGTGCGTGCTCTGTGGATACTGCAGGGGTCGATAGAATGCGCCTCTGTTCCCACGGCGTGCATTTGGGTGTAAACAGCAACTAACGTTATGACACAGATCAGTGACGACCGATAGCACTACACTTTGTGCACCACAGGAGGACAGGAACCTAAACACACTGTCGCTGAATAATAGGAACTGAGCACGGGGGAAGTTGGGGAGGGAGGTATGATGTTTTGAGTTCATGTCATTTTTTTTTGCTTTATGGCATCACAGCTTACATATACATACATATGTTTGTTTGAAAACTAATGACGATACTGGTCTTATAATCTGGTAATAGTTTGAGTGTTACGCTACCTGTTATAAGCGTCTGAACTACGTTTATGGATTAACTGAACAATTACACTTGCACACGTATTGTTTTTCTATTATGTGGTCTGCATTTACAATAGTATGATTTGCTAACCCCGCAATGTTGTACAGTCAACAGCAGGGTGGCATGCTGACAATATATAAACATCTGTTTGCACTTTCGAAACAATAAAAACACATTAAAAAAAAGGAGCAGTGACAGGGCAGGAGTGGTGAATTAGGCATGAGCAGGAGCGGTAACTGGGTGGGAGCAATGAAAGGACAGGAGTGGTGAACGGGGCAGGAGCTGTGAACGGGGCAGGAGCTGGGAACGGGGCAGGAGCGGTGATCAGGCAGGAGTGCTGACCGGACAGGAGCAGTGAACGGGCAGGAGCGGTGACTGGGCAGGAAAAGTGACGGGGCAGGAGCAGTGACGGAAAGGAGCGGTGACGGGGCAGGAGTAGTGAATGGGCAGGAGCGGTAATCGGGCGGAAGAGGTGACCAGGCAGGAGAAGTAATGAGCAGGAGAAGTGATGGGGCAGGAGAAGTGATGGGGCAGGAGAAGTGACAGGGCCGGAGAAGTGAAGAGGCAGGTAGAAGTGACAGGGAAGGAGAGGCAACAGGGATGGAAGGGTGAGAGGGCAGGAGAGGTGACGGGGCAGGAGAGGTAACATGGCAGGAGAGGTGACAGGGCAGGAGAGGTGACAGGGCAGGAGAGGTGACAGGGTAGGAGAGTTGACGGGGCAGAAGAAGTAACGGGCGGGAGAATTGATGGGATTTGGGAAAGTGACAGGGCAGGAGAGGTGACGGGTCCGGAGCAGTGACGGGACAGGAGAGGCGAAAGGAAAGGAGAGGTGACGGGGAAGGAAAAGTGATGGGGCAGGAGAAGTGACGGGACAGGAGCGGTGATTAGGCAGTTGCAGGAGTGGTAACCGGGCAGGAGCGGTGAACGGACAGGAGCAGTGAACAGCAGGAGCAGTGAACAGCAGGAGCAGTGAACGGCAAGAGCAGTGAACGGCAAGAGCAGTGACCGGGCAGGAGTGGTGACGGGGCAGGAGAGGTGACGAGGAAGAAGTGGTGACAGGGCAGGAGTGATGATTAGGCATGAGCAGGAGCGGTAACCGGGCGGGAGCAATGAAAGGACAGGGGCTGTGAACGGGGCAGGAGCGGTGATCAGGCAAGAGTGCTGACCGGACAGGAGCAGTGAACGGCAGGAGCAGTGAACAGGCAGGAGCGGTGACTGGGCAGGAGCGGTGACTGGGCAGGAGCGGTGGCTGGGCAGGAGCGGTTACAGGGCAGGAAAAGTGACGGGCAGGAGCAGTGACGGAAAAGGAGAGGTACCGGGGCAGGAGAAGTGAATGGGTAGGAGCAGTGAACGGGGAAGTAACGGTGATCGGGCAGGAGCAGTGAATGGACAGGAGCGGTGATCGGGCAGGAGTGCTGATCAGACAGGAGCAGTGACGGGGCCGGAGCAGTGAACGGGGCAGGAGCAGTGAACAGGGCAGGAGCAGTAAACGGGGCAAGAGCAGTGAACGGGGCAGGAGCAGTGACGGGGCAGGAGCGGTGACGGGGCAGGACCGGTGACGGGGCAGGACCGGTGACGGGGCAGGAGCGGTGACAGGGCAGGAGCAGTGATGGGGCAGGAGCAGTGATGGGGCAGGAGCAGTGATGGGCGGAAGCAGTGACTGGGCAGGAGCAGTGCCAGTGCAGGAGAGGCCACAGGAAAGGAGAGGTGACTGGGCAGGAGAGGCAACAGGAAAGGAGAGGTGACGAGGCAGGAGAGGTGACCGGGCAGCAGAGATGACCGGGCAGGAGAGGTGGCAGGGCAGGAGAGGTGACCGGGCAGGAGAGGTGACGGGGCAGGAGAAGTGACGGGGCAGTAGAGGTGACGGTTCAGGAGAAGTGATGGGGCAGGAGTGTTGATTAGGCATGAGCAGGAGCGGTAACCGGGCGGGAGCGGTGAAAGGACAGGAGCGGTGAACGGGGCAGGAGAGGTGAACAAGGCAGGAGAGGTGAACGGGGCAGGAGAGTTGAACGGGGCAGGAGAGGTGAATGGGGCAGGAGCAGGGAATGGGGCAGGAGCAGTGGACGGGGCAGGAGCAGTGAACGGGGCAGGAGCAGTGGACGGAGCAGGAGCAGTGGATGGGGCAGGAGCAGTGGACGGGGCAGGAGCAGTGGACGGGGCAGGAGCAGTGGACAGGGCAGGAGCAGTGGGCGGGGCAGGAGCAGTGGACGGGGCAGGAGCAGTGAATGGGGCAGGAGCAGTGGACGGGTCAGGAGCAGTGAACGGGGCAGGAGCAGTGACGGGGCAGGAGAAGTGACGGGGAAGGAGAAGAGACAGGGCAGGAGAAGTGACAGGGCAGGAGAATTGACGGGGTAGGAGCGGTGAATGTGCAGGAGCAGTGGACGGGGCAGGAGCGGTAGACGGGGCAGGAGCGGTGGACGGGGCAGGAGCGGTAACGGGGCAGGGGCGGTGACTGGGCAGGAGCGGTGACAGGGCAAGAGCGGTGACAGGGCTGGAGCAGTGACAGGCAGGAGAAGTGATGGGGCAGGAGTGTTGATTAGGCATGAGCAGGAGCGGTAACCGGGCGGGAGCGGTGAAAGGACAGGAGCGGTGAACGGGGCAGGAGAGGTGAACAAGGCAGGAGAGGTGAACGGGGCAGGAGAGTTGAACGGGGCAGGAGAGGTGAATGGGGCAGGAGCAGGGAATGGGGCAGGAGCAGTGGACGGGGCAGGAGCAGTGAACGGGGCAGGAGCAGTGGACGGAGCAGGAGCAGTGGATGGGGCAGGAGCAGTGGACGGGGCAGGAGCAGTGGACGGGGCAGGAGCAGTGGACAGGGCAGGAGCAGTGGGCGGGGCAGGAGCAGTGGACGGGGCAGGAGCAGTGAATGGGGCAGGAGCAGTGGACGGGTCAGGAGCAGTGAACGGGGCAGGAGCAGTGACGGGGCAGGAGAAGTGACGGGGAAGGAGAAGAGACAGGGCAGGAGAAGTGACAGGGCAGGAGAATTGACGGGGTAGGAGCGCTGAATGTGCAGGAGCAGTGGACGGGGCAGGAGCGGTAGACGGGGCAGGAGCGGTGGACGGGGCAGGAGCGGTAACAGGGCAGGGGCGGTGACTGGGCAGGAGCCGTGACAGGGCAAGAGCGGTGACAGGGCTGGAGCAGTGACAGGCAGGAGAAGTAACGGTGCAGGAGAAGTGACGGGGCAGGAGAAGTGACGGAGCAGGAGAAGTGAAGGGGCAGGAGAAGTGATGGGGCAGGAGCAGTGATTGGGCAGGAGAAGTGACGGGGCAGTAGAGGTGACGGGTCAGGAGCAGTGACAGGGCAGGAGTGGTGAATTAGGCATGAGCAGGAGCGGTAACTGGGTGGGAGCAATGAAAGGACAGGAGTGGTGAACGGGGCAGGAGCTGTGAACGGGGCAGGAGCTGTGAACGGGGCAGGAGCGGTGATCAGGCAGGAGTGCTGACCGGACAGGAGCAGTGAACGGGCAGGAGCGGTGACTGGGCAGGAAAAGTGACGGGGCAGGAGCAGTGACGGAAAGGAGCGGTGACGGGGCAGGAGTAGTGAATGGGCAGGAGCGGTAATCGGGCGGAAGAGGTGACCAGGCAGGAGAAGTAATGAGCAGGAGAAGTGATGGGGCAGGAGAAGTGATGGGGCAGGAGAAGTGACAGGGCCGGAGAAGTGAAGAGGCAGGTAGAAGTGACAGGGAAGGAGAGGCAACAGGGATGGAAGGGTGAGAGGGCAGGAGAGGTGACGGGGCAGGAGAGGTAACATGGCAGGAGAGGTGACAGGGCAGGAGAGGTGACAGGGCAGGAGAGGTGACAGGGTAGGAGAGTTGACGGGGCAGAAGAAGTAACGGGCGGGAGAATTGATGGGATTTGGGAAAGTGACAGGGCAGGAGAGGTGACGGGTCCGGAGCAGTGACGGGACAGGAGAGGCGAAAGGAAAGGAGAGGTGACGGGGAAGGAAAAGTGATGGGGCAGGAGAAGTGACGGGACAGGAGCGGTGATTAGGCAGTTGCAGGAGTGGTAACCGGGCAGGAGCGGTGAACGGACAGGAGCAGTGAACAGCAGGAGCAGTGAACAGCAGGAGCAGTGAACGGCAAGAGCAGTGAACGGCAAGAGCAGTGACCGGGCAGGAGTGGTGACGGGGCAGGAGAGGTGACGAGGCAGAAGTGGTGACAGGGCAGGAGTGATGATTAGGCATGAGCAGGAGCGGTAACCGGGCGGGAGCAATGAAAGGACAGGGGCTGTGAACGGGGCAGGAGCGGTGATCAGGCAAGAGTGCTGACCGGACAGGAGCAGTGAACGGCAGGAGCAGTGAACAGGCAGGAGCGGTGACTGGGCAGGAGCGGTGACTGGGCAGGAGCGGTGGCTGGGCAGGAGCGGTGACAGGGCAGGAAAAGTGACGGGCAGGAGCACTGACGGAAAAGGAGAGGTACCGGGGCAGGAGAAGTGAATGGGTAGGAGCAGTGAACGGGGAAGTAACGGTGTTCGGGCAGGAGCAGTGAATGGACAGGAGCGGTGATCGGGCAGGAGTGCTGATCAGACAGGAGCAGTGACGGGGCCGGAGCAGTGAACGGGGCAGGAGCAGTGAACAGGGCAGGAGCAGTAAATGGGGCAGGAGCAGTGAACGGGGCAGGAGCAGTGACGGGGCAGGAGCGGTGACGGGGCAGGACCGGTGACGGGGCAGGACCGGTGACGGGGCAGGAGCGGTGACAGGGCAGGAGCAGTGATGGGGCAGGAGCAGTGATGGGGCAGGAGCAGTGATGGGCGGAAGCAGTGACTGGGCAGGAGCAGTGCCAGTGCAGGAGAGGCCACAGGAAAGGAGAGGTGACTGGGCAGGAGAGGCAACAGGAAAGGAGAGGTGACGAGGCAGGAGAGGTGACCGGGCAGCAGAGATGACCGGGCAGGAGAGGTGGCAGGGCAGGAGAGGTGACCGGGCAGGAGAGGTGACAGGGCAGGAGAAGTGACGGGGCAGTAGAGGTGACGGGTCAGGAGAAGTGATGGGGCAGGAGTGTTGATTAGGCATGAGCAGGAGCGGTAACCGGGCGGGAGCGGTGAAAGGACAGGAGCGGTGAACGGGGCAGGAGAGGTGAACAAGGCAGGAGAGGTGAACGGGGCAGGAGAGTTGAACGGGGCAGGAGAGGTGAATGGGGCAGGAGCAGGGAATGGGGCAGGAGCAGTGGACGGGGCAGGAGCAGTGAACGGGGCAGGAGCAGTGGACGGAGCAGGAGCAGTGGATGGGGCAGGAGCAGTGGACGGGGCAGGAGCAGTGGACGGGGCAGGAGCAGTGGACAGGGCAGGAGCAGTGGGCGGGGCAGGAGCAGTGGACGGGGCAGGAGCAGTGAATGGGGCAGGAGCAGTGGACGGGTCAGGAGCAGTGAACGGGACAGGAGCAGTGACGGGGCAGGAGAAGTGACGGGGAAGGAGAAGAGACAGGGCAGGAGAAGTGACAGGGCAGGAGAATTGACGGGGTAGGAGCGGTGAATGTGCAGGAGCAGTGGACGGGGCAGGAGCGGTAGATGGAGCAGGAGCGGTGGACGGGGCAGGAGCGGTAACGGGGCAGGGGCGGTGACTGGGCAGGAGCCGTGACAGGGCAAGAGCGGTGACAGGGCTGGAGCAGTGACAGGCAGGAGAAGTGACGGTGCAGGAGAAGTGACGGGGCAGGAGAAGTGACGGAGCAGGAGAAGTGAAGGGGCAGGAGAAGTGATGGGGCAGGAGCAGTGATTGGGCGGGAGCAGTGATTGGGCGGGAGCAGTGATTGGGCAGGAGCAGTGATTGGGCAGGAGCAGTAATTAGGCATGAGCAGGAGTGGGGAATGGGTAGGAGCGGTGAATGGGCAGGAGCGGGGAATGGGCAGGAGTGGTGACGGGGCAGGGGAAATGACAGGGAAGTAGCGGTGACGGGGTATGAGAAGTGACTTCTACTTATGTTCCTTGCCTATTTATTTATATACTATTGATGTGTCTGCAAAGCATATCTGTTGCCCCGAATTTTAGTCCTGAATTTTGACCTCCTCTCCTGAATTTTCGTCCTGAATTTTGACTCCTTGTCCTGAATTTTTACACTCACTATCCTGAATTTGCACCCATGCCATTGTTCCTGCTTATATTTTGCACGCTTTACATAAACCTGTATTCCCTATGAATATTTGCTTTTTCCTGAATTAAACCTCAAATAAACATGTTTATCCATTCTTTGAATTAAATAACGTTATAAACTTTAACTGGTCAGTGAAATGCTAAACGTACAAAAAATTGGTATGTTTTGCGATTTCTAGCCGCACCCCTCACTCCGCCCACTGATCCAATTTTCGGTTATTCCCGCCCCCTGATTCTCCACCCACAGTTCCCCTACTTTTTATTCCCCACTTCGACCACTGAGTTACAGTGATTTACAAATCTGTTCTGGCCATCTTTTCTGCAGCCGAGCAAAAATGTATGCGCTAACTTCCCTCTATGGATGTTTGTGTAATGGCTTATTGCCTCTCGAAGTTATTTATGGATCTCACTTGTACACATGATACTAAACAGTGATGCTGCTGTGTTACGTAGTAGTAGGGGATGTAACGTCTTCCTCGAGCAGACCTACCCAGGTCCAGCAGCGGCATGTGCAGTGATTGGACGAGCATACAAGTACAGCAGGTGCAACCGCGGAATGGCCACGAGCGACCCCTCCCTACTTTGTATATCTCCTCGGGCCTCACCCGGGCCCTCGGGTGGGGGATTACAAACAATGTATAGTAGAATCCGGATGGCACTCAGCAGGGGGGGGGTGTATCACTTTCTCACATCTGTGGGGGTCAGTCGCCCGAGTTCTTCATGTATGTGACAAAAAACTGAAACCCAATTAAGGGTTAACTCTACATTCTAAGTTGTCCTCCTTCAGAACAAATATCCAGTTTATCAAATGTTGGCAAATAATTCTATATAAAGATGACTGTGTGGGCTGAACATAGGGCGATCTATGATAGTACAATGGATAACGGATAAGCCAATCATAAACAAACCACTGAGCTCTTGGTGTTGGGAACCAAAAAAATCAGCACAGAGGCAATATTTAAGCCAGGTATAATGTGCTTCAGGGACCATGTGAATTCAAGAGGACAGAACAGGGCAAAATTCTACCGACTTCTTTAGATTGACCAATTTTTCCCAAGAAGGGGGGCACATGCCATGCCTCTCAATACATTTCATTTTTAGTAACAAGTACACAGGCAACAGTGCTCAGGGCCAGTCCTACCATGATTTGTTTGGTCATTTTTTTGCATACAAACTAACTCCAGGTTCTGTGTGATACCATTAGAAAGTGCCAGTGTTTAATAGCAAACATCGCTTTGACACTGGAGTTTTTGGACCATGTTATTATGACAACAACTACAAGACCCATGGTGTAACTGTTGGTGGAAAAACCTAGATGTGACATCATAAGATACATTCTCATTACTTTTTTTTGCTATATGACCTACTAATGATGTTTTACTTTGTTTAATATCTTAATAAAGCATTCTACACCTAAAAGATACATTCTCACGGGAAACATGTTAATATGTAACAAGTATATTTAATAACCAAACTCATATTAGGGCCCTGATGTTAGCATGCGATTTGGGTGTTTCATTCTTCTCTCCAGTCTCAATTACTGTGCCTTAAACTATTTCCCCTAGTCTAAAAGACCTGCATTGAGGCCCCAATAAGGTTCAAATTCGTCTGCATGAGTTTTAAAACAATTCTCCTCACCAAAGCTATTTATCTTCAATTATAGAAAGCCTCTGTCTGGAGGCAACAATCACCTTAGGAGCATAGACATCAGCAGACTTAAATCCAAACATCTGAAAACCAAGTTAGGATCTTTTCTGGGGTAGCTTCTGCTCCCTGGAACTAACTTCCAGCGAAAGTACTCTGCCAAAAATCCTGCACAGAACATCTCTGTATGTTACCTGTTGCATTGCTCTTTACTGGCCCAATCTCTTTACTCTTTCACTGCTTCATCCCCTGCCCCTTCCCGGTCTCCTTACTATTTCCTTCTTGTCCTCCTAACGTCTCATTCCCTCCTGCCTATTGCTTTCTTATTACAACCAACTTCTGTACTCTCTGCCACCTCTCATCTCCCTCTCGTCTCCCACCCCCCTCTTCACCCTTTCCACCTAACTTCCTCCAGTCCTCCTGTAGCCTCTTTCCTCCCTTCTACAACACTTCCACATGCCCTCCCTGCCACCAATCCCTGCCACCATGCCTACCCTGTCATCATCGCCTCCTTTCCTCCTAATTCCCAGTCCTTATGCTCTCTTTGCACCACTCCTGCCCTTTCCACCCTCCCCAATACATCTCTTCCTCTCCATCCACCATGTATTTTCGAAACACACTTTCAGAACCACTCGTCGGCCCATCCTACTCCTGCCTCCACCAGTTACTTTCCTATTGCCCATATCCGACTCGGACCCAATCTTTCCTTTAGCCTTCCCAATGTCCTTATCCACCCCACACTCCTCTACTCACCTCCCTCTTTTCTCCCTCCTATGACACCCTTCTCTCCCACCCAAGGGCCTCATTTATGAGGCTATGCATCACTTTTACGCCACCGGTGCGTCACTTTTTGTGACGCAGCAGTGGTGTAAAAAATGTGCCTTGTTGCGCCATATTTAGAAAGTGATGCATCTAGGTAGATGCGTCACTTTGTAAACCCCTGCGCCACATTATACCTGCGGCAGGTATAATGTATGCAAGGGGGGGCGTTCTGATGCAAGAAAGGTCGTAGAAGTGACACAGTGAAATCTATGAGATTTCACTGCGTCACTTCTAGGACACCGTTGCGCCAAAATCTTGCCAAAATCTGACGCAGGCCCTTTCACATGGGGCTTGCCCCATGTGAAAAAACGCATTGTTGGAGTTGCGTCACTTTTGTGACACACTCCAGCAATGCGTCACTTTAGCGCTTACAGATACGTCAGAAATACTGACGTATCTGTAACTCTTTGCGACATGATGCGTCATACATTAAATATGACGCATCAGGAATGTCGCAAGGAGTGCGCACTGAGAAGTGACGCATCGCTGCTTTCACGCAGCGATTCGTCATTTCTCATAAATGAGGCCCCAAGACTCTTCCTAACTCTGATCCCTTCCATCTGTCCTCACCCACTCTCTACCGCCCCCTCTCACGTTCTTCCCCTATTCCCCCTTGCTTTTAGCCGGGGTCATTAAAACATGCAGAGATGCACACTGCCAGAGACAGACACTATCCTGCCAGAACTGCGAGTATTGTTTTGTGCAGGAAGGTATGCCTTCCTGCACAAAATCAATCCTGCCTTTAACGCAGGCACCCTTGCACTATGGTGCAAGGGTGCCTGCATTGGCTCTGGGCAGCGCTCGGTGCGCCATCGCAGTGAGAGAGTAGGAATGCGCTATATCTTAGTAAATGTGGCACACTCCCGCTCTTTTCATTTGACGCAGGCCAGCACAGTAAATTGTCTTGCTGTGTTGCATTGCGTCAAAGGTTAGTAAGTCTGACCCTAAGTTGATATCCGACCTCAACTTGATTCTTGGGCGCAGGGCAAATGCATCGAACAGAAAATAATATAGACCCTGGGTTGCCTCACCTGAATTTAGAAAAGCCCCAACCTTCCCATTAAAATTATTATTTAGATTTTTTTTATATTTGCCCAGATATATTTTGTTTGTGATTTAAATAAAATATTTCACAATTTGATGAATGCTTCTGCCTTCTGTACATTTGTGTATTGTTTTGAGGTTTAAATCACAGAAATTGATTAAGCCGGGGTCCCCAGCTTCCAGTAATGACTCAGTGGGGATCCCCGGATTTTAATAATGACCTAGTGGGAGTCCAGGGGTTCGAGAGACAGAAGTCAGAATGTTAAGAAGCCCTGATTTAGAGAATTACCTGCGTCACGCCGACTGCACAGAGAAAGCAACATTCTGGAATACCTTAAACCCTCCCAGTAGATCAACAGAGAAAGCAACATGACTGAAAATCATAAAACTTTGTAAAAACGGCTTTCTGTCCATACTGCCCTAATCCACCCTTAAGTGTAGAACACGGGTTCACCCGGACCACCATGGCAATGGGCTGCAACTGAAACACTTTGGGCGTTCCTGGCAGAGGTGGGAATTCTGTAAAGTATGAAAATACCAAACACTGCTGTGGGGAGAGTCACAAAATACAGCTTGCAAACATTTGGCGACAGAATGACAGAATAAAAACCTTCTTCTTTTCTCCTCACTATCATTGCCATCTTCAGTGGTTCGTGTATAACTAAACATTTTCGGTGCAAAAGATCAATGCATTTGTGTTACTCTTCAGAAGACAGTTCAGAAATAGACTTAATGTGCAGTTGCTTCGAAACACTTTGCTGTGCTCCCCGCCGTCTAGCCGTGCCTTCTTCTCCAGACTCCGAGCACGAGCCCACCGTTCTCCACGCTGCAGCGCGCGCCTGCTGCATTGCAGTTGTAACCCTGCAAGTGTGCTACAGAGCAGAGTGATGATCTATGCACGTAATTTTAAACCTGCCCAGATAAGGGTTTGCAGATGTGCAAGTTAGATGCCAACTCTTGAAAGTCTATTTCGGGCCTCCTCCAGGCATGCTCGTCTTTTCTTGGCGGGCACGCCTGTGTCTTAGTACTCCTTCCTGCCCACACTGGTTATGTAACATTACGTCTGCCTTCAGTGCTATTTTAGGATGGAGAAGTCAGACAGACGGCCTGAGCTGCACCAGTCCCCTCTTAGGAGTTCAGTGCCTTGTTCCAAACTTAAATGTAACTCGCAACCCTGCTGCGGCAAGGAAGGTGACAGCTAACGGGCTTCCTCAAATCGGATAAAACAGGCATTACAAATTGGGAGAAGTCTGGCAGGGGGACCCCATTCGCTCATTACCCCCTCATGGGTCCTCCCCGTCCCAGTCCTAAGAACGTGATGAGGACTGGGACAAGGAGGAGCCTAATCGGGGTAATGAAGATTACCGGTAAGTAATAAGACATTTCCAGATCTGCATAGAAAATGTAACATATCACTGACCCAATTCCACAAAAGCCGCAGCTTCGACATGCCTTGGCCGGCTACGCAATGCTAGAGGAGCGTCGCCCCACTCGTCAGAGACTGTCACAGAAAAATAAAATGACAATGAAACAAGATCATTTTATTTTTCTGTGACTGGCTCTAGCATGCGTATACGGCGGGGCAGGGCCGAGCCGTGACATAAATATAAATAAATAAATAAAAATGATTCCGTCGTCTGTTACCTTCCCCCCTGCCCTGCCCCACCTCTCAGCCCCCACCTCACTTACCTGTGCTGGCCGTCACTGCCTAGCGCTGCTCTCATAGAAAGCAGCATCTGGATTGGCTGGGCAGCATCTCCTATCGCAGAGACTGTTGGGAGAGAACCGAGACGGCCATCTGCATCGGAGGCAGCAGCGAAATGTAAGCTCCAAAAAATTATTATTTTCCGTTAATCCCCGTCAATCCCCTCCTGCCCTCACCTTCATGTTGTGGCGGCCGTCACTGCCGGCTACAAAACAGAACTCGAGGGACTCCCTAAGCACAATACACTTCAGGTCAAACTGCTAATGGGCAAACCCAGGAAATGAGGCATATCCCAAATATACTGCACCCTGGTTAGTATCCTATGGATTTACATCCCTAAAGCAGAAATGGGAAGAAGGGGTGGGTCTTTTGGATGGTCTCGACTGGCAACTAGCCAATATGACTCCATGAGGCATCACCATATCCTAATGCCTAAGAGTGAGCCAATTGAATTATCTTAATAATTTCTTTCGACAGATGATATCAATCAATCAAGGAATTTGTAGAGCGCACTACTCACCCGTGAGGGTCTCAAGGCGCTGGGGGAGGCGGGGGATGCTGCTATTGCTCAAACAGACAGGTCTTGAGAAGCCTCCTGAAGGTTAGTAGGTCTTGGGTCTGCCGTAGGAGGATGGGGAGGGTGTTCCAGCTCTTGGCGGTGAGGTGGGAGAATGATCTGCTGCCGGAGATTGCTGTTTTGATGCGGGGGACGGTGGCGAGCACGTGGTCGGCAGAGCGGAGCTGGCAGTTCGGGGTGTAAAATGTGAGTCGTCTGTTGAGATATGTTGGTCCGGTGTCGTGGAGTGCCTTGTGTGCGTGGGTGGGGAGCTTGAAGGTGATCCTCTTGTTGACGGGCAGTCAGATATTAAACTTGATGATAACCTGATAATCAGCAATGATGAAAAAGTCTGCCTAATGGTACTTTTATACCTTTTGGTAGCATTGGCTATCCTTCATCACCACTCACTCCTTCAGATTCTAAGCTAAAATACTTACAAGCCACTTTTTCATGGTTCTAGGATTTCTTGGTGCTTGTTAAAAACCTTGGTGCCCTTATGGTTAGGTCATAGTTATAGAAATAAAATACAAATCAATAAATAAATAGGCTCTACCAAGTTGGTCAAATCCTCTTTATTCCAGCAGAGGACAATATCTGTATCTCAAAAAATGACCATGTTAAAAGTTGTACTGTACTGCAGAATTTATACAGTGCTTTTTATTCCTGACAGGGCAACAAAGCTTGCCGAATTCCCTCTTATTCCTGGACATCCCTTTGGATTTGCTCGATGTAGGGTGCCACACATGGGAGGTGTTGTGTGAAGGGTGTGAGGTTCAAAGACATTCTTCAAACATGGTGAGGTGTACATTGCTGTGCACAAGCATGGGTGTTGTGGAGTATGCTATAACAGACCTATTTGTGTGTACCAGCTTTTTATATAGTTGGGCATTCGCATTATGGGATTATGTGTGGGTGTTTGGGTACCTATTGTTTTAGTGCTTTTTGGGACACCAAGTGATTGTCAATTCTTATGTTTGCAGGAATTGAATTACATAGCTTCGCTGAGAGTGGGTAACTTTTTTGAAGGGAGGAGTCATCAAAAGGGGATGCCAATCTAGATCAAACGAACGGGGATAGATGCCTTAATGTTTGCTAGCACAATGGTGGCCTAGTTCTATTGATGCTCCATGTGCTAGGCACACTGGTTTAAAGAGGATGCATCGGAGGGTAGATGTGACATCAGGGCTAATGTTCAGGTTCAGGAGCTGTTAGGCAGATGCATTCTCTGTGTATTTTCCCCTAATAAACTTTTCCAGGTTGTTTGCTGCGAAATCTGTCAGTGGAAACTGGCAGGTTGTGCAGAACTTTCCTCATGTGGAAATTAATCATACTTCGGTAAATATCCATTAAGGCAATTACAGCAAAATGTGGAATTCCAACCCCTATGCAAACCTCGGATTGTATAGAGTTTTGTATTTTTCCCCACTGATCATAATTATAGCCACCTTTGTTTGCAGGTAAAGTCCATTCAGTTATTCGAGGAGGGTGGATATAATTCTTTTCACTTCTTGGATGCATTTAGGGGCAAATGCGAGAAAAAAGGTATCTTTAACTGTTTTGCGACAAAAAAGATGCTTTGAGCACTGCATTGATTTTTAAAGTCAGGATTTACTTTGTGGCAAGGAAAAGGTCAAGAAATATCAGCAATGACTCATGATATCCTAGCTAGGGAAAGAGTCTCAGACTCCCTAAAGCATGCTACAAAAACTCCTACACATAAAAATAGTAATTCAACACAACCTACCAACTACTCCCTGTTTCAGGCATGTCCTTCCTCAGAAAGATCCTTAGAAGGAGGGTACTAAATAACTCTAAGCGTAGTTGAAAGCCAGTAATGTCCTCCATGATTGGCAATCAGGTATGTTATGTTATTTCAACTTTTAGAGCGCACGGCTGCACCAGCAAAGGGGCGTCCCGGCGCTTTATCTGGAAGAAGGAACACAACCAAAAGGCAAGCAGAGAAGATGAATTAATCAGAAGAACGGTCATTGGGAATCAGGAGGGAAGAGGAAAGTTTTTATGACGGATATTCGTGAGTACCATATTGTGGAATGTGAGATATAGACCCATACACTTAAAGACAACTTTGTGACTTAACAGTGGGTACTGGGCCACTATTTCACCTAGCCCACTGAAAATTACAGGAATCAGATATGTTCTTAAGTGGTACCTTGACTTCAGCAGACTATGTCCATAACTGTACAGTGGTGATCCGACCCCTTGTCGCTTGACTGTATCTATCACTAGAAAGGAAGGGAGCACAATTGACCTCAGATGAGTGTTTTCTTCTTTTTAGATGGGTTGCTTGTATATTCACTTTCCTGGTAAAACTTTATTTTCCTAAGGTATCTGAATCTCAGCTGATCAGGCTTCAGTGGACTGAGTTTTCATATATGGTACACAAATGTGGCCAAGGACCAGAGATGGGTAACGAGTAACCGCATCTGGATCTTTTGCCCATAATGTAATCTGCTTTGCAGGAGAAAACATGTGCTAGAGACCCAAGCACTGCCAAAAATCCCAAGCCTCATAGGATAACACTCATTTAATGCCAATATTATGAGAAATTTAGCACTTACAATAACATTTGCAGGCCACAGAAGGTGGCAGCAACTTCAGTTATGTTTTAATGTGGATCTATGATTACCTGATCTATTTTCCTATCAGTTATTAAGTCACTTTCTTCTAAAAAAAGAAAAAGGTGCTGCAATGGCTGGGCATGGATGTACTGGAGTGTTATTTACTGCATCATACTACACATGAGATTGTAAACCCATCTACAGCTAACTATCAGCTTTGGCTGCTTCCTCCTGAGAGTAAACAGACCAAAAGGAGCAAATTTGGGTATCTCATTTGAGTGCTTTATGGTTTGCTGGCACACCAGAGGTAATCACACGTTTGCCTGAAGGATACTGGTCAGTTACCATAAACTGACCCCAAGAAAAAGCCTTGCACTTTGTTTTTCACATTCCACATTTGTAAGAAGCTAGCTCTGTATATACTATACCAAAGTGAGTTATAGTGTGCACAGAGTTCCAGTGGGTCCCCAGAGGTACAGCAGAGGCTAAATTAGGTAAGTACAAACAGCTTTCTTTATGGTAGTGTGGGCGAGCAGTTAGGCTTATCCAGAGGGTGTGTTAAGCATTTATTGTATTCACTAAATCAAGACTGATGGCACACACTCAGAGACGGAATCCAAGCCAATTAGGTAGGTATAAAACGTATGTTTTATTTTAAGAACCAAGCAGGACTTGGCACAGCAAGTAAAATATACTTTCAGATGCAAGACTTCACATTGAAATGCACTTGGGGTTGAATTTGCAATAGTTACAGGTTGGTATTGATTCAAAAAGCAGTTTGAATTACACAATAATTACTTTTAGAATACTTTTTGATTACTTTTGATTAGTTTGACTACTGGGGGTGGTATGCCTAAATACCACACCGAGGGATCTCACAATACAAAGTAAGTAAGTCTTTTCTTGGGTTAAGTCATAATAACTGTTTCCTCCATACAAAACACAGTTCAACACTAAAAACATTTTAGACCCCAAAACTCATAACATTAGTTCCAATGGGAGAAAAATGGTTATTAAGTTTAACAGGTGTGTAAATGTCTCACAAGTGGGAGTTTTAGGGTTTATGGCCAAGGTTCCCCAAGGTCTAGGTAGGCGCTCAAGTTGCACCACCAGCGGCACGGGCGCACCTGGGTGCAGAGTGCAGGGACCCAGGGGCTTAATTACAAGCCCCTTGCGCCACTCGTATGTCACCTTTCCCATGTTAAAAATTCCGCAAAAGTGGCACAAGGTGCTTATAAATAAGCCCCCCAGTGTTTAGCCAATGGGGCTAAAGGGGCCTTCGGTTAGGGACTGCTTCAGAGCAGGCCACTGGGGTGTGAGAGGGGGAACATCCTTTACAACGCAACTTTTACCACGCAGTGCCTTTACGACGCAACTTTTACAACGCAAACCATTACAACGCATTGCGCTGGGGGTGCGCTCTAGGATAGGGAATAAGTTTAATTTACTATCCAACACCTTCCCTACTATCCACGGGGACTGGAGTTGGAATAGTAAATTAAACTATTCACTATCCAGCGCCCCAAAGCACTATGCGTTGTGAAGGCATGCGTTGTAAAAACCGCGTTGTAAAGGCATGCGTGGTAAAAGCATGCGTTGTAATGTCATACATCCGTGTGAGAGCCAAGCTACTAGGGTTAGGGTCAGCACTGCATGGGCCAACAATCAGCACAGGAGCTGCACCACCAGTGGCACAGGGGTGGCCAGGTGTCAAGAATACATTGGGACCCTGTAATTCCAATGGAGACAAAGTGGTTGCAAGCTCGGGCATAGGCAGGTAGGGCTGGGGCCCAAGCAGTAAGTGTCTTCTTCCTCCTAGATCAGCACAGCCCTTTGTTCCCCAAATCTGGGAAGGCAAGGTTCATGGTCGCCCCTAAATGCTAGATTTGGGGGCATTTGAAAGGGTGTGCAGGTTGGGACCAATGGGACCCCTCTTTGGGGTTGTTACACTCCCTATTATGACGCCCTCCATGTGTGCTTCTCCCCCTCCCCCACCTGAGGGGTGGGGTTGGAAAAGGTTGGCCCCTTCTCTTTCTAGCTTGGTTTTCCCACCTAATATCCTGCCCAAAGTGGGGACAGAACCGGTGGGAGCCAGTTGATGGAGGCAGCAAAAGACAAGGACAGCTCCCAAAGGTGGCGGGCCTTTGAAGCTTCCCCTTTGTGGACCCAGCCCATCCTAGGGGGAAGATGTCTGACAGCTCAGCCCAGGATGGGCTTTGTTTCTGGACCCAGAGAGCAGAGGCTCTCTACCCAGGGGCCCAGAAACCTGTCTGGTGGTGGCAGATGGTGGGCAGCCATTCAGGAACCACACCAGGGCAGGTTGTTTTTCAGGGGGAATCTCTAAGATGCCCTCTGAGTACATTTAACATTAAATCCCACACTGGCACCAGTGTGGGCTTAATGTGCGGAGAAGTTTGCTACCACACTTCCCAGTGTTTAGTAAAGCCATTATGGAGCTGTAGAGTTTGTAATGACCAACTCCCAGCCATATGCTCTTTATGGATTTACTACACTTACAATGTCTATGGATGGACGTAGACACTGTAGGGGTACAGGGCTCATGTCGCTGTACCCTCACCTGAGGGCTAGTGCACCCTGCTAGAGGAGTGACTAACGTAGACCCCAGGAAGTGGGTTGCAGGCATGACACACATGGATGTGTACCATGTTGACTCTTCACTTTTCCCTGCACCAAAGCACGTAGCCTGCATTGGCAGTCTGTGGGTGTTAAGGTACAGGGGCTCTAAGGGTGGCACAATAGGTGCTGCAGCCCTTAGAGGCCTTCCCTCGTCACAATGCCCTTTGTACCCATGGTACCTTTTACAAGGGGCTTACCTGTGGCCAGGGATGTGCCAATTGTGGGTACAAAGGTACAGTTTTGGGAAAGAACACAGGCCCTGGGAACATGGTTGGCAGGGACCCAGGCCACACCAAGTCAGGTTGCATCAGATGTCAGGCAAAAAGTGGGGGGTAACCATGCAAAAAGGGGCACTTTTCTACAAACTTTCATTTTACCTCATATATTTTGTGTATCTCCCCCAGGAAGGCAGTACTTCACCAAGGTGCAGCTTTACAATACTGCTACCGATGCTGCACCTGTGTTGTGCTTGTGACCCTCATCCCTCTCATCCCTCTCATCCCTCCTGGAGTTCTCTCTTCTGCTTCATCATCTGGAATGCCCTATTGTAGACTTCACGTTTGTATTCATACTCCCACTCTATAGGTTGAACCTCCCTCAGTTACCCAGATCACATTCTGATGTCACTCCAGAGGTAAGATCACTGTAGTTTGCCTGCTCCCTCAACCTTTTGGTCAAATCAAAAGAGGATGGTTTTGAACAGACATCAGATATAAGGTTAAAGATTCCTATCGCCATTAAAGGCAGAAGGATGGTTAATTTCTCTAACAGCATCCAAAGATTCTAAAGCAAAAGGACAAAAAGGAATCATCTTAAAAGTCCACTAAGGGGGAGTCCATAAGCATGGGCATAAAGGGGAAAAAAGACACATCAAGTACTTCACAAAAGAAGGATTCCAACTGTCAACCAGTTAAGGCCTCAGTAACGGCAAAAAGAAGTCCAAAATAAAAGATCAAAGGATAGCTCCTCCTTTGGGGTTTCTTCTTTTATAGTCTTTATGACACTTTAGGCGATGTAGTATCACTCCACTAGCCTGTCCCTCCCATGATTAGTTTGCATATGAAACCACAAAATACATTTTAGTTATTCCTGCATGCTTTCCTGTACAGAAGTATACAATGAAACAGTCTATGCCAACTAGTTATAGTTAATTTAATTTTCCTACCAGACTATTTTACAGTGAACTCTGAAAGCATGTCCTTTAAGCATTAGATGATACATGTACAGAACAAATAAGGCAACATTTGCAGAAATGCCAATGAACCTCTGTACTTGGCTAAGGGAAGAATGCAGTTTAGGAAAGAACATGTTTAAAAAGCCTTAAAATGCATATGTCAGCTTTAAAAGAATTAAACTCAATTAGAATCAAATACAGTGTATCAAATCGTCATTTTATAACAAGGCAAAAATAGAAATGCTTCACAAATGTATTATTACACTAAATTGATTAATGTTATCTATGGCCTACTGCCATGCATACATGTCAATTATTCTCAAAAATCATTTAATTAAAACAATTTCTTGTTTCTATGATCATCATGGTCTCTACTATCACATTTGTAAGTTTTAGTTTCCTAACTAATTCTTTCACATATTTGCACCATAATCTATTCATTATGCATTTCAATGTAAGGCAATAGAAATGCTAAGCCACACCATTAGAATCATTAGTTTAATCAGTAAGTAAATAATACAACATTAATTTCATGAGTGATCTTGTTATGAAAACCTATTAATAAGTGTTATAACTAATTAGCAACAAATGTCCATGTTTCTAACACTTTCATGCATGTTTTTTACGGTGCTGTTACTTCGCTTGTCTCTACTGCTGTATCATTTCATTTAACACTTGAAATTTGCACGTTCAGGTTTCTGTGTCTAAAATCGGAAAATGTGTTGTGTAATGTATTTTGAAATATTTTAGTATCATCAACAGCATTTACTGCTGCTTTTCCAACAGGTCAGATTTTGTGTTTAGAAGTAAGAGGGGGTGGGGGGGTTTGCAAACTTTCCGTATTGTTCCTGTTTTTTTGTGTTAGGTTTGCACTGCTGCAACCTTTGCTGCATCTGGCCTTTGTGTGCAGCTTGCACTATTGCTGCCAATGTGTACCCTTTTACATGTGTGTGTGTGTGTGTATCAGAGAGTTGTAGTGTACCTGCCCGTGCTAAAGCTGTTCTCTGTGTTTGTACCGCAGATACCTGTGCTGAAGCACATAGTACGTATTCTTGAATGAAGCTCATCTTGCAGTACCTGATTTGCGTTTGAGGGAAGCTTGAACTGTTGCGGCCTGTCTTATACCCATAATGTGACAGTCAATCTTTTGCACGGTGCATGAATATTGTGTGTCGATCCGCAAAGAGTTAAAAACCTACCTCTTTCCCAGAGAGTAGGCCTGGGCTTGGTAGCGGGGGGAGGGTTGTTTTACTAGTGTTGTGGTGCTCTGGTTATAGCCGTAATGCAGCGCGGGGACATACTAGCCTAGTGTAACCAGGCGCTTTATAAGTTCAGTTATCATTATTATTATTATTATTTGTGTGCTCGTGTATGTTTGCAGCTTATGCAAGTAAAAATAGGTGAGGACATTGTTGGCAAATTGTGTGAAATTCCAAATAGGGCATCCAGGAGGGCGGAAGAGTGCACCATTCCAGTATTTACATGCAACAGCTTTATGCTCTGAATAGACCACCAAAGCACAGGTAATATACACACACACACAGACATATGTCTATAGTTCTTTCCTATAACATGAGACTCCGTTAACCTATGAATTTGCTCATATTGATTATTACGATCAGAGCCTGGAATTACATATCTGCTAAACGCACCGGGTCACTTGTATTGCCATTACACTTCAGCGATCCTATTCAAAGACTCTTCTAGTTGTCGAATCCCAGCTTCAAAACTACTGTGAGGTTTGTAACGTTACACTTAAGAAAGGTCTGTCTGCATAAATGTGCTGCTTTCCCGCACAGTCTTATTAAACACGCACACACCAACATGCTCCTTCAAGGTACATGATTCAGAATACCACTCAGAACCACTCATAAGGCATTACGGGGCATATTATCAAGGGGGTTTATCTCCGCTTTTTTGGCTTTAAAAGCCAAGAAAGCGGAGATCAAATTATCTCCCTATTACCTAGCTGTCGATAACACCAGTTAGCGACAGCTAGTAGGAGATAGCGACCATCTTGGGCCCCGCTTTGCATGGCAGTGATATTTATCACTAATGACATGCAAAATGGGCGTGCCAAGATGTTAGTGACTGGTAACAGTTGCTAACATCGCTATCTCCTATTACCAACTTTTGGAGATATTCGCGCTAAGCGCGAATATCTCCAAAAGCGAACACCTGCCCCTGAGCAGTTCTTAGCCATGTTATCCAATGGGAGGTGGATAACATGGCTAAGAGCATTAGCTCGGTATTGCCTGAAAATCGCTGACTTTTCAGCGATATTCATGCATTATTTCCGATTTTTATCGCATGGTAATACCAAGGTTTATCTGCGATAAAAATCGCCGCAGCTCGGCGATAACTTTTTTCTCGCTAACCAAGCAATAGCAATAATTATCGCTATTGCTTGGTAATATGCCCCCACATTTTTCCCACGAAGGCCAGACCGTATCTACACACACTACAAATTACACATGCATCCTCTGGCCTGCAAATGATAATAAAAAAGAACTAGAGCAGCAGAGCACTAAAAGGGCCAGCAGGTCTCTCCACGAATATCAAGCAGCAATAATAACAGAGTGCATGCTTGTTCATGCATTCCAAAGTGAGTAAACCTAGGTCCATGTGTCCACAGCTCCAGCCAGTCACTGAAAAGAGTAAATGAAGGTGGAAACTCTAGAATCAGCCCTCTAAGTAAAACGGACCCTCTGACCTGGGGTCAGAGCACACAGTAAAGTGTGTTGGTGGAACAGAACAGCAATTGGAAAAATCTGTTGTTGTTTTTTGGGACACATTACCCCCTCATGGGTCCTCCTCGTCCCAGTCCAAACATAGTGAGGCAATCCAGGTTCCTGACAGCCAATCAGAACGCTTATATTATTTACAAAGGATATATAAGCCCCTCCTACCCACCTCCTAGCCTGTTTTTTTTGTCGGTCGGAACGCTAGTGTTCTCCGTGTTTCCAGCTTGCCGGGTCCGGGGTTTGTTGGACTGGGTTTGCGGTGCTGTGAGTTTTTTTCTTATCTTTACTGTTGGAGTGTTTATTTTACTTCTTTTGCTGCGCGTGGCCGCACAGGTGTTCCGGTCGGCCGCGCTCCTGCTCCTTGGCCAGAACGCGATCCCCGCGAATGTGCTGTGCTGGGGAGCTTTCTCTTCCTTCTGGCCTCAGGTCGTTCCGGTGCTGGGGTCTTCTAGCGGCATCCGGCTCCAGCAGTCATAATGTTTGTTTTGTGGCTGTGAGGGAGACTGCAGGTCTGTCCCCTTTTCTTTCCCAGGTTTT
Organism: Lissotriton vulgaris; assembly: GCF_964263255.1. Taxonomy (NCBI): domain Eukaryota; kingdom Metazoa; phylum Chordata; class Amphibia; order Caudata; family Salamandridae; genus Lissotriton; species Lissotriton vulgaris. Next base: position 625,529 of record NW_028245615.1, on the reverse strand, counting down.
TTGTTGCTATGACTTGGTTGTTTGGGGACAGTTTTTTGGGGAGTTGCTGGGCATTTCCTGGTGTGTGCTGGGGCTTTCTGACACAGCCGCATGTGGCCAAGGGTGTTGAGGTTTCCACTCCAGTGCCTGCAGGATCTTTGTGTATGCATCATCATGTTTCTGGAGCTGCAGGTGGTTGACCTGTTGCCGATTTCTGGATCTAGCCTGTGAGATTTGGTTCATTCTGCTGTGATGCCTTCCCATGGGGGCTGCGCTGCCTGACCCTTCTCCTTCCTCCTCTCCAGAGGGTGGGAGTATATGGTCATTTTCCCTGCTGGGAGGTATGTCCAGTGACAGCTTTATGCCTGCTTCATTGTCTGCGGAGGGGTGACTCCCTTTATTGTTTCTCGGTGGTGCAAGACCTACCTTTTGATCGTCTGGGAGGTTCTGGCTGTCGCATGGCTTGAGGTCGACATGCAGGGGGTTCCTTGTTTTCTGGGGAAGCGGTATCACCTGGCGATGTTTGATACTCATTTTCTCTGGTTCCTGGGGTCTATCTGTTTGACCTCCATGTCTTTTTCCTCATCTTTGTCTTCAGAGGAGTCTGCTCTCGTACGTTCTTCTGCTGCTTCTCATTTTGGGGTTCATGCTTGCACCTCTCTGCTTCACGGGTCCCTTCTAGGGGTTTGGGTACCTGTTTGTCTGTCTTCCGGATCGGGGGTATCTAACTCCAATCTTGGCACAGATGGTGGTCTTGGTTCAGTTTCTGTTTGCTGTGTTTTATTGCCCTGAGGGTCTGCTCCTCGGCTGATGGAACGGCGGTGGCTTGTAGGTCTTTCTGGACCGCGCTTTGGTGCCATGACACTGCGCAGACGCCTTGGTCCATTGCCTTCCTTTTGTGGTTCTCAGGCTTTTTGGCTTCCTCCAAAGGCAGTCTGTGTGGAGGGCCTTGTCTTTTTACCTTCTTCTGGAGTTTCCAAATTCTCTGCCCTTTCGTGGTTGGGCTCATAGTCGAGGGGGAGGCTGCTTTCCATTTGGTTCCCGGCCTCTGCAGCGCCTGCTGCTGCCTCTGGGTTTTGGTCAGATATTGTTATGCTCAGCAAGAGTCACCTGTTGTTCCTGGACGGTTGGTCTGGTCTGATATCCGCCTGGTGGGTCTTGTCAGTCATCGATCTTGGTTACCGGATTCCGTTCCGTGGCCATCCCCCTTTTGGACTGTTTAAGAGGTTACCCCGTTGTCTTTTGGCCCTGTGGTGCGCTCTACCATCTTCTCTGGCATTGGCCTCTTTTTGTCCTGGGGCACTGTTGTCCTGGTTCTAGTGTCGGAGCGGGGCTTGGGGTTCTTTTTCTCTCTGTTCCTGGTCCCGGCACCCAATGGCTCCTTCTGCTCGTTTTCTGTATTCCCAGGCTTTGTACTGTTTGGTGTGGCTGGCTAATTTTTAGATTATTTCCTTGCTGTCCATTGTTGCCCTCGTCCGGGTGGGCATTTTTTGGCTTCCCTGGGTTTGGAAGTCGCCTGTTTTCACGTTCCCATCTATCCGGCGGGTCTGCGGTTTCTGAGGTTTACGGTGGACGAATTCCATTACCAGTTTCAGGTGTTGCCTTTCGGCCTTTCTACTGCTCCCCAGCTTTTTCCGTGGTGATGGCTCCTGCTGTGGGAGTTTTGGTGAGTCTAGCGGTGGTGGCATTGCTGGCCTTGTTCCAGGATCTGGAGTTCATGTTGGACCTGGCCTTTTCTCATCTGATTCCTGTTCTGGGGCTTCAGTTTCTTGGAGACCTGTTTAACACTTTGCAGGGTTGCGTTTTCTCTCTCTGGCTCGGTACTCTGCCTTTTTTACTTTTCTGCGGGCCCTGCTGGGTCGCCCTTCTGCTCCTGCTCTGGGTTGGTTGAGGGTCCGGGGGTTGGTGGCTGCCTCCATGGCTGTGGGTCCTTGAGCTCACCTGCACCTCAGAAACTTGGTGATTCTTTTGTTGGCTCATTGGGTCCCTTCCCATGCCGGTTGCGTGGCTCTGGTTCCTCTCTCCCCTGTTCTGGTTCCTAATTTGTTATGGTAGCTTTGATCTACTGTCCTGGTTTGTGGTGCCTCTTCTGCTTCCTTCTCTCCTCTTGTTGATCTTGGACGCGTGTCCTTGGGGTTGGGGGGCCGCGTTGGGGTCCATGGTGGCTGACGAGTCTCTTGGTTTGTCCCGTCATTCTAGTGACTTGCTGTTGCTTGCACCTTTTTGGGGGGTCGAGGTGCGCATCTCAGTGCCTGCTGCCTTATGTGATTTGAGTCTGGGTGACAGCTCATCTGTTGGCATTGAGGGCTGTTTACGTGCAGAGTCTGTCAGCCTGGCTCTTGAGCAGTTGTCATTGGCGTTTTTGGGCTGTTCTTCTGTAGTGGCCTGGGGCATTCCGTTGTCACGTCGACCTTCTTCACTTAAGGACTGTGGTGCGCATTGAGGCTCTTTTGTCTCTTGGTGCTCTTCTCTTGGTTTGGATCCATGGTTGGTGGTCCAGCTTCTCTTCTTGTCTTTCTCCGAGATGGGTTTTTGATGGACCTTTCCACTTCCACCTTATCTGCTCATTGGACTGTGGTTCAGGCATTGTCGGGGTCTCTGCCCTCTTTGGATGTTGTTGCTCCTTGAGTGTGTCGGATTCTGTGTTGTTTTCAGCTTCCACATCCGATCTCTCCTGTGATTGTGCCTCCTTGGGTTTGCCTACTGTTTTGCAGGGTCTGCAGTTGCACCCTTTTGTGGCTTTTTTCGAGGCTGTTTGTTGTGGTTGTCTGCAACTGTGGCTCTTTTGTTGTCCGCCTTCGTGTGGAGGTTAGGTGAGCGTGGGTGCTTTGTTTCTCTCCTTCCCTTATTTTCTGTTTCTGCTGGATGGGGTTGTTTGGTGGCTGGGCCCGGTTTTTTCCCCAGGCCTTTCTACGGGTTTCATTTGCTGCTGGAGGGGATTCCTTCCTATTTTGCCTGGAGCCGGGGATTCCTTTGTTCCTTCATCCTTGGTTGTTCGCACCCTTTTTTTTTTCTTTCTCTGTTCCTTGGGGTTTCGTCTTTCGCCTGCCCTGTTTTTCTCATGTGGGGGTGTGGCTCAAGGAGGTTTGTTTTCTCCTTCCACCTTGACTCGCTATGTGCATTTGGCGGTCTGCCTTTCCAGTGGGTCTGCCTCCTCTGTCTCTGGTGCTGGGTCGTTTGGCACATTCTATGTCCGCTTCCTGGGCTGCAGAGGCGGGGGTCTCTGTCCAGGTGTTTTGTGGAGCAGCCACTTGGCTGTCCCTTCACAAATTTGTTCCGCATTGTTGCTTTGCTGTTTTCCTTGCCTCTGTGTCCTGTTTTTCTGTTGTCATTTTGCACGTTAATGTTCCTTAATCCTTTGTTTGATTAGGTTTTGTACTTTTGCAAGAATCCCTGGTGTCCTGCGTTTTTTCTTCTTGGGTCTCTGCTTGTGAGTTCCTGACTATGTTAGGACTGGGACAAAGAGGACCTCTTAGATATGGGGGTCTCTAGTTGGCATAGGTAGGTTCCTATCACAAATAGGGACCCTTGCGTCTAGTCAGGGTAAGAGACAACACTTCTAAAATAACCCCTGCTCACCCCCTTGGTAGCTTGGCACAAGCAGGCAGGCTTATCTCAGAGGCAGTGTGTAAAGCATTTGTGAACACATACAGTAATACAGTGACAACACTACAGATGGACACCACACAGGTTGTATTATACAAATAAGTATTTTATATAGACTTAACAGAAGACCCAACGACAAAAATTCACAATACTGTACTCAAAAATAGTCTCTAAAATGTTATAAAATAGTTCAGTTCTCCCAAGTTGTAAATGCAACACTTTACTCTCAATGTACCTGGAATGCGTAACTCAAAGAAAACAAAAGGGTCACAGGGAAGGTGATGCGTTGGTTCTTTACATGCAGGGGAGTGGATGCGTCCGTTCCTTACTGCTGCGCAGGGGAGTTTATCCTCGCTTCCTTACTCTGTGGGGAGTTGATGTGTCAGTTTCTTGCTGCTCTCTGGTACCATGCGACAAGATGGCACCTCGATGCGATACTCTTCTCCGGTGCGATGTGACAAAATGGCGTCTCGGTTACGATGCAACAACGTTGGTGTGATGCGGGTACGCCCGACGGCCGTGCAGCCACTCGGTTATCTTTGGAACAGCGACAGGCCCTGCGACGCGCTTCTCCGGGTGATGCGACGATGACCTCTGTGGCAGCATCCCGCTTCTCTGGTGATGTGCCGAGCTTCGGCGATGCGATGATGACAGCGGCAGCGACGGCTCGCTTCTTCGGCGATGCGATGACAGCGACTCTTGCGGCGACACACTTCTCGTTGTAGCGTCACGCTTCCAGCTCCCAGCGACACGCAGTCTCTCAGAAGGCTCAGCACAACAGCAGGCACTTCAATTCCCAGCAATGGAATTCATGGGGTGGGCTGGTTGGTGAAGTCCTGTATCCCTGAGACGTCAGGCAGGAGGCAAGCTCTAGTTCAAGCCCTTGGAGATTCTTCTTCAAGTTGATAGAAAGCACACTCAGTCTTTTTCTCCTCTCTTTGGCAATGAAGCAACCACTGCAGGCCAACCCCCAAACACAGAGCACAGGGGTAGTCTCCTCCTTCAGCTTCCTGGTTCTTCTCCTCAGCAAAGGTTTGTCTTGAATCCCAGAAGTGATCTAAAGTTCTTGGGTCTGGGTCCCAATATTTATACTCCTTTACCTTTTGTTCTCTGAAGGCAGAGAGTCCTTTGCCTAGTCCAAACCAGTTCTTGTCAGTCCTGGAGCACTTTGTTGACAAGACTCCTTCTTCCCTTTCACAGTGTAGGCCAGGGACATCAGACACACCACAGGAGGTGGAGCCAGCATTGTGGAGGGAAGGCACAGCCCTATTCAGGTGCCAGGTGCAACTCCTCACTCCCATCTGCATGCAGATCCCTCTATTCAGCCCTGTGCTGACTCACCCTGTCTCCTGGAATCCCCCAGCCCCTGTCACTCAAACTCCAGACAAGGAATACACAACCTAGCAGAGGCAGGCTTGGATAGTTAGGCAAGACAATACCCATATTCTAAACGTGGTATTTTCAAACACAGAATGTTAAAACCAACTTCACTTAAAGATTTATATTATAATTCTGAGTTCAGGCATACTAAACTCGAATTTCTACCCAGTTCCCTGAGTCAGTTAGGATTATAAAATGTTATACTCTAAATGCCCATTCTGGCCTATGGGGAACAGGTAGCTTTGCAATAGTGAAAAACAAAAAGGGCTGTAATTCACTATTAGGACATGCCACACACATCAGGGCATGTCCTACCTTTTACCTACAATGCACCCTGCCCTTGGTCCTACCATAGGGGTGACTGATATGTATAAAAAGGAAGGTTTAGGGACCGGCTAGTGGGTGCACTTGACCTGTCAACATGGCAGTACCAGACTGCACATAGGCTCTGCAATGGCAGTACTGAGACACACTTTACAAGCTGCTCCGGTGGGTGGTACATCAGTGCTGCAAGCCCACCAAAAGCATTGGATTTACAAGCTCTGGGCACACGCAGTGCACTGTACAAGGGTCTGACAAGTAAACCAATTAAGCCAATCATAGAGTCACTAATCCATACATCAATTTACCATAGGTAGCACTTGCACTGTGGCACTGAACCACAGTGGCACAGTGCCCAGAAGCATCTAAAACCAGCAAAAACATAAGAGGCAACAGCAAAAAGTGGAAGGGAGACCCACGCCAATGGTGCCAGGTCTAACAGGACCCATGAGGGGGTAATGTCTTGTTACTGACCGGTAATCTTCATTTCCCCGATTAGGGTCCTACTCATCCCAGTCCTTTTCCCTCCCTCCCACTGTGTTTGTTTCTGGACTTGTTGATACCAGGCATGGCAGTGTGGGCGGGAGGGGCTTATATATCCTTTGAAAATATTATAAGCATTCTGATTGGCTGTTGGGCGGCAGGATTGCCTCACTATGTTAGGACTGGGACGAGGAGGACCCTAATCGGGGTAATGAAGATTAACGGTAAGTAACAAGACATTATCTGGGCCTCAAGAAAAAACATAGAATGTATTTAAAATTAATATGACACATTAAAGTTTAACGTACACCCCCAAAAGATTGCTGAGATCGGCTAACACTCGCCTTCTACCTGTACCTCGCACCAGAACGGCAACCTGGGGAGACCGTCGCTTTTTAGTGGCTGCACCAAGACTCTGGAACCTTCTTCCACTAAATATCAAAAATGCCCCCAACCTGATGAGCTTCCGGAGGCTCGTAAAGACATGGCTGTTTGATCAGTGAAATCCACTATTATGATCCCGCTAGCTCACACATGCGCTGAGACACCTCCGGGTAATTGTTTGCGCAATAAAAATCTCAAAAATAAATTAAAAAAATAAGAAGTTTTAAAAAGGCACTCAATGCTCGATTTATGACAGGCGATTGCAGTAACAAAACCCCCACCTTTTTACTGAGTAACAATACGCAGTGGAATTTGAAAAGCATTTATGTTTTTTCAAGTGAATCGAAGGCTATCCTTGACGAGGGGTACAAACCCGCAAGACTTTGGAGACTCTGTCCCTGGGCTAGATATAAGCATCCAGGTAAAGCGACCGCCAGGACTCTGCACATAAAGGGAGTTGAGTTTTAGGTTTCTGGGGCACATTTAGACATAAAATAGGAAATAGCTACAACAAGCATTGGTAAAGTCTAGTCATGGCTTTTAAAGAATGAGCAACTGACTTTGCTAGTCCTTGTTTGCGCTGGTGGAACAGAATCCAAAATGGTTACTGATGCATGACGTGCAAGCCGATGCAATAGCAAACATTTTAGAATGGGTTTTGTATATTTTTTTGTAATAGTAATTTCAAGATGGCTGTTAAATTTATCATGTGTCATGGCGGATGCGTGTGCATGTCTTGTGAGGCACTAGAGCCTACGTTGGCATTTTCAAATCATTGTTTGGTTTCACTTTGCAGATGCTGGGACACTCACGAAATAATAAGAGGGAGCGGGAAGAGGGAGCAGGATGGCAGAGCAGGACAGGAAAGGAAAGGGAATGGCCCAATATCAGTGGGCAGGGAGGTGCTGGTATTTTGCACACAAAAAAAAGGATAGTGAGGGAGCAAGGAAGGGGACAAGATGGTAGAGCCACAACAACAGGAAGGAAAGCCAGTAAATCAAGCGCAGAGACCTGAGATAGAATTAAAGCCACCCAATCATGGGCAGGGGCTGACCCAAAGCCCACGCTATGTGTATGTAATTAATTGAAAACAGCTTCTGTCACCGAGACCTCAAAGAGAGAGAGTTTAGAAAATGTTTTCCCAATTCCCCCCCCCCCCCCCCCCCCCCACACCCACCCCCGACCCACCCCCCAGCTGCACTCCTCAGCCTCTCCAGTGGCAGCCCCATGCCTTCTGTTCTGTGGCAGGGGACTATGTGCAGTGCTGCTGCAAGTGTACCATGGGCATTAATGCAAGCAAGAAAAACGCTCCTCCCAGGGTTTGGCACCAAAACATGACCATGGTGCCAACTGCACTATTTATAGCTATGTCTCTGACTAGGTACACAGCTCAGTAACTTCCCCAAGACAGGTGAAGCAGGAATGGGACCTTTTGTGCAATTTGGCAGACGAGATACTGCATCAAAACATGGAAAATATACCATCCAGCTGCCATAAGCCATAATGCACTTTTAATACAGTGGACTAGTCATCTACCATGTTTGTGACAAAGTGTCCTGCTCCCCAAAAATCTAAATAAGGATTTTGGCTTTGATGGAGCCTGTTTATTTCTAAAACATGTTCAGTCGTCACAGATGTTCATTTTGTATGGTTTATAAATTATCTTGGATGAAGCTGACATTCTTTGAAGTTAAGACATGACTATTATCAACAAATAATCACTAGTGTCCGTTGTAGGTCGCAGGCGATGGAGCAAGGTCAGATTTCAAGGATAACCACGATGTAAATGAGCTCCCTCGCACATTCATTGTATGGAAGTGTGTCTAATGTGGATATCCTAAACATTTCCCATTAACCTACTTAGACACTATTCTTTCATACTACCATTTAAAAAATCAATACTAAAAATTCACTGTAATGTTTAGCGAGAAACATACAATTATTATGGATTTTTTAATTAATGATTGAATCTTGAGAAAAACCTAAGTAGAAGTTGATCTGCACATTTTCGTTGGTCTTTTTCTGCCATTTTTGAGGTTTATATCTATGGGTAGGCACGTTTATTATTTCATATTAGTCATTTACTTTGTCCAGCATGTATGAAATGACCGACACAAATGTCAACAAACCCCATAATATGTAGGTCAGCGCCAGCCAGTCCTGGAGGGGTCGTATTACAAAAGGTGCTTGGGTGGTGTTCATTTCCAGACGGGTGATTTTATGCAGGAGCAAATATATTTGTGTTCATATTCTTTTTCCTTTATTTGTGTAGCCAAAGCACTCTGCAAGTCCGAAGTAGTATACTGATGTTTATAATATGAAAAAGCAAATCCGCAAGTCCCAAATGTTAAAGGGTATTTGTTAAAAAAATCCTCAAAGGATTAGAAGCGTCCCCCCCCACCCCCGACACGGCGTGTAGCTGCCGAACACTCACAGGTCATATGACTCCAACCAAGGCATATGCATGAAATCAGACAACACAGTATCATGATCTGGGATCATTTCTATTGGCCACGTATTGCAGACCGATAACACCTAGCCTCACTTAATGAATTGATGGAAACTTTCATTTTGACATTATAAGCTGAAAAGGTGCTGGAGAATGCATTTTCTTACTCATTTCCATAACTTAATGTCAGTTGCACATTTTTAGTGGCATAGTTAATAGTAAGCAGAAGACCAATTGCTCACCAAATGAACCCTCAATTTATTTGCAAATGCCTATTAGTCTTCACTTTTTTCCTTTAAAGAAGTAATTTAAATGAAATTTAAATGCTCTACTAAACCTGCCAATACTTTACAGTTGGGTCGATATGAAATTGTCCCATTTATTTATTGGCAGAAGCGGTCATCAGGGCTCTGTGAAGACAAAAAAAAGTGCTGATGCTTCAAGTCAGAATGTTGCAGCAGACTCCTAGCCTAGCTTTTAAGTTAATGAAAAAAATGTGATAGCAATAAATGACTTCTTGCGAGATATGGTAAATCGCTTTCGCCTTCAATAAAACCATGATAAATAATGTTGATGTAAACAGCAAGGGGCATTCGGGCGTGATGATGCATTGCACCCTACAGAAAACAGTATGCCTAATGTATATTAGTTGATTCTGGAATAGTGCTTCGCTGTCCATTTTGTGTCGGAGATCAGCCAATAATTTTGAAACGCACTTTCTAGTTAAGTGCTTAATTACCATAACGTCGGAAGTATTTCTGGAAAAGCACACTTTTGCTATAGCCTGAAAATTACCATCACGACTCGTACTTATTTAAACCTGTAGACCCTTATTGAGCCTTATAACAAACATATTGGCCTTGATATCTTACCCTCATACAACACAGTTCAGACGTGCCACAAAGACTGGGTAGGAAAACTCAGAACAGTGTGGAAGCCAATGGTAGGGTGACCAGGGGCGTTATGCAAGTTCCTACAGCCCTGGCCGTGCAGGGGGTCCAACCTTTCAGGGACCCCCAACTCATCAGGGGCTCCCCATTTAGCCCAGGGCCAATAGGATAATTTAGGATCTGGGCCCCCTCCTCATATTCTGCAGAGGGGCCCATCACTTTGCGTTATGCCACTGAGGGTGACTGTGAGTAATTGGATTACCGATTGAGGGGGGGTGAAACCCTACTCACGCAGCAAACACAAACTTTGTCAGCGTAAGTCACAAGTAAACCTCAAATTAACCCGTGCTCAATCCTCTGGTAGCCTGCCACATAGCAGTCAGTCTTCAGTGGCAGCCGGCATGGATCGGGGGTGGCTGGGGCAGGGCAAGAACGAATGGAATTTTTTTTATACCTTATCGCAGCCGCATCTTACCAGTATCTCCTCTATGTTAGGACTCGGCCGGAACAGGAACCAGGAAGCACCCAGGCTCCCCTGACTAATCACAATACTGCAATGCAGCATTGTGATTGGTCTGAGCACCATGCTTCAGCGCAGAGCCAGGGAATGGGAGCATAGGCATAATCTCACACAGGCTGTAATGCAGCCTGCGTGTAGAACATGCGAAATGCGCATGACTACTTGGCCGGCCCCACTGCTTTCTCGCAGTGCGAGAAGCAGGAAACATAAAGCAGGAAACATAAAATGGTAAAACTACCATTTTATGTTTCTGCTTCTCGCACTGCAAGAAAGCAGATATGCCTGGTTGGGGGCGGGCGGGTGGGCGGTCTTGCTTGAGGGCAGGGGGGAGTGGCTGGCCTAATGTTGTGGACCCTGACTGTTTGGTCGGCCTCTGAGGTTGACAAAACCAGTCCTGCGCACGCTCCCTTTTTCTCTATGTAGGCTTCATGCAGCCTATATAGAGAAAATGGCCTCCCTACAGGCACACGGATGAGCGCCGGCCGCACTGTGAATAGCAATCCTGCTCTCAAAATTCGATTTTTGCCTGGAGCAATAAAAATGACTGCGCTGCTCCTAAAGTCAGGAGTAATGTAAAATGCTCTCACTGGAATAATCCAAGTGGAATGTGACTTAGACGAGGACCTGTGTCTCCTAGGGTACTATAGTGTGGACCCCAATAGAAAAAGAACCAGACTTTGAACTAAGAAAGTTGGGGAAGGGGGGGTTGAGTGACGTGACCATTGTGTGAGTGAGCCCTTTGCCCCGCCTTTATCTGCTCCTGCATGTGCAAACAGACCAGACATTGCACACATGCCTATTTCATTCAGCTCACACCTGTGAGACTGGGAGAACCGCTTCCAGAAAAAAAAAGAAACGGGTGCTGCAATTGGAAAAGCAAAACACTTACCTTTTTACTTTCTCTTACTGGGTAAAGGTTTGGCCCAGAACCATAATTCTCACCTTCTCTTCGCCATTACTTATTTGAAAAGTTCCCTTTCATTAACTCCACTGACATGACAAAAATGCTGCTTGCAGGTGAGCCCTGAGGCCTTCCTGCACTCTGACACATTGTTGGATGTTCCACCCTTCACGAAAGGCGATGCTGCGCAGACATGAAAAGAGACGAAAATCACAGGGTTTGGGTTCACTACTGGGAACTGATAGTACAGATATTGAATAATAACGGCCGATCCGGGCCCGTGTGACTAGGACACATTTGCCAGTCCTGTGGCCCCACTGCCTGCAGTGGGTTTGGGGGTTCTAGACCCAGGGAATGCATTTGCCAGAAGGTTGGTGCTGAGGGGAGCCCGTATTTCCCTGTGGTCTCTCTTGCAATGGTGGCCCGCATGGCCTGTACTGAACTCAAACTCACAAACACCCCGTGCCCGGAAGCGGACATCAGACCCTCGCTTTCGACGCCCACCTTCTGTGGGCCAGGGAAGATTCTTTTATTCATGGGGCCTCATTTATGAGAAATGACGCATCACTGCGTGAAAACAGCGATGCGTCACTTTTCACTGCGCACTCCTTGCGACACCAATGATGCGTCATATTTAACGTATGACGCATCATGTCGCAAGGACTTACAGATACGTCAGTATTTCTGACGTATCTGTAAGCGCAAAAGTGACGCATTGCTGGAGTGTGTCACAAAAGTGACGCAACTCCAGCAATGTGTCCTTTCACATGGGGAAAGCCCCATGTGAAAGGGCTTGCGTCAGTCTTACGCCTGCTGTGAGGCAGGCACAAGATTTTGACGCAACAGCATCCTAAAAGTGACGCAGTGAAATCTCATAGATTTCACTGCGTCACTATTACGAGGCTTTTTGCGGGGAACGCCCCCTCTGCATACATTATACCTGACGCAGGTATAATGTGGCGCAGGGGTTTAAAAAGTGACGCATCTACCTAGATGCGTCACTTTTTAAATATGGCGCAACGGGCGCATATTTTACGCCGCTGGTGCGTCACAAAAAGTGACGCACCGGCGGCGCAAAACTGATGCAAGGCCTCATAAATAAGGGCCATGGGGTTCTTATAAAAGGTGCGGGTTAAAGCTAGCTACGATTGAGGGGCCCTGACAGAATGATTGGGGCCACAGGTTCAGATTCTCATCTTGTGCCTCAGCTCAGCTGTGCGTCGGCGGAGCCTGGCCTGGCGCTGCATCAGCAGAGGAGTGCGACAGGTCCAGATGGGGGGCATTGACAGAGCTGTTCCACCACAGGGGGTGCATTCATAGAAAACAGTGCAGCTCAAAATGGGGTTCGGCCCAGCTGTGTCTTGCCCGTGCGGACTGGCAGAGGGCGCTGCCGGTCTAGACTGAGGTAGACTGGCAGAGCTGTGCCCTGGTGAAAAGTGTTGGATTACAATGGGGTGCTTGAGGCCAGGGTTAGCGTGCATCCCCAGCAGCATCCGACTCTCAGTGTTGCAGTAGGGGTGATAGAGGTAGTGGTGGAAGATTTTAGCAGAGGGTTGCTGCCGGCTGTGCCGGAGGTGCATTGCCAGAGCAGTGTGTGTGTGTGCGTTTTTGTGCATGCATGTGTATGTGTGTCTGTGTGTGTGTGTATGTCTGTGCCTCTGTATGTGTGTGTCTGTGTGTCTATATGTGTATATGTCTATGTGTGTGTCTATGTGTGTATATGTCTATGCGTGTGTCTATGTCTCTGGTAAAACAACAGGTGTACCACCGCTCAGGGTAGAGGTACATTAAAAGATTTTGTAGGGGAATGCTACACACCGTGCCTTGCCGGAGCGCTGTGTGCGTGTGTCTATGTGTGTGCCATTGTATGTGTCTGTGTGTGTGTCTGTCTATGGTGGAACAGCAGGCATACCCCCACTCAGGATAGAGGTACATTAGAAAATGTTGCAGGGGAATGCTGCAGGCTGTGCCTTGTCGGAGCAGTGTGTGTCCGTGTGTGTCTATGTGCATGCCACTGTATGTGTCTGTGTGTGTTTCTCTGTGTGTGTGTGTCTATGTCTGTGGTGGAATAGCAGGCATACCCCCACTCAGGATAGAGGTACATTAGAAGATTTTTGCAGGGGAAAGCTGCAGGCCGTGGCAGAGGTGCATTGCCGGCACAGTGTGTGTGTGTGTGTGTCTGTGTGTGTATCTGTGTGTGTGTTTGTGTGTGTATCAATGAGTAGTAGTAGTGTGTGTAGGCCGTGGCCAAGGTGCATTGCCGGATCAGTGTGTGCACCTCAGAGCTGTAGTAAGCAGAGGGAGGAGCAACGTCCCGGAATGAGGTGCATTGACAGAGCCACGTGGGTTCACATGCTGGGGTAGAGTGGGGGATGCTCTGTGGGGCTCGCATGCTTTGGCAGTGTCACCCATGAAGAAGCGATCAACTTTCACAAGCATTTTCAGTGCACTCATTTTGTATTCTTTTTGCGAAAAAATTTGAATCTGTCAGAGGGCTGGATAGCTTATTGTGTCCATAATGGGTGTTTAATTAAAAATAAGAGAGGCTTGTGTGGGGCTAGCGCTGGCTGAAGGGTGAGCCAAGGTGAGCCTCGGCATAGGGGAGGGACGGGCTGCTGCTGGTGTGTGAGTGGGCCCAGGGGTGAGGGGCCCCTACAGCCCCTCATACTACCACATAATTGCACACCGCACTCTGCCCCTTTACAATATTCTGTTCTCCCTCTTACTCTTCACACCTTCTTCCAATTTATCTCTATTGTGTGGTCCCCCACCCGGTCTATCACTAAGTCACCTTCACCTCCTCTATCGTACTGACTCAAACTAAGTTCGCTACCTCTGGATCTCCCTCCGTATTACAACACCTCTCTGTCTCAAACCACTGCAATACAATGCCCTTGCCCCAGCTTTGGGATCAATTTTTCACATTCACAGACTTTTCTCCTACCCCCCTCCTACTCTCCCCCTCCATTTTGCATCCCGCAAATCTCCTACCCGCACATTCGATCATCCAAGTGGTATTACCATGTCTCCCCCCAATCACACACTCACTACACCGGACACACTAATCACTAGGTTTGGCTCCAACTCTTGGACCACCCTTCACCCTCCCAACCTCTCTAAAAATGCCAAGAGAAACCTGAAACATAAACTATTAATTTGTCACCAAGAAACCTTATTTGTTGACAATTACCTAAGCCTCACATCCATTATCAAAACTAACTACATCTTTTAGTCCAGACGCCCCTACAAATCGAAAAGTATCTTCCTTCACCACCTCCCCATGAAGAAATCTTGAAAAATCCTGTATGGCTGGAAGCTGTCCACCACTCCTTCCCCCACTTTCTCAGGCGAAATTGACCTCTCTATTTTTAAATCTGGAAATATCCTCATACAAGCATCTGAAAACCACCTCACCATCTTTGAGCACCACTTCAGCACCCTATACGTTCTACTAACCTCCCTTACTCATATTTCTACAGCCTCACAATCACAGGAAGTCCTCCCGACTTCACTTCTTCTGACACCAAATCCTCCTCCACCTGGCTCCTCTCCTAACTTCGAAGTCTTCCATTCCCAGACCTCTGATCCCACCGTCCCTGTTGCATCCTCTCCCTTGCTTGATTCTTCCTCTTTTTATTTAGCCACCCTAATCCTCTCTCTCCTTTCCTCACCGGCCTCTCCATCCTCTCCTGTTTTTCCATCATCCCCCTCGTCCACCCAAACCCTCTCCACTCCTATTGACGCTCTCCCACCCTACCCCAATCTCTCCCTTCTTACCTCTCAGTCTTCCCACCCCCGCTGTCTGATCCCCCTACTTCGACCCCCCTAAACACTGAGTCCCCTCACGCCATCACCCCTAACTCCCCACGAGGGATATTAATCCCGTCCTATCTTAACCCCTTCCCCGCTGATGACGAGCTGGACTCATCATGGCACACAGTGGACGTGTGCTGATGACGAGTCCAGCTCGCCATGACCCCACCCTTGGGGGAAGCGCTGGCACTCCCTCCACGGGTGTCCGATTTCGCCCCCAGGAAGGGGGATGGCAGCGGAAGAGCTTCAGCTGCCACCCCAGACCCCCCATGGGAATCCCATGATGTCAGCGTGCACAGCGCGCACAGCGCGCACTGACATCATCAGGGTGTCCCCGCCGCTCGGGAAGCCATTTGCTTCCTGAGCGTCGTTGATGTTGATGCAGGTAGGATTCCTCGGTCCCGGGGGAGGGGAGGGGGGTTGGGGAACGTATCGAGGCATCAGGGGAGAGGAAAGAGATTTTACTCTCCCCTGATGTCTTTTTGCAGGGCATTTATGCCTCACGATCGCACACAGCGTCGAGATCGTGTGGCAGAAATGCCCCCACTAGCACCAGGGATTTAATTTTAGAACGTAGGAAGCGACCCATTGGGCAAGGGTTGCTTCCAGGTGGGGGCCATATTAAATTTTGATTTTCTGCCCCCCGGGGGCATTTGGCCAGTTTTTTCAACCATTTTGCCCCTAAGGGAGGCAGAAAAATGCCACTAGACACCAGGGATTTATATATTGTCAATTTCATTCGGATGGAAACGACCCCTTGGGCAAGGGTCGCTTCCAGGTGGGGGCCCATATATTTATTTTGATTTTCTGCCCCTCATGGGGGCAAATGGGCCGTTTTTTGGCCGTTTTGCTCCCAGGGGGGCAGAAAACGCCACTAGGCATCAGGGATTGTTTTGGGTGCATTATTTTTGTAATGGATGCAACCCCATGGGCAAAGATCGCTTCCTAGAGGAGACATTTTTTAGGAATGTTTTTCTGTCCCCCCCAGGGGCAAATTGGCCAGTTTTTTCAGACGTTTTGCCCCCGGGGGGCAGAAAACGCCACTAGGCACCAGGGACTTATTTGGGGGCATGTAAATTTGGATGGATGCGACCCCTTGGGCAAGGGTCGCCTGTAAAGGGGAGTATTTCCTGTTGATGTTTGTGTGCCCCAGAGCTGCCAGTTTTTTTGGCCTTTCTGGCACACTAGGCCCTAGGGATATTGTTTTGTAGTGTGTGGAAGCAAGCCATTGGGCAAGGTTTGCTTCCAAAGGTGGTTATATTTTTGGATGTTTTTTTCTGCCCGCCCCCCTTGGTGCCAGTCGGTCTTATTTTGTCCTTACTGCCTCCGTTTGGGGGGGGGGGGGTACAGTAAGGACTAAAAGAAGACCGACTGGCACCAAGGGGGGCGGGCAGAAAAAAACATCCAAAAATATAACCAGTGTCTTGGTGGAAAACCTCACCTAATCCACATTGGCCTCAGCCCTATTTGAAGGCCCACCTGGCTGAATGCCCATTTGGGTAGCGGCATTATGTGTTATAATTTAAATTGCTATATTGTTTGTGAAATGTAATAGTAATTCTTTTATTTCTTTATTTTATTCTAGTTCAAGGCTTTTGCTGTTTGGATTGGTGTAGGTTGCGGTTTTGTTACTGCTGGTTTTGCAGCTGGTGTAGTTGCATGTGCTTGGTAAGTGAATGTATTTTGTACTATTTACTCTAAATTAGTTGAATTTCCCTACATTCATGTGTTTTTGTAAATGGTGCAGTAATAGCAGTTTGTTTGGCTTCTGTGTTTTGATTGTCAAAATCTTTTTTGCATTAGTGCTTGATGTCTACTTTGTTGTCTAATGTGTAATTGTTTTTTTTTCTTTCTAGTGGGATATTGTTGCTTTTTGCTGTGTCTCTGCCGAGTAGGTGCTGGTGAGTGTAGCTATCTTTGGTAAGAGTTATATTATTATTATTATTATTATTATTATTATTCCGAGTTTTGTATAGCGCCTGGTTACCAATAGGCATCCCCGCGCTTATCAGAAAATAACACAGCTACAAGAATGCAAGGATTAAACAGAGAACAAAAAAGTTTTTAAAAGTTTACGAAACCTGAAGAGACTGGCTTCGGAGCGCAGTTGTAAGGGCAGTGAGTTCCACAAGGAGGCCACATTTATTGAAAACCTTCTGCCCCCAGTTCTTGCCTTTTTCACCCTGCCAACCTGAAGGAGATGTTGGTGGTCAGAGCGGAGGGAACGAGAGGCCTTATAGGGCTGGACCATCTCCTCAAGAATAGGTGGACCCACCCCGTGCAGGACTTTGTGGGCGATGCAGAGTGACTTGAATTTCACCCGGTCCTTCACAGGGAGCCAGTGCAGTGCCCTCAACGCCGGGCGGGCAGATTGCCGCCTAGGGAGACCCGTCAAAAGCCTGGCAGCCGCGTTCTGCACTTGCTGCAGTCTGTTCAGGGTAGATTCAGGTGCGCCCAGGAAAAGCGCATTGCTGAAATCCAGCCGCGAGATGATAAGTCCCTGGATGAGAAGCCTTCGAGTGGCCACTGGGAGCAGGGGCAGAATCTTCTGGGCTGAACGGAGCAGGCCAAAGCACACGCCAGCAGTCTTTTTGGCATGGGTTTTAAATGATAGGTCCTGCTTCAGCCATACATATTGCTTTGGAATATATAGATCTTTGTGTTGAAACCTTACCTTGTTTACTACTTACTTTGCACAGTGTTGGTTGTTGTTGACTTGTTTGTGCAGTCTCCTTTCTTAGTAAGGATAATGGCTAGCCGCAGGATTACTGCTCAGCAGGTTGTTGGTATTCTTTTTGAGTCTTCCTCTGACCTTGGTTCAGAGACTGACTCCGATTCTGAGGCAGAGGTAGGAGGGTAAGATTCAGGCAGTGAGTTTTCTCTTCACATGGAATCATCGGATGATGAAGCTTCTTCTAGTGCTGATGAAGTGCCTGTGTTAGAGGAGGACATTGATGTGCCGGTAGTGCGCCAAGAGGCATCTGGGCTGCAGGCTGCGGCTACAAGGCTTCACGTTGCTGTGGTGCGGCAAGAGGCATCTGGTGCTGCTAGGCTTCCCGATGGTGTAGTGCGGCAAGAGGCATCTGGGAGAGGCATCTGGGGCTGCTAGGCTTCCCGTTGGTGTAGTGCGGCAAGAGGCATCTGGGGGTGCTAGGTTTCCCGTTGGTGTAGTGCAGCAAGAAGCATCTGAGGCTGCTAGGCTTCCCGTTGGTGTAGTGTGGCAAGAGGCATCTGGGCTGCAGGCTGGGGCTGCAGCACTTCCCATTGATAGTGTTGGCCTCTGGGTTGCCCCTGGCATTGTGCAGCCGGCATTGCCAGACTTTATTGGTGTTCCAGGGTGTAGAGTAAATACTGAGAATTTTTTGCTGATACATCTTTTTCATTTGTTTATGGACAATGTGTTTTTGGCAGAGATTGTTGAGCAGACTAATTTGTATGCAGAACAGTTTTTGAGGGACAACAGTGCCAGCCTTAAGCCCCATTCTAGAGCTACCCGGTGGACTCCCACAAATCTTGAAGAGATGAAGAAGTTTTTGGGATTATCTTTTTTGATGGGCTTGCTAAGGAAGCCATCAATGTCTTCATTATGATAGAAGTACCAGCGCACATCCCTTCTGGTTACTATTCTCCGACTGGCATTCAGCCATTACAATCCAACAAACAAGTTATTTCACAAAATCCTTATAGTCCTCAAAAAGACATGTACAATGTTCATTATTATTCAAAGTCCATTTATTTGTAATTTCTTTCTTTTGCCACACCGTCACAGCCCTAATAAGGATGTCCATCATACCCATGGAGGATTGTAACAGTAGTTTTTCCCATTCCTTTAGGTGTCCCCTATCCAAATCCTCAAAAGAGGGGAATATTAGCACTCGCAGTCCTCTAGGGACCTGTTGCTTATCAATGTATTTGGGTAGGACAGTGGCATCTCACCATCGTGAGAGTTCCTGTTTTTTTATCCTCTCTAGCCTCATACATTTTTGTCTCATGCCCTCATTAGCACTTGTTTTAGGTAGAGATTTACTACCAGGGTTCTCATTAAACAGGTCATCAAGTAAAGCATCCCTGTTATCATCAAAGGTGGCCATGTTTGTACTGAATGTGTGTTCCTTATCTAGTCCTCAATATCTTATTTCAAGATTTTACCCAAGTAATTGTTAGCTAATACAGTAATGCACAATGAAACAGTCAAATACAATATATATTAGGGACAGAGTGCTTGATCAGCAAAATTAATTCAAACAACAATGAACACACGGTGGATTTGCTTTGTTTGATCCGCACATCTACAAACACATTCCCCTTGGTAATCGTTACAATGTAATGTATTAGGCACACTCTATTGGAGTGCTACTCTGGTATCGTGCTTATCCACCTGAAAGCAACAATCCACGATATCCTACTCACTCAAAGCGAGACGGAATATCGTACACAAATTATGATAGAAGTACCAGCGCACATCCCTTCTGGTTACTATTCTCCAACTGGCATTCAGCCATTACAATCCAACAAACAAGTTATTTCACAAAATCCTTATAGTCCTCAAAAAGACATGTACAATGTTCATTATTATTCAAAGTCCATTTATTTGTAATTTCTTTCTTTTGCCACACCGTCACAGCCCTAATAAGGATGTCCATCATACCCATGGAGGAATGGAGGAATGTAACAGTAGTTTTTCCCATTCCTTTAGGTGTCCCCTATCCAAATCCTCAAAAGAGGGGAATATTAGCACTCGCAGTCCTCTAGGGACCTGTTGCTTATCAATGTATTTGCGTAGGACAGTGGCATCCCACCATCGTGAGAGTTCCTGTTTTTTCTTTTGTTCAAATCTGTTTTTATTGTGAACACAGCGATAAGCCTACAACCCCATGTCGGGGCCGGCCGCGCAAAAAAGAGTGTGTAGACTTATGTAACCAGGGGAGGATGAAGCATTAACACAGCGCCCTGCCTACAACCCCTAGGAGGGGCCGGCCGCGTGGCTTAAGGGCAATGATGGCAAGAGGCGGCCATGTGCTGGCGATGCATCGTTGTGCGGGGGAGGCGCGTATAGGAGGGAGAGCGGTGGTGTCACTTTTTCAAAAGGCCCAACGGGGCCCAAACTGCCCCATAGAGGGGCGGAAGCCAGAGAGGCAAGTAAGAAAGAAGAAAAAGTCGGAAGAGGATTGAGCAGTAGCGAGGTGGAGAGGGGTCTGGGGGGAGAGACTGCAGTCGCTGGTCGGGGTAGGAGGCGCAAGCCTACACCAGGGGAAGCGACTAAGAGCCTAGTCTGCTCGGATCAGCAGGGATGAGGGCGTCCTCAAATAGCTGCAGGGCGCGAAGTCTGGGAGGCATATGGCGGGCATAGCTGATGGAGCACAGACGGCGCACAAGAGGTTCCCACACTGCCTTGAAGCGCACCCCCCTCGATTGTATCCGCGCCGTGAGCAGTTCCACAGTCAGGACCTGCCAGAGGCGCACAAACCAGGAGGCTATCGGCGGTGCCTCAGCCCGCTTCCAGTACAGAGCAATGAGTTGCTTGGCAGCGCCTAACATGTGAAGGGTGAGGATCCAGTCGCTGCGCGTGAGGGCCCTAAGTGTGGGGGGTCGAATGCCCAGCAGGAGTGTGCAAACCTCTTCAGGGAGGGGGAAACCCAATACCTTCTTGATGTGACTAAGAACCTCCTTCCAGAAGACAGCTAGGGTAGGGCACGACCACCAAATGTGTACGAAGTCGCCAGTCGCAGTGCCACACCTCCAGCACAGCGGTGAGGAAGTGGGGAACATTTTGCTGAGTCGCATGGGGGTGTAGTACCATTGCGTAAGCATCTTGTATGCGTTTTCCCTCTGCGGGATGCTGCGATAGGTTTTGGGGATGTCAGTCCACAGCCGAGCCCATTGAGAAGGCGTGATATCGGCGCCAGTTGCCGACTGCCACTGCCTTTGGTAGGGGTGTGCGGGCGGGGTGGTGGGGTGTTGCAGGATGTTGTAGATCTGGGAGATGAGCCGCTTCAGTCCCCCTAGGGAGCGTGCCAACTTCTCGAATGGAGTGTATGCCCTGGTAGCAGCCCGATACATGTCATCTCCCGAAGTCCAGTGGTGTAATTGCGCATACTGTAAGCTGGCGGTTAGAGGGAGGTTGAATTCTTCCCTGCAGTCCGGCCATGATTTAGGCGACCCTCCAAGAAAGAGGTCCCCTACAACCCTGCAGTCCCCTGGTGTCCAGCTCTCAAAAGCCCGGGTCTGGGCAGCAGGTGGGAAGTGCGGATTACCTGCAATGGGGGTGTGTGGAGAGGGGAACGTGGTTAGACCCTTGGACACTGCCACTCTGTCCCACACGTCAAGAACCGTCTTCGTGGGGACCGCCATGTATGCACTTCTGGAGCGCGCCACGCGCGGCAGCCAAGGCAGATCCCATATGGTGCGCCCCGTGACTACTCGGTCCATGTGGAACCAGTGCTTGTCGCTTTCGCGTGCACCCCATTCTATCACAAACCGAAGATGCGCCGCCCAGTAGTAGTGGAGGAGATTTGGGCAGGCGAGACCGCCCCTGTCTCTTGGTTCCATGAGAACCTTCTGCGAAAACCGGGGTCGCTTGCCACCCCATATGAAGGACGTAAGGTCACGTTGGAGATTCCTGATGCAGTTGAGCGGGATCGGGGTGGGTAGGCACTGGAAAACATATAGAATACGGGGGAGGACCGACATCTTGACCGCATTGAGCCGCCCCAGCCAAGAAATCATCAAGGGCTTCCATTTCCGCAGGTCCGCCAGAACTTCCTTGCGGCAAGAGGCCCAGTTCCTCGAGGACCACGAGTCAAGGTGGGCGTGAGGTCCAGACCCAGGTATTTAATGTGATCTTCCGCCCAAGGGTAGGGCGTGACCCCCTTCAGGAAAGAGACCTCCTCCTCGGGGATGGTAAGGTTAAGTGCCCAAGATTTGGTGTGGTTAACCTTGAGGCCGGACGCTTGCTCGAACAGTGTGAGGGCTTTATGCACCGCTGGGAGAGAGTCCCGAGGGCGCGTAAGAGTAAGGATCAGGTCGTCCGCGAACAGTCCTACCTTGTTGGAGCGCCCCCCGTGGGGGATACCGTGAATGTCAGGAGTGCGCCTAATCAGCTCCGCCAGCGGTTCCACCGCTAGGGCGAACAGGAGCGGTGAAAGCGGGCATCCTTGCCTCGTGCCCCTGTGGATCGAGATCGGCGATGTCAGTTGGCCGTTGACCCGAATCCTGGCCTGCGGCCCGAGGTACGGGGCCATGCACCTAGAGATCATGTTAGGGCCTAGACCTAGTTTCCGGAGGACCGCCCGCAGGAAGGACCAATCGACCCGGTCGAAGGCCTTTTCCGCGTCTAGTGAGAGGAGGCAGGCCGGGATATCCCAATGCTGCACCTTCCCCACTAAGTGTGCCAGCCTGCGAACATTGTCGGCCCCCTGACGATCCCGTATAAAACCCACCTGGTCCGGGTTTACCAAACCCGGCATGTACGGGTCCAGCCGTTTGGCCAGGATCTTGGTGTAAATCTTAAGATCAGTGTTCAGGAGGGCGATGGGGCGATAGGAGGCACATAGAGTGGGGTCCTTCCCAGGCTTGGGGATCAGGGCAATTTCCGCCAGGCCCATGTCAGGGGATGGGCCGGTGGTGTCAGAGAAGGAACCGTATAGCCGCAGCAGATGCGGGCGGAGCTGGGTCAGGAACAGGCGATAGAAGGCCAACGGCAGGCCGTCCGGTCCCGGGGTTTTCCCAGTGGGAAGGTCTTTAACAGCCTCCGTTACTTCCTCCTCCTGCAGGGGGCCCTCTAGTGTAGCTGCACACGCCGGGGACAGTGGGGACCCCCCAAAATCCGCAAGGACGGCCTCCCGTGCCTCCGTAGAGGTAGGCTCCTCAGCATATAGAGAAGTGTAGTAAGCGACAAATGCGGCCTGCTTGGCTTTCTCAGAGGTGGCGCAGGTGCCGTCTTGCCGCTTGACATTGGCGATGTGGGCCCTAGCGGCACGTGCCCGCAGCCTGCCGGCCAGAAGGCGGCCAACTTTGTCCCCACCCTCATAGTAGCGTTGTTTGAGCGCCAGCAGGGAGTGTTCCGCCTTGTTGGTGCGCAGAGCGCGGAGTTGCCCCCTGAGGTTGGCGAGAGTTCTCTTTGACGCCCGTGAAGGGGAGTCCCGGTCCCGGGCCTCCGCTTGTTTAATCTCGCTAGCCAGGTCGGTTTCCATCTTGAACGCCTCCTTCCTCCGCGCCACCGCCAGGGAGGTGATATGACCCCGAATGGTGGCCTTGAAGGCATCCCAGATCGTATGAAAGGGCAAGTCAGGGGTGTCATTAATAGCGAAATACGAGTCTATGGCGTCACGGATGCTGGCGACGTCCTCCGGGTCCCGAAGGACTCTCGGCGGGAGCACCCATCGGCGTTCACGGGTGGCATGGGCCAGGGGGTCCTGCAGCAAAAGTTCCACGTGGGCGTGGTCCGACAGGGAAATGTCGGATATAGCGGCGGCTAGGGAGTCTCGGGCCAATTCAAGGGATGTGAAGAGATAGTCGATTCGGGAGTATGTCCGATGGGAGTGTGAATAAAAGGAGTAGTCCCGGGTCCCCGGGTTGTGGTAGCGCCACACATCCACGAGTCCCAGGTCCGTGAGCTGCGTTCTAAGGGTAGAGGACATTGCTCCCGTGCCATTGAAGGAGGCCCCCGCACGATCCAGCTCAGGGTCCCAGACAAGGTTGAAGTCCCCGCCCAGGATCATGTTAGGGTCACCCGATGGGAGCTGATCCCGCAGGAGTGTCTGGAGGTATTTGTCCTGCGACTGGTTGGGCGCATACACACATCCGAGGGTGAGCTGTATACGACCCACCTGCACCGTGGCTCGGAGGAAACGCCCGTCAGCGCTCTTGAAGGGTTTCGCGGGTCCCCGCCTAATGCCAGCCCTGCAGAGGATTGCCACCCCCGCTGTCTTGGTGTCAGAGGATGCCCAGAACTGTGTGGGGTATCTAGGGTGTGCCATGCGTTTGGTGTCGCCCTGGAGAAGGTGCGTCTCCTGGAGGAGGATAATGTCAGGGGAGTGGTGGAGGAGGTAGCGCCATATCTGATTTCGCTTGTTGGGGGAGTTAAGCCCTTTGACATTGAGGGAGAGGACCTTCAAGGGTGTAGGGGTGTTCGTTGTCATAGTACTAAGGGGGAGTGGAGCCGCGCAAGACCCAGTGTAGCAAATCCCCCCGCAGCCAGGGCAGCGGCAGCCTCACTTCGCCTCCAGCGTGTCAACCCCCGTAGGACCCACCATGCCACCCCTCCGCAAGCGCGGGGAGATAACAGTAAGAGAAGGCAGAGCAGAAGAAAAGTAGGAAGAGATGAGAGAGAAAGGATAGAAAGGGCGCAAAGAAGAGATATAACCAAAACAGGCCAACAGGGCCAGTGTACATTGTCCCAGGTACCGGGCATCCTCTACCCGAGGGTTTGGATGAACTCAGGAATGTCACTTCCTACGGGACAAAGGGAGGGAGCAGAGATCTGGGTAGATGAAATGAAATCCAGTCGTCTCGCAGCTCGTCCACCCCGCTGCCGCTAGGTAGTCCAGGGGTGAGTCGAGCCGTGGGGTCCGCATGTGCAGGCCTGTGGCCGGGAGGGCCCCGAAGCTCAGTGGTGTGGTGCAGGGCTCAGGAGAGGTGTTGTCCAGTGTCCGATGCTCCCGACCCCCACAGGGGGGGAAAGCCACAGGGGCGGCCCGCTAGAGAGAAGGGGGAGTCCCCCTCCAAGGGCAGCAGGAACAGGCCGCCTTGTCGCGGTAGGGTAAGTCCGTGTGCCCAAGGGGCAAGTGTAGGCTCAAGGCAGCTCGGGTCTCAGTGTTCTTGATCAATGGCCTTCTGGTGTCGTAGGATGGTCCCCGCCCTCAGTGCCAGAAGCGAGAGGCTGTGAGTCCTGCTCCTCGCGGTCGCCCTCAAGGGAGCGAATGTGAGCAATGATGTCCTGCTTGGTCTGCGAGGTAGAGAGGGCGTCCACAGGGGGGGACCGGCGACGTTTACGCACAGTGGACCAGTCGGGGCGCGGAGGAGCCTTCTCTTGGTGGCGAGAGCGGGCTGGGCTGTGATCCGGGGACTCTGGCATTTCAAGCAATTGCGCCGCTTCCTGGTAGGACCGGAGGGCCCTTCGTTTGCCCTCCCACTTGAAGATGAGAGCGAAGGGATGGCCCCATTGATAGGAAATGTTGAGGGCCCGGAGCCTCTCCGTGATCGGACGGAAGACCTTCCTTCTGTGGAGCGTGGTGGGGGCCAGGACCTGGAAGATCTGGATCTTGTGGCCTTCGTACCGCAGGTCCGGGGTGTCCCTAGCCGCCTTGAGTATGGCCTCCTTCTCTGTGAAGTAATGAAGTCTGGCGACAATGTCCGGGAGGAGGCCGGCTTTGCCCCCCGCTCCAAAGACTCGGTGTGCGCGGTCAAGACGCGGTGGGGGAGCGTCCTCCTCGCCCCACACCGCTTGCAGGAGTAGCGCCACATAGGCCATGGTATTAGTCCCCTCTTCTCCGAGTGGCACACCCCGTATGCGGAGGTTGTTGCGGCGCCCTCTGTTTTCCAAATCTTCCTGCTTGATCTGGAGCTGGATGTGTTGCTCTTCGAGGGTCGCCACTCTCTGCCAGATCTGCTCTAGGTCTTCGGTGCGGGAATCAACCGTCTTTTCCAGGCCATCAACCCGGTCGCCGAGGTCGGTGACCTCCTTGCGCAGTTCCTTGACGCATGTGTGGACCTCCGTCCTGAGGGACCCAATTTCGGACTTAAGATCCGCCATGAAGGAGGACATGAAGGCCTGAGTCACCGGAGGGGAGTCGGCCGGCGGTA